>NC_046345.1:6470246-6798367 GCF_000738735.6 Corvus cornix cornix
TTTTTAAGCTCAAACTGTCAGGCAATTTCCACAGTTAAATATTCATTTTCCTTTTTGCTTTTATGTCACAGAAACACCACTGAAAGATCAGCAGGAAAAACAAATTACTCAGGAAAGGCTGTTTGGCCTCAGGAAGAGGTGTCCTCAGCATAGACTCAACTGCCTTCCTGGATTTACAGGGCTCTCTTTGGTATTTAATAAAGACTGCTGTTCTGACAGTAAAGAGAAACATCTGCTGCCTTGTGTCTGGCCGGCTTTAGCAGCCTTTATTTTTCCTTCTTAAGAGAACAGTTTGGATTGATTAAGACTCAAGCAAAGTATTTTAACTTTGATACATCCCCAGCTTGTTGAAATCTTACCTGAAATCTTAAAAAAAAAACCACAACAAACCTACAAAAAAACCCAGTACACAAAATGAAAGTCTGGAGAACATGTGAAGGCCCAGAGACTTCAAAGAAGCACTTTCAAGGCTGAAGACTGGATCTAAAAACTTTTATATTGCTCCAGCCACAAAGAAGGCCTTCAGCTGGGCTCTGCTCAGGCTGGGGCTTCACCTGCACAAAGCTTTGCTGCAGCTGAGAGGGGTCCCAGTTTGTACACACACACACACACACACACACACAGAAGCCTCGTGAAGACCAAACTGAGTAAAATCCCCAGTCTTGGACTCTGTCTGACCTTCTACGCAGCTGGAGAGCAAAGCACCCAAAAGTTTCATGTTGCTGGATGACGTGGAGATGTGATGGGAGAACCTGAGGATGCTCTAACGCCTGCAGAACTGCATCTTCAGACTGGAACAAGACAAATTTTCAGTTTGAAGAGAGATAGTAAACATAGAATAAAGAAAACAAATCTGAGGAGATGCTTTTTATCACATATAAAGCCCTGAACAGGAATCAGTGCAGACTTGTTGACGCCAAGCACAGGATACCTCTAGGTAAATAGAAATACTTCTGCTTCACATACTGCCCTGGGTTATTCCTCCATGGAATACCTAAAAAGAGGTTTTTGCTGTCAGATTTCACTCACTTCTTTTAAACTATTCTACTTTTCATTTGCAAAAAGGAAAGCTGCCAGAGAAGATGATAAATGCTAATGTTGGTAAATGCACTGTGCTGGGTGAAGTCGTGGAGCATTCAGGCAGGTGATGGCTCTGTAAAAGCATTTCAGAGGAGAGGAGATCTGGCTTGGGGCTGGCTGGATGCTGGAACCTGCTCCAGGCTGCTGCTCCGTGCCCCACCATGACCAGTCACAGGGTAAGGGGTTAAGCACATGAAGCCTCTGAGCTGCAGCAAGAGGCCTCCCTCATGCTAAAAACTCATCACTTGAATAGCCCAGCTCAGCAAAAAAGCCTCCATTTCAGAGATAGGGAAATGATGTGCTACGGTCCCTTGCACAGCTTAGCTGATGGGGTTTAGGAATAATGTGCCTTGCTTCTGTTATCAAATATAAAAAAATCCTTGCTTCTGTGCACCCAAAGATTCCATTCATGTCAAAGCATGGGGTATATTTTGTACTTTGGGTAACACAGGCCCACTGGGGATTAGGCTGGGACTACTTCCCCTCCCCCTGACCACAGGCACCAGCCAGGGACCACCCTCACTCAGATCCTCTGTATTTTGTTTCCCCTGAAGACTGTCCCTGTGTCAGCAGGGACATTTAATTCACTCCCTTCTCCTGTAGTTTAATTGCTCAAATTATATTATAGAGCTGGAGAAGGACACAAACCATACAAACCAAACCCCTGGAAACATCGTGACAGCCAACCACAACCCACTCTCCTCACAAAGAAGAAATCACATCAGATCAGCTTCTGCACAGCCAGTTTATTTAGCTGAGACAAGAGAGTTGTTGGAGCAAATAATTGAGAAATAATATGATAAAACACAATATTAGCAATAACTGCCTTTACTGATGGGCCTCTGAATGAGACATGCTCAGTGTGCTGCACATGCCCCACGTGCTGTCATTTCCTTGCTCTGAGCAGATTTGCTGAAGATTTGAGCCCTAATCTGTGCACTGTAACATTATCTCAGCATTTGTATTTGTGTGCTGATCTTCTGTGGTTAGACGTGGGCTTTGGCTCCCACAGGGCTCCCTAACACACTGTGATCCTGTCTGTTCCAAATAACTGCACACTAGATTTTACATGGGGGAAAAGGTTTGTTTGGGGTTGGGGATTTTTCAATAGGTTTATAAAAAAAAAAAGAAAAAGCAACAGATTTTTGGTGTCTGACCCTGATGCTCACCCTGGATTTCAGAACTGCAAAGACATCCACTGACTTTGGCAAAGGACCTCATCCAGGTACCCAAAAAAAAAAAAAATAACCCGAGCATAGAGCAGATCCTTAGCTGATGTAAAATCAGTGAGAGTCCACAGTGCTATTCACGCTGCATCCCAAGGCAGGATCCCTCTGAACCACTGTCCCCTGAAAATGTAAGAAGCCAACGGTTACCAAACAATGTTGTTTTTTTTAATGTGCTCAAAATGAAACAGTCCATGTCAGGAGCATTGTCCTGAGAAGGAAGAGCACCTGCCACTCCTATGGTCAGTCTCCCTTTTTATTTATCTTGGGCTTCTGACTCCTTAATCTGTTGTGGAATGTCATTTAATTAAGCATTTTCAGGGTTCACTCTAGGCCGTGGGATTACGCTGTAAGCAGGCAGCGCTGGCCTGAAGTTGTGATAATTAAGGCCACGAAGGACAGCTTGGCACATTGTCTAATCAGGGAGCCAACACAAATATGCCAGAGCTGGTACTAAATATTTCCACGGTAGAAGCATTCAGACTTACTAGATGGGGTTTCCCCTACTCATAAAGGAATAGAGGAATAAAAAGAAAAAAAAAAAAAAGAACGTGCTTTTTCCAGTTTAATTAAATTAAAAAAGGGAAAAAAAAAGAAAGACGTTAGAAACATTCTTGACAGAGGAGTGCCTGAAAAGGTTTAATTCCAACCTTACTGATTCTATGCTTTTATGGATAAAGGATTAACGAGCACTAGGAACGGGAGGAGCTGGGCAGTGTATGGCACTGCTGCCTTCTGCACCCGCCCCGAGCCAGACCCCAGCCACTGGGCTTGTGAGCTGCCCTGCCCTGGCTCACTGCCCAGCGGCGTCTCTGGGAGGTACAAGAGCACTCAGGGTCACACCAAGCAAAAGTACCACTTCCTGCTACACTGAAGGTGCAGAGGTGTTTCTTGTATTCCTGCCTTCACTTCTTACCTTCAGCTGCAGCTGAGCTGTCCACACTGCTTCCTGGGCATCACCTCGCCTCCTGTCTCTGTTCTCTCCCTCCCACTCCAGTTCCGTGCTCCACACCCTCGTTGCTCTGTGCAGTTTCACACTAATGCCTGTGGAAAAAGACAGAAGCCCTCAGCACCAGCTGTCAAGTTTCCACGCTGGTGAGGCCCAGTGGGCACCCACCACCCAGTGCTGACACCCATCCCCTCCCAGCCTAGAGTTCTTGCATGGGCAACACCCCCAGGCATTTTCCCCTGTTCCCTGCTCCTCTCATGGGATAGGAATTTACACAGCATGGTGTCTCTCTTACTGATAATCTTGTCTGCTTTCCCAGTTTGCTTGGGCTTCTTATATGCTGGCAGAGGTTTATTTTATCCTTCAACAGGCTCAAACACAGCAGATGGGTACAACCAGTTCAGTGACCTGCTGGAAAGTCTGTACTGTGGTTGTGCTATGAATGCTCACAGAAGTTTCTTTGAAAATTACCAAGTGTGGCACACAGTTTAGGGTTCGAGGGTTCCTGTTGTTTCCAGTACTGCCAGACATGAAAAGTTCATGTAACACAACAACAATGTTCAGGGCATTACAAAGGAAAAGGGGGAAAGATGCATTCAATTTATCCAATGTGATTATGGAAGAAAGACTGAAAGGCTGGGTTAAAAAAAACAAAGGAGAGAAAAATGATAAATAGAAAAGAGCTCTACAGTCTAAGCATAACTTCAAGTCATAGTGTCTCCTGGTTACTAAACTCAATTTTACAGGACAGGGAGACACTTGTGTGTCCAGCACCAAGCACAAACAGGGCTCTGCTCCCTGCGACCCGATGCACCAGCAGATCTCACAGCTGCCATTCACACAAAGACTTGCAGGAGCCAGGTCATTCTCCTCCTTTTAGGTGCACCTGAGCAAAATGCAAAACAGCCTGGAAACAAGCACTGTTCTCCCTTTTTCTGCCAAGCAGGCCCTGGAGCTGACAGCCGGGGCTGCGCACGCGGCGTTGCTTCCCCAGCGCCTCCTCATTAGAAGCGTCTCCTGAAACATGCTCGGTGTCACATCCATTTAGCGTCAGGTGACAGCCGTTTTCTCCTGTAACATTCACTTTAACAGTGGTATTATTACTTTTACTTGAGTGCTTTGATTTAAGCCACGGGAGATGTCACAAATTAGTGTTTACAAAACTTAACACGAGGGGGCTGTCAGTACTTGCTTGAAGACAAGGATTTAGATGGTTGAGACCCCATTGAGGAGGTAGCAGACTAATTGCAGGAACCAGGGTACAGAAGGATTCTCGACCTAAGTGTCACCTCAAGCAGAAATGAAATTAATGATGCTCAGAGTGTAGCTCGGTGAAATGAAACACCCTCCCCCCCCTTCTGTTGTTTGTTGTTGTTGTTGTTGCTTTGGTTTTTACACAGTGCAAAAAGGAATTAAAAGAACAGAGTGACAGAATCCAGCTCACCTTGGTAACTGCTCTATCTGCTTACAGCATCCTGACACTGCCCATGAGATACAAGAACACACTCAAACAGTGAGCACCTCTGCTAGCCTTACTCGTAAACCAGCACCAGAGTTATGGGCTGCAAGAGAACAGATTCCAAGAGGGCTTGAATAAAGAAATTGCCTCATGATTCAAGGAGCATATACAAATTCTTCTGTGATCCAAGAATTCAGTGACACTATCTGTTATTTGGGAGACTTTGTTTTCCAGCAGTTAGCTATCCAAGTGGAAGGAATTTATTTTGCATGTGGGAAAGTCTGCAAAATACATGTAATTGCTCTGAATAATAAACAGTTAGGAGAAATGCAGGTTGTAAAAGTGTGATATTTAAAATCCTTCAAGTATAGAAGGCATCGGTGCGCAGAGGAATGCTGAGTATCCCTTAGAAACACGGCTCTCCTCAGAGGCCTTTCAGCAAGGCAAGGTATTCCCACACTCACCGTTAATGAACAACAACACGCCACTAAACACACAGCAGCACTAATGAGGAGTTTGATATGAGTGCAGCTTCCTTTGTGAGATGAACACACCACCTCAGAGCCACTGAAGCGGCCGAAGGTCCCATCAGACACCTCCTCTCCAGCCTTTCATCATGATTCATTGCGCTGCTCAGTGCAAATCACAAGGTACAAAATTGCATTATCAGTACAGCTCTTTTTAATCAATTCAAGGTACTGATGTTTAAATATCTCCTGCACTGAAAAGCAATTGCTGTTTAAACCAAATTTTTTTTAAAGAAATCATTATAACATTCTCATAATTGCTTATCTCTCAGAAGAAGATAACGCAGACACAGCTGCTATTTCAAAGGCCATTTTATACATACAGCTCAGTCACATCTGAAATACTGCAGAGATTCTCTCTAATTCAGGAACCTATTTATTGCTGACTGCATTGTGTGACAGGGCTGTGGCCTTAGTTACACTCACATCAGAGGTATTTATACACCATGATTTGCCCAAGGACTTCTTCCCCTGCTGGGCCCCACTTCAGCAAAACATTTCAAGAGATGCTCGAGATCACACTCAAGTGATTTACTAAGCATCTCTACACTGGCTTTAGGGAGCTGTTTTCCTCTAGATGATACTCCCTTTGCTTCACCCAGCCAGCTGTGCAGGGCACCTCCTGT
The DNA here is from genome assembly GCF_000738735.6 of Corvus cornix cornix. NCBI lineage: Eukaryota > Metazoa > Chordata > Aves > Passeriformes > Corvidae > Corvus > Corvus cornix. Next base: position 6,476,114 of record NC_046345.1, read on the forward strand.
GCCCCACCAGCCACCTCTGCTCAGTGTGGGTGGGTGGGTTCAAACCTCGGCATCACCCCCACGCTCACCCTTGGACACCCAGGCCTGCCTCTTTAATAGAAAACCTCAGGAAAGTATCTGTGTGATAGATAAGGTCACATAATGCTGCTGGGGTCAACAGCCATCTCTATCTATCTGGATTTTAAAGAGGAAATATGATCTTGCCCTGAAATTGAATATCTCCCTTGTCCGCAGGTAAGCGAGTGCTTCGTCCTGCCTGTAAAATGGAACACTGCTTCCCCACCCAGCACAGCCACACCAGCAGGCTGCTTCCCTGGGGGTGCTCAAATACCAGTAGCCAGGACCAGGACAGCACCCACAGACAAATACACCAACTCTTATTATCAGTGGGATATCAGCTTCCACAGGGTTCCCCAAGAGCACCCTTCCCACACAGCTATCCCCGTTTTTGCTGCTTTCCTCACCCTGTCCGGCCTCTCAGCCCAGCAGAGAGGGGATGATCTCCCAGGACACTGCACTCTGCACGCAGCAGTGTCCCCAGACATGGTCCCCACAGCACATTCCCACTCCCACCCCCCCAGGAGCAGGTGAATCCCATATCAGCACCCTTTGATGCAGCACCTGCTCTAGCAAATACAATCACAGGCGCTGGGAGATTGCAATTCACATTTCAATCAGTGATTAGAGACCCCAGGAGCCTTCCAGGAGCCAAGATTTCCCACCAGTTCACAAGTAATTCATTGCCCTTCGCCTGACGTGGCCTGAGATGCAGATCTCCAGCTCCACAGTACACATTCCTCCAGGGGTGGACCCCATGACCAAATCCTTCCTCCCATCCTCTCCTGCAAGGAACAGAACCAAACACAGTGCCCAAGCACCAGGTCTGGGAAGTCCCAAAACATGGTGGCCCATCAGGATCATCCATCTTCCGTGTAATACAGGCCATAGGGCTTCCAAAATTAATGACAGTGGAAAACCAGAGACATTTCCTGGGAAAATATAAATCCTGACACCGCTGCTGCTAGAACTGAAGAAGCCACTGGTTCTTGTGTTGTTCCAACAGGTAATTACCTCTACTTTTAAAAATGTGCATCCTTTTTCCCCTGATAGAAAACTATGCCAAAAAATTAGTCAAGCTAATCAGTGCCCTGACTCACTACCTAGCATCTAAGAACAGGAGAAAGAGATGAGATAAAATACACGGGTAATAAAGGTTCTAGAAAACGACAGATAAAAATACCCTGGAAACTAGGTTAAATTACCAGGAAGATAAAGCACATTAGAAAACAGGAGGATATGAATCAATAATTTACATTTCAGAACAGTTGCTCAGACATTTATGAGAGCTTTCAAACACCTGTCTCCCTCATCCCTCTCCAAACCTTGACCCTGACAGTGATCCCCAGCAATTTCCCCAGAACTGAACTAATTTTCACAACCTCTTGTAATTTTACTAGACAGGAACATGGCAAAGTGAATGGAAAAGGAGAAAATGGGGGTAGAAATTTGAGGTGTAGGAGGGGATCTCAGGATCTTGCTTGATTGCAATTGTTTCCACCAACACAGTGTAGGTGATTTCCCACCACTTATAATTTAAACAAACGAATGCCATTCTGCTGCTAAACATTGTGTTTAAGGACACAGAGCCCCTGATGCTGTTCACAGAGCTGGACTGCCAGCTTGGAAATGTCAGTTTTCCTCCCTACACTGCAAAAGCTCTACTGTTAATTTTGACATCTAGTTTTTAGTGAGATGCATTTCTTGCAGAGCAAATGCACACTGACAAACCCGGGGCCCTCTGTGTATTTTGGTAAATTGCAATCCATTATGAATATATATTTTGCTGTAATGAAATGTTAGTTTTGCGGTTGCAACACAAGCTGTCCAAGTGTCTGGTGGGAACGTTTAATAACAATAATATTTTGCTACCTCATTTAAGTATTCCTAATACACTTGCCTGGATGAGTTTTTCCCCCGATATATTAACAGCTTAATAGCACGCAGGTGAAAGCATCGAGGTGATATTGAGATTAAAAACTGCCCTGGCAGCTCGGAGCCTCTCTGCAGAGGAAGCAGAACATTGACATGTCTGCAGCAGTTCCCACTGGGATCTTGCTGACAGCAAACATCATGGATCAAGACAGTCCTGCGACGATGCACAGCTCAATTACTGCACACTGCTCGCCCCGAGTGTGCTTTGAGGGCTGGCCACGTGTCCCAGAGATCTGGGGGCGGTGATGGGTGCACTGAGCACGTCCCCCACGGGGAAGGAAGCAAGGCTGGTGAAAAGCCTTCCCTGCACCTGCTTTCCAGCACTGCGAAGAAAGAATCCTTGCGTTTTTCGGTGATAAACTATTTATTTTTCTCCATTTAGCCCAAAATATTCTGAACACAGAATTAGATCCTAAAGTGAAGAGTCGCATCTGTCGCAGAGGTGGATGGCTAAGGACATAAGCAGGGGTGACAGGGAAGCACTGCACACCCCAGGCAGCCTGAGTGCTCGCTGGGCCTCGGGGCTGTGCCTTCAATGCTGCTCCGAGCGCTCCTGCACCAGCAGCTGGCACACTGCTGCAGCCATGGCAGGCAAAATGCTCTGGGCTGCATTTAGGCCTGACCTATACCGAGATCCACTTGCATCAGCTGGCTCAGTTTAACTTGGCCCTGGATGTGTACCCCAGTAAATCACCTCCTGTCAACAGGACAATCTTCCAAAGGACTCCACGTCAGGCTGGTGGCACACTGGCTCCCTCCACTCCAGAGGGGCTGGCTGCCTTCTGCTGACCCAGACGGGTATCTGGTGACAGGAATGCTCAGCAATGCTTTGTCTTACAAGATCACGCTGCTCCAGCACGGTCTGCAGCAAACAGCAAGTCAGCACAGAGCTGCCCTGCCTGGCTGGGAACGTGTTCACTGCCCAGAGGCAGCGCACAGGCAGCGCTCCCAGGCTGAGGGTGCCCAAAATCCCAGGTGACCACCCTGACCTCAGGCTCTTCCAGCACATGCAGGAGCTGGTCAAGAGCATGAGGTTGTGGTTGTGCACCTCAGACCCAGAGGAAGGATGATAAAACCCAGCATTGAGACAGGTACACAAACCCAGGTACTTCAAACCCCACGGTCAGGCAATGCTGGTCTCAGATCTGCACGCTCACATGGGGCCAGGGAGAGGAGAACAGACCCAGAGAGCACCCTGGAAAGTCCAACTCATCAGCTGTTCAATGTTAGAAGCTTTCTGAGCAAAGCAAAAAGCAATCACCCCCATGGCAGAGCCAGCTCGCAGCAGCAGGCTGGAGACATGACCATCCCCTCAAATTGGCATCACGTTTTTCTGCTGTATTGCAAAGTTAGTTAATTTAGCCCAAAGCTTCAGGAATATCTGACTCTGTCTGATATCAAGGATTCTGTCAGAAATAGATTAAAAAGGAGGCAGCAGTTGCCATCACAGCAAGTTACGACAAAAAAAAAGTACAATGAGGCCTAGACACCAGAAAAACAGACCAAAGAGGTATTTAGACAAGAGTATAATTTGTAATCTCATTAATTTTGCAAGAACTGCTCTCTATCTTAAATTATATAAAATAAAAATAAACTATAGCATCTAGAAAGAAAACCTCAAGAAGTCATTAAAACTTTTGATGCCATTTATAATCAAGAAAAATGCATATAAGGTAGCAGGGGGAAGGCAACTCAGCAGGACAGGTACTACAATTCCCAGGGATTTATGAGCAGCCTTGGTGTGGGGAGAGGGGAGCTCTCCCACAGCTCTGCATGCAGACTGGATGCAGCAGCCACACAGAGCATTACACGACAGGCAAATGGGCAACAAAGAGAATCACAGGTTCTCATTTCTTCTACATTGCTCACCATATCTTGCTCTAGCACATACAGTTTGGAATGCTATCCAACATATATCAAGACTCCAGACAGTTAAATCTAGAAGGAATTAGGACCTGGTTTTTTTTGTCTCAAGTCAGCACCTTGTCCAGCTACTGGAACTGTCCTGATCGCAGTTAAAAAACAGTTTGCACCATCTGCCATTACTGTCACATTTATTACTCTACTCCTTGGCTGTATTTTGTTTGAAAGTGCTGTTTCATAGGAGGGAAGCAAAGCTCAGAGTGGAAAGACTTAACTGACATCAGGGATCTGGATCAGGCCCCTAGTGAGTGGAAGAGAATTAATATTAATTCCTAACTTTCCTATTTGAGCATGACGTGCCCCCAGGCTTGCTGCTTGTCTTAACAGAATCCCTATCTCCTGTTCAGGCATGACAATATTTGTCAAGTGTAATGCTCATTAGTCTGCTGTGTGGTCAGGCCAGCAGTGTATAAACACTGGGGAAGATCAGGTGGGGACTAAAGGTCTGTGCTTTGTGGTCAATTATAGCCATCAGCATTAATGATGTCACCACGGAGAGCCACACTGGGAGGAGAGAGGGAAGTGCTTTTCCAAGGCTGGTCTTGACAACACACCTTGGCTACGAGGAGCTGGCAATGAAAAATGTAGTGTGCACCTCCAGCCCCTGCCTAACCCCTCTCAGTGATGTATTTTAAGAGTAGTCTAGTGGCTTCTTTTTTTAATACCTGAATAAAAGGCAGGCTTTCTAACCTGAAGTGCATTCTCTTGTATTTTTCAGAACTCACACTGTTGATGATACTTCAACCTGATGTCTAATCAAAGAGAGAAAAAGCAGCACAGGAGCTAAAAGAAGTTTCCTATCTATGCCATTGTTTTCAACTTTACACTTCCCCCCAAACCCTGGGATTTCCATGCAATCCCTGACATTTTGACTCTCCTTGCTTGGAGAGAGTTCTTGTCCCAGTTCCTATGCAAACCGGGAAAAAACAACAGGGTTTATTCCCTCACTGCTCTTGAAAAATTACATGTCTTTTTTTTTTTTAATTATTATTAAAATGAGGCTGTAGGTTCACAACCTCTTAAAAAGAAAAGAATAAAAAAATCACTTTAAGTCTTACAAAACCAGAGATGTGTGGCAATACTTAAAAATACTGACTAAAGGAAAACTAATGATATGGATAATCATCTTCAGATGGCAACATCCCACTTACTACAAAGGAGAAGGGCCACTCATTGGGCCTCTGCTGCCAACCCATTGCAGGGCAGTGCTTCAGTGACAGCACCATCAGTGAAAGCAGAAATAGCAGGAGCTTTTGCAATCCTTACTCAGTTCCCCAAGCCCACTGGAGCACTATAAATACAAACAAGCATGAGACAGCAAGAGCAGGTCCTGAAAGCCCAGTGAAATTTGGCATATGCATAACAGACTAGGTAAGCATGAGTATTCCAAACGAAAAAAATTAACCCAAAATGCATGGTCCAGCCCTTCCCTAAGCAGGAGATTATTTAAGCTCAATTTTAAGCAGGACTTAAAACCATGTATTTAAGTTTAGGATAGGTTGAATGCCTTGTTGAAGGAGGAGTGCTTTGATCAGAGTCATCATTTGTTTAACCTATGACCGTTCATTTCAGTTTAATTGGCATCCATCATCCTCACCAATGCAGTGTAACAGAGCACTAATATGGCCATACTCCATTCATTTAATTGCATTTGTCAGCCTAAACAGAACCCCCCATGTAAGGTTATTTATGTACTTGTCCATGGAGCAGACTGCACAGCAAACTAGCATTCAATATTTGATGCGTTCTCTAAAAAAGAAAACCACATTTTCTGTGAGGTGTAGCCCAGCCAGTAATTCAAACTCTCAGCATCCATGAAATCCTGCAATCCATTTATGCCTGCTTTGTAGAGCTGACGTTTGCTTGGTGGTCTAAAGCCTTTTATTTTTCTCCTTTCCTTTCCAGCATGTGCTCTTGTACTTACCAGGGCACTTACAGTATTATTTAGGTTGCTGCCTGCAATATTTTCAAGCTACCAGAAGACAGTTTCTTAGACGTTTTCATAATGTTTTGAAATGCTGATGAGGATTTAGCATTAAAATTAATGGCAGCCAGCCGTGGTCTTTCAGATGTGAAAGACTGTGCAGTATTTTCTGGGAAAAAAAGGGGGAGCAGTGGGGAGAAGAATGGAGATATAAATAGCCAGTCTTGCTTTTCTCTAGGCAGGATCCTTTTAATCATGTAAAATAGATTTTAAAGATTAAAGACTCTAGGCTCCTTTCTGCCTTTGCTCATGTCTCGTATCACCAATTTTTTTGTATGTAATTTGAATGAAAAAGGACACACATGGTGTTTTCATTTGCATTACCCCAAACTGGAATTTCCCCTTGAAGAACTTAGCCCCTACCTCCTTTGCAGCAAGGAGGAAGCCACCTTGTTTGTGGAACAGCACAAAACAGGAGAAAAAAACCAAAAAACAATACCCTACTTCTTGGACCTGTAACTTCAGTTTTCTGAGATTCAATTTGGAGCCATGTCTTAGAAGCTGAAAAGGAGACAGAAGAAATACTGGTCCAGCAGCTGTATCTGTGTACATATGAGCTGCAGCCTCAGATTTCATCCAGACACCATCATACTGCACGTGGAAAACCTGCACTGAGTGGAACAGGGGCACCAGCACTGGGAAAAATGGCTGCACCAGGGGCAAGAGATCTGTCCTGGTCAGAAGGTTCAGTGGTACCAGGGATGTTCTGCAAGAGCTGCCAAAGGTAGAGGGCAGAGAGGAAAGGCCCAGCTCCACAGAGGAACAGTGAATCAAAGTTCTCCTGCAGGACAACACAGCCTGGCAAGAAGCCAGAGGAGATGCTGGGAGGAGAGAGTAGATGAAAGAACTGAAAATCTGGGGCAGAATAGCCTGTCCATGCTCACGAACAGTCTGTTGACAGAGCTGGAACCAAAAGACTTCCTTCTTCTGCCCTGTTTTGCCACATCACTCCCTCTCACCAAGGCACACAATGCAGCAGGACTTGCATCTCAGCACAGGTCAGTCTTCATTCTTAAATCTACTTTTCCAATGCAGGTTACAATCAATTCCTCTTGGATATTGACCAGAGCATCCTTTCTCCACCTTACACTCCTCAGACTTGCAGCTCCAGTCCCACTCATTTTCCAGTTGCCACTCTCCTGGAGCAGGAAGTCCCTCATCTCCTCCAAGATCTGAGGCCAACAAAAATCAATGCTGGAATGTATTGGTTTTATTATCTGTACTTAATTGCACTTCCCAAATGACACAGGCACAGGACATCTGGATAATTCTCCTTGATTACATTTATAAATACTCAGAGCATCCTAACTTCGTTCCATATACTAAAATATCAGTGGGCTCATCAGCTAGATATTCATTCACATTCATAAGCTAAAGAATAGAAGGAAAACAAAGGACACTGTTCATCAGACACAAACCCATAAATCCTCCTAATGACATTTGGAATTCACCTAAAAATCCCAGCCAAACCTGAGAGAGTTGTCTGGAGAGCTTCATCTCCATGGGTTTAACAAGTAGAGTCCTGTATCCCACACAATTACTCTGCCATGCACATGGCCTGTGGAAAGATAGGTACCTAAGAGCAGAAAAGCCACGTTTAAATTTAAGAAACTGTTGTTGTTCTAAGCAGTGCCTTCTTGTCAGGACAGTATGGTTAGAGTGAAAATAAATCATAGCATAGTTTGTGTTGGATTAGACCTTTAGAAACCATGCATCCCAATCCCTCTGCATTGACCTTAATGAGATCTGGTTGCCCAGAGCCCCATCTAACCTGACCTTGAATGTTTCCATAGATGGGCCATTCACCACCAATCCGGGCCACGTATTCCAGTGTTTTACCATATTCATCATAACAAAAAAATTCCTCCTTCTATCTAAAGCAAATACATGCAATCATACCACAAGAAAATAAAACATGTCTGTTATTACAAGGAAAGGCTTTTTCTTGACAGTGCTGGAAATGAAAGTTCACAAAGCACATACAGCATGGGAAGTGTCAGCACAAACCTCCCGTGAGAGCCTCCAGCAGCGTGCCCAGGGGATGGGGCCAGCTTGTTCCCAGCCTCCTGGCCTGCTTCTGCCTCCCTGCCAAAAGTGGCCACCAGCATTCTCAATTAACTCCAGGTGGGTTTGTTCCACAGGCACCAATCCACTTGGAGCTGAACCAAAACGCTCCCCTGGCTGCACGGATAGTGCACATACTCTGCTCACTCCCAGCCTGCAGATCTGTTTCAAGGTCCTGACCCGAGTTTTTAAAGCCCTTAATAGGCGAGGGCCTAATGAACCTTGGAGACTGCTTCTTATTGCACAGTCCAAAGCAGCAGCTGTGATTGCTCTGGGTGAGCAGGGCTAAGTGAGCTCAGGGTGAAGCCCTCCTCGCTTTCTGCAGCCAAGCCTCCTGCCACCAAAGCCTCAGCCCTGACTTTTAACAGGAATAACATTCCTCAGACACTCATCTGCAGTCCTGCCACAGCCTTCTCCACTATGGCTGCTGCAGCATTCATTAAAACATAGTGCAAGATAAAGAAAGGCTGCATTTAAAAAAAACCCTGCATTTTGGAAAAAAGACATTTCTGGAGGCCTTTGCAGAAAGCCATGGTGAGGTCACATCCCCAAGAGCAAAGAGAGAGAGGCACTTTCTTAGATTATAGGGAAGTAGGTTTGAGAGTGAACTTGAGAGGTGAAGGTCTCATCCCTGTTGGGCTACAGCAAGGGCAGCTCAAGCACAGGTGCCCTGATGGAGCAGCTCTGCAGGGAACAGGACCAGCCCACTTCATGTCCAGAGCAGCACAGCCAGACCTTCACAGCATCACCCTTCCTAGCAGGTTTTGGGAGAGGCCGTGGCAGATGTGTGTGTGGAATCTTCATACTTGGTAGGAGCCAACACCAGATGCAGCTGAAAGAAGAAATTCCCGATTCCTGGTGTATTAATGCGCCCTCCTTTGCTTATCAGGCTCTTCTCAGTTTTGCACATGTAGCCTCTGCTTTTTCTGCTACACAACTATGAATAGAAATGCAGAATTACCCTGCCCTTATAAATGCTGATTTGAAAGCTTGTCTGTACCTCCATCCTGCTTGCCACACGCTATTTCATACTTTAATATCAACTTTAAAATAGATCAGAGGCTGATGAGCTGAAGCACATCCAGTTTGTTACTCCTACAGTGCTAGCACCTCTCTCTCCCTGCAGCCTTCCTCTCCTTCATATCCATCTGTCCCCTTTGCCTCCCTCTGCCACCTGCCCTGTCCTTTCAGCATCAGAGCACAGCCCTTGCTCAGCCAGAGCTCACCTGCACCTTCCAGGGGCTCACCAGGCACAGTTTATGCTGAAGCCCTTGTCTTGCCAAGCAACTCATTCCCCTGTTCCTAATCTTTGAACTTCAGCTGGCCACAATGGGCCCTTCTGGACAGCATGTTCATCTGCTTTCACAGCCTGCTCTGTTTTGTAAGCACAGGTTCCTTCAAAAGAATAAGCAGTAATTACTGCAGCCACACCTATACTGGAAATGCCTGTGCAATGATCTGTAGCTCATGCTCACAAAGAAAACAAGAGCTGTAAAGAAATAAGCATCCGTTCACTTTGAACTGTGGTACCTGGTCCTTCTCTGCAGCAGAGACCCGATTCTTTGAAGCCCTGAGCTGCCATAGCCCGAGGGACTTCAGTTTCTTCTCATACATGCAAGTATAAATCAGAAGTCACGCTATTGAAGCCAAGTGAGTAAAGCAGGTGTAACCTCAATGTGACAGACAGAGCTCATGGATGTCAACACAGCCTGGAACAGGTGTCCTTTCATTTTTCACACGATTTTTCACTCTCAGCCACTTGTTTTGTGCAGCTACACCAGCACGTGTGGAGCTGGTGCAATAGGATGGCTGATATTTAGGAGAAATCACACGCTTAGATCAATGCACACTGCAGGTATTCAGCTGGAACCAAATATGTTGGAAGCAGTGTAAACCCCAGGGGGCTTGTTCTCTAATCAATAAACACGAGGAATGTATGCCACTGAGTTATTGCTGCAGTGTTAATTGTAGCTATACAGGAGGAGTTTTTTCATTGCTGAAGAAACAGACGTCTTCAAGAAGTGTGGCTTTTACAAAACAGAGATGATATGAAAAATACATTGCTATTCACTTCTCTGATGTTTTCGACTTTAGGAAAGCATAGGAGGTTCTCTGTTTTGCAGCTAATTAGAATCTCCCTGTGCTGCCTTAGGAAGGAGAAAGGGAAGTTCATAGCGCTTCCAATGCCCCGGCTTACCACAAGTGACATTTAAGCAGTCACCTGGGGGAAAATCCCAATGGGAGCACTGACAAAGCTTACCATTTGAAAAAGGTCACACCTTCTCTTCATGCTCTGAATAGATGGTGCTGACCTTAAAAACCTTCCAGTCCTAGTCCCCCTTCCTCACAAGCATGTGATGGAGCAGCCAGCCAGGGCAGTTCCAGACAGGAGGAGATGCAGGGTGCTGTTGCTCTGCAGAATTCTCTTATGCCTTGTTTTCCCCTTGATAAATTGCAGATAAATCAACTCATCTGGGAGGAGGTGGTCCCGAGTATTGACAGCACAGGCATCAGTACAGGAGCACCAGGCAGGGCACAGGCTGCCCATGGGGTAGAGATACCTCTCTCGAAGGTAACTGCCTTGAAAACAGATGGCTAAAACGTAACAGCATTCCAAACCCGGGGAGATGTGGCATTTGGTGTAAGTGTGAATGAAAAAGGGGGATTCATACAGACCAGCTTTAATCAAGGCATTCAGAGCAGGAATTGCCATTCAGCAGCTCTGGAAGAGCCTATTAGATACAGGCGCTAAAAAAAACCTAGTCAGCTGAAGTTAGCTTTGTGAGAACCCTCTCTTGTTTCATTGATTAAGGCCCATCCTCACCCATCATTTAATTAGAGAAACAAAGGGCAGGCAGACGGAGAAACATCATCTTCACCCTGTGGATGGAAACTAAACTTTGAGCACAAGGTCAGGCAAGGCTCTCAGAGCAGAAGTCAAACCTGGATTCATGAGGTTCTAGCTCAGGACCTCAGCTGAACCTCCCAGTGTAATCCTCTTAGTCTGACCCTGTGTCAGCCCTACACATGCTAGCTCTTCAACTTTATGGGGGATTGCCAACCCAGCACCAGATTGTCAAAGTAAAAGTAGCACCATGCCAGGCAGCTGGACTCAAATATAGCTCCCTCCCCCCCTCAGTACCAATGGGAGGCCAATCCTCCACACGGGCTGCAGACTTACAACTGAGTCATCCTGTGGGATGAAGCAGGACAGCCCACAGCGGTAATCCCAAATGCTGCAGTATGCTAGAAAATCAGTCCCTGACTGCTGCAGTCATGAAAATACAATAAACATGCCCTATGATTCCATTTTTAGTTGCTTTTCAATGCAGCACTGCAGTTTGTCAGGCTTTCTTGTCCCAGCTGGAATAGATGAATTGCTGATGCTTTTTAGGACCATTGGCAGATGAGCACAATAGAAACATCGCTCAGATATTGATGACTAATGCACACAGAACGCTTCCAAAAACTGTGTTGCCATCGCAGCTAAACAAAGTGTACTAAATTAACATTCACATGGAAGGAGAGGAGCTCATTTCCACATATTCAGCATTTAAATGAACCTATGGCACCACTGTGAAACTCAGCTGAAATCAAAAACTGGCCACAGTTCTCTTGAAAGTTTCATGGACCTACCAAACCCTAACTCAGGTTTCAGGTTGGCAGCAAAGCCTGGGATCTCTCACAGGGTTTGGGATTTCATTACAGAAATTTCTAGCCACTACTAGAAGAGCTTCTCTCGGGTCACAGACCTGCAGATATCATCATCTCTTTAAATTATTGTTGCCTTTCTACAGAATTGACAGGAATTACTTGTAAGGAAGAGACTGGCACATTTCAAAACTCAGAAGTCTTTTGCCAGCTCAAAGGGATTAGATCAGTTTCTTCATGGGAAACCTCCCAGACAGTTTTCCCTTCAGGACTGGAAGTAATCTGCTTGAGCATGGACAGGGCTAACCCTGCAGAGGTAACAAAAATCCTTGCAATGGCTGAAAACGGCACCACCACAAGAATTGAAAGCACAGAAAAAATAACCTAATTTAGAAAGAACCCAAACCAGCAATAACCAACACATCTAAGAGCAAGACAAGGGAGCTACTGACAGACTAATGTAGCAAAAGGAAGAGCCCTCTGTCTGGAGCAGGATTAAGCAGATGACTCATGAAGAAGTTCTGTTGCTGTCATCTCTGACTAAACCTTATACTGAAGTCCAGATACAAAATGATCTGACTCTATGGAGAGTTCAAGCACTTGGAGGGAAACAGAACTCCCAGCTCCAGTTCCCAGCTCACACAGTCATTTGAACCCTCCTACACAGTGATCCATCCACTTGAAAAACTATAAGCAGGAAAAAAAAGGACCTTTTTTCCTGCCCTGAGTGCTCTTAAACTTCATATTATGACAACAATAAAACTTATAAATGCAGAAGCACAGACCATTTCAAGTCTCCAAGATAGTGCTGCTTGTTTAGTGGCCGAAGTCAAACGTTTCCTTCAACACTTTGTGAGGATTGATGCTTCAACACACTTAAAAATTGTCTTGAATATTTTTTTCTAGCCCCCATTCAGGTTATAGTTTGCTCTTCAGGTACAAACAGAGCAGATCTCACTATCTCTGGCTATGGTATTAAACATCATCCTCTTTAGAGTCCCTTTTTGTATGGATTTCAATCATCTTTGCACAAGTAAAACTTGTATTGACTCACAGTGTGGTTTTTTCAATGCCATCAGGCAATTAAGAGCCCTAGATACTGGCTCATATTTCATAGATAAATATCCATCACTCCTCTTCAAACAGGAATATCACCTCCATGCTCTTGGTTATTGCAACTGCTGCAAGCCAAACAGGGTGGATCTATTTTAACAACCTAGCCCAATGCTGAAAGCTCCCTTCCAACAGACTGAACCCATACTCATGAAATTATTGAGGGGAGAGAGGGAAGAACAGGAAATGTTATTGAAAATAGTAGAATGTTTTTATATATCTCATGGATTTCTGTTTCATTAGATATGGGAGCAGTGCCTTTAATGTAACTAACATGTGGCAACCACAGGGTAACCACAGAGAGTAAATCTGTCCTGCAGTAGGAAGCTAAAATGCAACAGGGTTTGTTAGGAAAGAATCAAAAAATCTTTTTAGCACTGGTCGCAACTGGGGGTGGAGGGGAGGAGAACTGAGAAAACACTAATAGTGACAGCTGAAAACAGAAATATCTCAGCATTTGTGGGTGGGGGAAATCAAACAGGTCCCAGCATCCTGTCAGTGCTCCTGTTTATGCTCCAGATTTGTTCTCGTCAGGGAAAAAAATATCAAAGCAGTAGATCTACAAGTCTTGAGGTGGTCTTGAGAGAGTTATGTTTAATATCAGCAGTTAATCACAGCATTTCCAGAGATGTACACATTTCTGTGCAAAAGCCATGCAGGCTACAGGAATTGCAGTAAGGCTTGGCTCAAATTGCCCTATTGTTGGGAGCTCACAGTCGGTTTCACTGCTTTCCTTCAATATTCCCATCAGGGCTGCAGCTCCCATGCTTTGTTCCCCAGACAGCCCAGCATTTAACAGATGTCCTAAGTAAATCATGATCATTTGGTAGGCTTTGGGAATAGAAGCTGGATGGAAAAATCACAGTCTAATAAAACAATCAAAAAAGCACCAGCACATTACAGGCCATTTCAAAATAAATTAGGGTATCTTTTAAATCTCTACACAACTATTTGTATTTGAAATCAAAAGACTGTATGTCATTGACTTTCCCCTGAGTAATCTAAGTGAGAGAGCTCTCTGAGGTGCAGTAATAGGATGTAAGTGAAGAACTAGGTATTATTTTACCCGTGCTGTGATAATCTGAATGCATCACTGCCCAGCATCATAAACAGTGAAGTGAGAAGAACAAACAGCACTTTCAAAACCCCAGTTGCATTTGGGGACTGTAGGAGGGGGTGGGAGACCAGGTCTCCAGTGAGAGGGAAAGCAAACATTTAAAAATAAAACAGAAGCAACACAGTATTATTTAAAGTCTAAAGAGGAAAACTACAAAAACCTGCTTTTCACCTCTCCAAGAAGGAAAAAAGGCAAGCAATGTCAAGAAATAATGTTGCAAGCAGGGAGTGCAGTTCTTAATAATCAGCAGTATTTTAAAGATCTTCTTGAAGTTTTGCACTGAGACGCTATAATTAAGGAAAGAAATCAAAGCTTACCAGTTACCATCTGTCTGGAGCAGGGAGGGAGCTGATGCTACAGGATCTTTTCCACGGAGTAATGCACTCTGCAGAAGTACCAGGAAGGAAAAAATAAAAATAACAGAGCCATTACAGATGACAGCAACCTCATAGGTCACGCTCTGTTTCCCTTCTCCTTCCCAGCCAGCCTGAAGGGTTTGCTCCTTCTCCCCTGGGGAACAGCCCCCTTCCTGCAGTGGCCAGCTCAGAGAACAGCCACCCCTGCCCAGCATTCCACCACCCACACGGGGACAGGCTCCAGGCTTCATTTTAATGGTGTCAGGAAGGGGAAACCAAGGCTTTAAGCTGCCTCTTGCACAGGCTGGGGTGAACAGTGCAGCCACCTGGGAGTGGGATTATTTAAAGGAAGGCTCAGCTCAGTTCTGAGCCTTACCTGCACTAATCAGGGCAAATAAATTATTTTTAAAGCATGAAGACAGAGAAAAGGATCATTATGTGTAATTATTTTTAAGAACTGTTTTAACATCCTTTTCAATGTGAACTGTGCAAGTTAATGCTACACACACTGAGGAACCCACAGAGGTTTCTCTGTCTGGGAAAGGATTCTCACACAGAGGTTTGCTTCCCAGAAGATAGCTGTATCTGCCTGTCCACCTGCATCCTCCACAGCCTGCCTAGAGCCGTGCAGGCACTGCCCAAGCAGCACACACAGCTCCCTCCTCCTCTTTTTAATTTGTGTGTTTGCCCACAGAAAACTGGGATCATGAAGCAGAGGAGTCACCCAGCACACCAGAGGGAAGGTACATCTGTTACTCTGCACCAAATCTGGAAAACAAAAAAGTGGCAACTGATAATCATATTTAACAAGCAAGCTCCTGCTTTTCCCTGGAAAAAAAAAAAACCTTTCTCTCCTCCTCACTTCAGCTGACAGCACAACAGTCCAGGGTTGTGGGTTTGCATTTGTTTGCCAGGTCATTTAATTTCTTTTGTCTATAATTTTTCTTATGCCTTCCACAGAGAAGGCAGATAACCCTACACAGAACTCCTATGTCAGCAGGACCCCAAGAAAAACCCAGGTATAGTTCAGTGGGATGCATAGCTGCACGGAATAAAACCCTCACAGACTGATCTGTGAGTTGCTCCTGAATTACTAAGAGTGATTGGATCTGAGAAACATAATAGCTTTGTACACCAAGCCAGTCCTCCTTTGACTCCAGATGCAAAATCACCATTTTTCTGCTGAAAGGGTGATTTCATGCCATAACTTGCAGGACTAAGGTTTCCAGAGTAGACTTTTGTTTAGATAAGGACAAGAGATGCCCTGAGGCTTGTATTGTAATGTTATATGGATATATAGATAAAGAAATTTTTTGTTGAGCTGAGGGTGTGGTGTGATTTTTATCTGCATGATTACTTACTGACAGACACCGGGAACAGCAAGATTCTTCCTGACCTTTTTTCACCCCTGCCTGGCTGGTTACAAACTTCACAGCCAGTGCAGCTCCTGGGTACCACAGGCAGCCCAAACTGCAGCTGGTTTCTCTGTGTGCCCACCATCACTCTTCTGGACACTGCACCATCTTTAAAACAGAGCTGTTCTCCACTTGAAATCCAATCTAGGGGAAAAAAATAATTAATAGTCTGGGGTTAACAGCGGCCCCAAAGGAAAACGGTCGACAGAAAAGCTTCTTTTGTGCTGGTATTTTTAACAGCTCCTGGGATTTGCCCTCCACTTGCAGTATTCAATAACCTTGCACTTGCATTGCTTTTGGGACACCTTCAACCTCCAGCTGGAGCCATCTGCATGACAAAGCCACCTGCACAGCCCTGGGTACAGCAGTGGCTGCGTGGCCACCAGGAGAGCTCTGTGCAGAGCAAGGCTCTCCCTGTTCACCACCACCATGGTATGTGTAGTCCCTACATTAATGCCCAGCAAACAGGGGTTTGATAGCCAGTGGTGCTGCAGGGATATCATCAACCCTCCCAAGGCACTTCAGAAACATTGCTGGAAGCTTCATTGTGTGTCTTGTCTGAGGCTGTTCAGTATTCTTCTTCTTATCTTCTACTTGAGACAGCAGATTATCTCAGTTCAGATTACTAGAAGGCTGTAAAACTCTATCTGAGCCTAAAAATTAATTCTCAGCAATTTCTGAGCCCAAGAGAAAAGCAAGAGATTGGATGGTTTGGATTCAGTAATGTCAAAAACAGACTCACTAAAGGGATAGCTAATGCCAATAACTATAAAGTCTTTTCAACCAAATCAGAAAATAAAAATCACTCCTGTTCTCCAGACAAGAAGGACAAATGAAAACTGGCTGTCAAGGTATGACATAGAACCTTCAACTGCTGGCTGAGGAAAGCTGCAATGAGGCAGAAGAGAAGGACTATGGGATAAAGACCGATCTGGCTGCCCTTCCCCAGCCCATTCCGGTCTCGGCTGGAGCCAGCGCGCTGACCCTGGACTGCTTTGGGAACACACACAGGCAGCAAATGGCTCCTCTCCAAGCTTGCAGCTAAACATGTTTCCCTCCTCCTTGCCTTCTAATTGATATCCCAAATCACAAACCTTGAGCTTGTCTTTAAACATGAGCATAATCTCAGGCTCAGACAACTGATCCTCCAGCAGGAACATAAAGACAGGCAGTAATCAGCTCCAGCAGTGAAGCAGAGTCATGAACAAGTCATGGAAATGGCATTTCACAGTATTGACTGTCAGGTTTTGTGATATATGATTTCATGGAGTACTTTGTTTTGTCCAGCCATCTAAGTTTCAAAAGTAAAATTGAAGCTTTCTTCTAGCCAGAAAGGTATCAGTGAGTGCACATAAGTACAACAGCTGTAGTTTAAGTCATGCAATTCAACAGTACCATTACAGCAAACTCCTGGTAACAGGCCCCAACCAGTACCTATTAATTCAAGTCAATGGGGTAAGGTAGAAGAAAAAGAAATATGAAAATATGGCAGAAAATACGAGCACTTCTAAAATGTACTCTAACTCTAGAAGCTTCAAAATATTAGAGAAATATTTCTCCATCCAGTTTCATTGATAACAGCATTTGAAGAATCCTCTTTCAGCAAAAAGTTGACAGTTTGAAAGGTTTTGAGGGTTTTTTTCCTCCTACTTTTCCTTTCAAACTATCCATGATACAGCGCAGCATCGCAGTGGCACTCTGTTAAGGGGATTGAAACCTCTGCTACTTTAAGCCTGAAGATTCTTCACACTTTCAGCCTTATCCTTATTCAGCTATGGGAAGGGAAATAATCTGTCCTGGATTTTACTCCACATTTCAAAATACCAAAACCATCCAAACAAGAACTGCTTGTGTACAGGGCAAAGTCTTTGTTTTGACTGGCACCCAGGGGGAATTATGACATACTATCATCAAAGCAAACTGCAGATTATGGGGTGAGCAAAACAAGTTTTCTCAGTTTTCTGAGTTTTCTCATCATACAAATATCTCTGTAATTAAACAGGTAAAAAATATAGGTGTTAGAACCTTGGAACCAATGTAGCAAATTGATTTTTAAAAATTAACTACCATCCACACAGAAGATGTTTCCTGACCATATGAAAAGCATATGCAGTTTTATTTTATATATGCTTTTAAATAACATTCTATCAGGTTTTGTGGATATGTACACACATAACAGAAGTATTTAACACATGCACATCATGGCCACACATGTGCACAAATACACTGTTCTGCAGTGGAAGGATGCACTTCCTCTGCATAGTTCTGTATGGGAATTACTAAACTGTTATAAATTTCGTTTTAGCACAAAGACTCATCTTGGTGCCTTAGAAAAAGGCACAGTCCTGAACCTTCAAAAAGTTGGAGCACCAACTTAAGACTAGAGCCCTAACTTTGCATAGAAATCTTTGGGCTGATTTCTTGAGAGATGTTTTGTCAAGAACAAACAAACAAAAAAAAAAGTCATGGCTTTGTAGTTACTAAATACAGACATTAAGAGTAGGAATTTGAAATATTTCTGTAAGCTTATAAAAACTTGGAAGATGCAACAAACTAATTTGAATTGGATAACACAAAACAAATATTGGGCAAACCAAAAGAGAGTCTTCCTGAAAGTCATCACCTCTCCCCACAGGACATCATGACCTTGATAAGATGAATAAGGCAGCCAGACACTGTCACAATAATGTAACAGGTAAGGACAAAGAGTGAAGATTTTTAGCCAAAATGCAAATAAGAAATTCTGTATTTTTAAAAGTCTGGTTTTCATCAACTTTGACCTCAATCCGTTTCTTACTTCTCAAACGTTTGCTTTTCATAATTCCACTTGTCTAATAAAGCTCTCCCAAAGTCCTCTAATCAATGTGTATTTGTAAAGCCACACAGGTCCTTTGTTGAAGCCTCTATTCTAATCTGAGAACTTTAATTTTCAGAGAAGCCAATTCCTTAGTGGTATGGAAGCATCAAGATGGAGGTTCAGTGAACCCAAGGTCAATAAGTCACGCATTTCTTTTGACGAGCATTTGTTCTTGACAAGCAGGCTGCTCACAAATCCCTTTTGCAAGTTTAAGGCTCTATGTAGCCTGCAGAGACAAAATTAGAATATAAACATCTACTCACTAGAGAAAACAAGGGAGTTATTGTCACTGTAAAGAAGGAGACATCTAAACCATACCCCCTCTGCATTAATTCCATTATTGTGCACAGGCAAGATGACAGTTATACCACCAACTAAACTGCAGTTATCTACTCAAATGATCATTTAATGTTCTTTATTTTACTTTTTCTAAGGAAAATTGATTTCTTGCTATTTATGTTTGGGGTATTTCATTGTGCTGTGATTATAAACTAGACTGAATGCATTTCCACTGACTCCCCGCAAAGTGTGTTTTACAGCCCTTCCTGCTTGCACAATGCAAGATGCCTTTTTTAATTGCCAGTCTGGGTTTTTTTTAAGTAGGATGCATGCTTGTTTGTTTACTCGAAAGCTCTGAGAGAGCCAGGCTGGACTCCAGTCTTCCAACAGGCTGCTGTGAGATATGGAAGGAAATACCCCCAATAACGATGTCTGCTATGCAAATGGCAAAACCGCCTACAGCCCATTAAACTTCATCAAGGCTTTGCAGATCTCTGCAATGTAACTTGTAAGGACAATTCCTGGGGTGGGTTCTGGGTCATAGCTGTCACTTGTACCCCATCAGGTGTTCTCTTCCATTCTGCTGGGGGGGTTTCCAGCCAGAGTGGACAGTGCAGAGCAGCACAGCTGGAGCCGGCCGAGATCACGCAGCAGGAGCACCGCGACTGAACCCACATCACCAGATCCTTTCTCCCACACACCCAGTTAGCCCCTTATCCCTGCCCTGCCCGTGCACAGAAATAAAGTGAAATGACAATTCGGGGAGTGCTGCAGCAACTGGTGTTGGAGCTGATGGAACAGCAAGGTGTGGCTGAGCTCTGCTGCCAGACCACGCCACTCCACGTCTGACACCGGCACCGTGTTGAGCTGGGTTTATCAGGGAATTCGCTCCAATTACCTAATTTTTGATGAAATTAAGTGATCCCTTACTTGAGAACGTGCAAACTTTCCACCTCTCGTCTAGTTAGTTTACCCACCCCCAGGCTGAGAGCCTTTGAAGGACTGAGCTTAGGCTCAGGTTGTGAAACACGTTCAACATCCTGTGAATATTTTTTTTTCTTATTTTCTTCCCGCATCTCAGTATGTAAAACCTTATTGCTGTGGAAATAAAGGTGTGAAAAATCAATCAGGGACCTTTGCAAGCTATAAAAAAAACCTAACAGAGCATTACAGGTTTACCACCAGCACTTAAAAAGAAGCTCTCTATGAAACTGTGTAGGAGATATTCCCCATGACATGAGGATTTTGATGGACATACAGAGTATTTTGCATAATCCAGCAACTGTTTACCTAGAAAACCACAGTCCCCTTCACAAACACATAGCTCTATAAATATTATTTTACTGCTGTCCCAGTCATCTTTAGCATCCCCCAGACAACCCTAAAACACTCAGGAAATGGGGGATCTTGGCAGCTGAAAAGTTGACAGACACATACACACACCCTAACCCCAGCTACAAGACATTTTCTTGGCTGCCCATATAGAAAATTAATGAAAACTGCAGTGAATAGCGTGTAACAGAGGTCAGCAAAAATACAAGAGTCACTCCATCAGCATGAGTGTCAGCCCTTCGCTGACTGCAAAAAGTAAGTTCATCGCAGCTTAACAGGGACAAATCTACATCGGAAAGAATTAAAAGCGAATAAACTCACCTTAATCCAGCCTTGCAAACCCTGGTCTCCTAATTCGCAGCTGCCCAGACTGGAGAGTGTTATGACGCCTTGGCAGGACACGTTTAATCAGCAGCATGACCTGACCTGTTCTGCAGGGAGAGCCCTTTGTGTCCACATTCCAGCCCTGACCTGTGCTGCAGCATTGCTGGCGCTTACTCTACCGTTACCGCGCACTGCTCCGTCCCAGGAGCAGCGGATCCCGGGTGCACGGGCCATCACCCCTCTCTGAGCTCAAAGCAGCACCAGCTGACTCCAAAACACCCCCACCACGCTCCTCTTTGGGTTAGACAGAAGCTCACCAGCACTCTCAGTAATGCCTTTCAAATTCCCAGCCATGCCTTTTTAATGGACCCTCCCTAAAACAGCCGCTGGTCCTAGAAGCAGCCTCTTTGCTGGTGAGATGTGCTTCCCAGAATTCTCAAAGGCAAAGAGCTGAAGAGAGGGCTTGGCTGCACCAGACAAGCACATTAAGCTCTGCATGAGTCTGTGCATGCACTCTATTCTGCAGACAAGTCATTAGCTGAGCTATTTTCCAGTCAGATTGGGAAGGAAAATCCCAGAATTATAAAGTTGAACTTGCAGGGCCTGATTCTCTGCTAGACTGGATAATTCTAGTGAAAATTTCAGATAAAGCAAGTGTAAGACAATGCTACATGAGAATCAACCTCATTGAAATCACCAGGATTGTCCCTCAGCTTTTAAAGGACCATCTCATTCAGTGTCCTTGAAAGTGAAGCTGTTCCCAAGAGAGGTCCAATTGCAAATGAGAGCTACAGGGAGTTGTGAGAAAACAAATCTCCAAGGCTTTGATTTGCTTTGAGGATAAATCCTCACATCTCTTGGTCACAGCTCCACTTCTCCCAGGTTTGTGAGGAAGCTCACAGTGCTGATGGTACGGAGCTCATGTAAGTGTCAGTTATTTTGGAATCTCTCCATAGAGAAATATTTTGACAGTCATATTCTGTTCATTATTCTTCCAAGAGAGGAAACACGCACATCGTTATCTAAAGGAGTACAGTCAGCCCACCATGCTCTTGCCTGACTGGCTTACTTATCTTGATAAATGCCGGCTAAGATCAGGACTTAGTGCCATTAGATGTGTCTAAAACATGAAGCTGTCATTACTGTGTCAGCACCAAGGACTGTTTCCAACCGTGATAATGGTGGGGCCACGTTTTGAACAAAGACAGATTTGAGTCTGCAATGGCCTGCCACACCAGCTGGTTCCCATTACCGCACAGAGACCTTTTGCTCATGATTATGAGCTTCGCCATTTCTTTCTTTTTAATTGGAAACCAGAAATATCCTCCCCATCTATGACTCACATTGGACCTAGCAAACAGTTACCTCATGGTTAGGGGCTGGCAGGGTTGGAATCTGCAGCAGTTCAAAGATGTGTTTGATGCAAAGGCTGAAGAACAGTGGGTGAAGAGCTCCAGCCTGCAACCAGCTCTGCCGCACGGATCCCGCATCCTGATCCTCCCACACTGCCAAAGGTCCAGCAGCACAGGCACCAGTACACAGAGCTGATGACACACAATGCTGATGCAAGAACACACCTCTGGAACACCTTTTTGACACTGCTCAGTTCTAAGGGGAGTAAATTCATACCAACAGCAAAAGGAGAGGAGCTCAGATTCATTCCGACCTGACTCAGCCCAACATTTAAGCAAAATGCTTAAGTACTTCCCTGTCCAGCAAAGCACTTAAGTATATGGTTTAATTTATAAAGGTAAATGTTTATGTGCTTTGGACTGTTGCACTGGCAGCTATTACATGATTACACCGACTGCTACATATGTACATATAATTATATATAGATAACTGTTGTTAAAAATGTATCTATAGCAGGTTTTAATCTCAGGTTTAAGGGATTCTCAGTGGGTTTGTAGAAATTACATAGCCCTGCAAACAAACATAATTACATACATCATTCAGTTGCTTTCCATTTTCCTAGCAGAGATCTGTCCCTGCAAGGCAGCAGCCTGTGCTTTATTCCCCATAGCCAGCACCTGAAGCTGTGTCGTGTTTCTGTTCCCACCAGACGGAGTGCAGAAGATTCCACATGAATATAGATTTAAGACTTGCTGCTTGAAAATGTGCAATGTCAAGTGTCCCACTGAGTTGTACTGAGTTGGCTGTGGTAATATCTGCTACCCGGTGCAGTGTGATCATTTCAGACTTTAATCCTGCCTAATCCTGTTCTACAGGGTTTCATATTCCCTCCCATCCTCTTTGCCTGACAGTTCTGGCACCTACAGCACACACATTACATTACTTGTATTGAAAATTAAGATCATCTGAGCATCTTAAAGACTTTTGCTGACCACTGGGTTTGTCTGAGACCTGAAACTCAGCACCTTGTGTTCTTACCTTGGAGTTCTGTCCAATCTCACTTCAAACAACTTAAATTAGGTTGTGCTGAGAGCTCCCCACATTTTGCTCAGTTTACACTTCAGTTAGTGGCATCTCTTATTTACTCTACATTGTATTGCAAGTAGTTTGCAGCTATTCAGCATAACAAAACCATGATTTCAGAAGAAGTAGGAATCATTTGATTCTTCTTTTGATTTTTTTTTTCCCACCCAGAGCAAAGCAACAACTTACCATCCCTTAAAGAAAACCAGTTAGAAAAAAAAAAAAGTAATTATTTTGCTAGTAAATAGATGCAGCACTAGAAGAGATTTGTTGAATTGTCTCACTGGAGCTGCAGGGTTAACATCAGGTGGAAGCTTGGCCCTTGCTTGATCGGGTACTGCCAGTTTTGGAGCAGGCTCTGGCCATCCTCCTCCCCTGAGGAAGGGAAGTGCTCTTTAGGTGCCCAGACACCGCAGAGGCCACAACCTCATTGTGATTCTCTAACAGCCAAGTTTCACATTTTTAAATGTTTCACTTCCATGAAGAAGGTAATAAAGCCTCCTGAAATGAGGAGAGAGATGAACCCACAAGGAGCACAAGACTTAAAGAGGAGACAGTAAGATGGTCTTGTAAACAACTTAGAGTGGAGACACTGTGCTGCACACTACTAATGCTCCAGTCCTAGAAGAAGGACAAGGTTCCTGAAAACAGCTGTGGGCACTGCAATGTGAAAATGAACGTCAGAGACTGCAAGGGCATTGCTTCAAAAGCTAGATATGTATCTTAGAGCTGTCTTCAGGGCAAGTATAATTCAGCAAACCAAAGGTAAAGAAAATAACCTTGTTCAGAATATGGCAACTTATGATCCCAAGTGGGCAGCAGTAAGAAAGAAAATTGTTATTTACTACCCCCACAGTGCCTGACAGGCCCTCATTTGAAATAAAATATGCATGCAAAGGTATCTTATGGACCAAGCAGAAAGTTCCAAATGGAAAGCACCTGAGTCTATATTCAGTGAGAGCTTCCAACGCCACATGGGTGTCAGCCCAAGGTTTTAGGGTAAAACTTTCAATAACTTGTAAGACAAACTGCAACCTCCTCAGCTGAATGACAATAACAATCTGGTACTTCTCTTCTTTAGACTGAAAACTGAGGTGTTTCAGGGCCTTTTCATTAAGCTCAAAGGGTTCAAGGGATTCACTGATAGTGAGCACCTAGATAAGAATGTCACACCTCATATTTGGAGGGAACCGCAGAGGAGAGGAAGGATGGCCCACAGCCTTTGCTGTTAGCTGAGATGGGGAAGTCAGAGTTCATTTTCCTGGTGTGATACCAGCTACAAGCCATGGTTCCTCCTTCTGCTTGGGTATCTCATCTGTGCATCAGAAAGACTGGGCTAACAGCAATCCTTTACCTTCCAGGCTGCTGGTAGCTAGCTACTGCAAGCTTCCCAGTCCCACAGAGGCCTCAAACTAGAAGTGATACAATACATGATGGGTCAGGACAGAATGGATTTTACCACAAAAGCAGCTGTGGATATCTCAGGCAGGGGATGAATGCAGTTAACGTGCTCCAAAAATCATTCTGCTATCATATGTTGTCACTATTCAACAACTAAAAAATATATAGATTTTTATGCCTTGAACTTTCTTCTTTTGACAAAGCATTTTTGCTGAGAATTTTGGAAGGTTGCTACACTACTTTTACTTTGTTCAACTGTCCCTGGTGACAACTATATCCTGGAGTGTATTAGAGTTTAAAAATACAGCAGCAAGATAAGCAGTGGCAGGAAGATAGAGGAATTCAGAACTTTGAGACTCAGAAGAAAAGATATTTCTAATCTCTGCTGAAAATATAAGACAAAGTGGATAAGGCAGACAAGCATGAGGAGGTCGTTACAAACAGGAGAGGTTGGAAAGAAGGAAAGGAGGAAGGGAGGGGGAGCTTCTCACACTAG
The DNA here is from genome assembly GCF_000738735.6 of Corvus cornix cornix. Classification (NCBI taxonomy): domain Eukaryota; kingdom Metazoa; phylum Chordata; class Aves; order Passeriformes; family Corvidae; genus Corvus; species Corvus cornix. The sequence goes on from NC_046345.1 coordinate 6,500,854, forward strand.
CAAGTGAGCTTGATAGCAAGATGAGAGAGAGGTCACAGCAAGACAAGTAGAGCAAGCAAGGAGAGCTCCACAGAGATACAGCCTAGAAGACAGGTCAGGGCAAGTCAGTGTCTATGGTTTGCTTTGTTCTTATTTTTGGCTTTCCACATACTTTCAAAAGGAGAGGTTATCAGATAAGATTTGATGGGACACCATTAAGACAGAAGGTTTTTCCAGCTCTATTGTGTGCATGACATTCCTTCCCCTCTAGTCTCCAGAGATCTCGTACATCTGGGGATGTAATCTGCGAAGCACGAACGCAGCACTGCACAGCCATGCTGCCTTTGGTGAGGAATTTGATCAAAGGTGCAATTTAAAGTGGGTGTTTAATGGCCTCATAGTGTTTCTGTACCCTGGGATTGTACAGCTGAGCCTGTAACATACCCTTTTGTGCTACCAACAGGTGCTGGGAAGAATGCCAGCATCCTCACAGAGAGCTTCTGCCTTTCCTGATGGACTCCCTATGCTAAAGGAATTCTAGACCTTCACTGCTGTAAGGCAGGAGATCCAGCCACCTCAGCTAAAGAACAATAATTGGTACCAGATGTTGATTTCCTGAGGGTTAAATCTACAAGAATATAATATATTGGAAGGGGGGGAAAAAAACTAAAAGAAGCGTGTTTCATAGCAATGCTGTGGGAATTGAGGAGAGATGTAAACGGAAAGGCTGGTTTCCACTGCAGCAGTCAGAAGTGCCATATTTCTAAAGGTCAGAAGATTCTGCATAATCAACATGGGAAAAAAATACTCGTGTGGAACACTTGGCAAAAAGAATCAGTAACCATAGAGGTGTATAATAGTATCACCAGTGGTGCTGCCAAGGTGAAAGAGGACCTGATGCTGTTAGCTTGCTGAATACACACTAAGACACCAGCAGATGAGATGGGGGCTGAGGTGGGAGGAAACTATCATTCTAAGATTTCAACTGCTCTTTTACAGGAACCTACCAATTCCTCCCTTCTCTGTGCTTTCTTTCCATTCACCTTCACACTGAATAATCTCCAACAATTCCATTCTCAAAGCACTTTCCATGTTGCCCACTGTATGCACTACATTCTGAAAATTTATGCCTTGCATCAAAATTACTTTAGACTGCTTTACTTGTAAAGAAACTCCAGACCTTCCATGGCCACGTGGACTCAGACAGAAGGCACTGGAAAACTGCTCAGCACTCCCTTTCTTGCAGAATGTCTCCAATTGACACACACAGGACATCACATTGCCCAGCACAGATACTGCTCCCAACAACCCACCCTTGAGCCACTGGGTTTTATTCCTCCCAGCAGCAGCCAGAGAACACAGGAGAAAGCAGAAGCTATGGCACAGCTAAATGTAGGGGCTATGGGAAAACAACAGGAACATGGTAGAGATGAATAAAGATGTCAGAGGTAGAGGGAAATGCCGACAGGAATGTCAGAAAGATGGGAGAGACAAGGATATTGCGAAGCAAAAATGAAAAGTCTGCCAAGATTGCTGCAGTGGAGGAGCACACAGGACTGGACAAACCCCCATTGCTCGTGCAACCACTCCTCGCATGCCATTTAATATTCAGTGGTATTTTATAGCAGCAGGATATCCCTGACTCTTCCCCTGCTTTGGAATGTAAATAGCAGCTGTCTGTGTGCTGCTGGTGCAGAGCCTTGCTGCAGGCGTGCTCTGCCTGTGCCACCAGCACGGCCTCACAGGAGGCAGGAGAAAGCCTGGTCTCTTAATCTTGACAGGGCTTAGGAGAGAGATCAGATTTGAGCAATTCAGCATCAACAAGACTTGGATAATTCTAGATGTGCAGAGGAGAGCTCTAAGTACCTAAGGAACCCTCTTGGTGGTGATACTCAGCTGCTTACAGAAGTAGGCAGGAGCAGCCAGGATTATCCTTTAGGGTTTAGGTGCCTAAATTCTTCCTTAAGGTCCTCCTTAGGCATCCATTCCTTCCTGTAATTCCAGCACTCAAAAAAAAAAAAGTAAAAAAAAAAAATTACTGCCCCTTGCCTTCCATATCCATGGTTAAAAACACCTGGCTATCCAAATTAATCCAGACATCCTAGAACCTCCTTTGCTCTTTGCAGCCTTGCAGCTGACTTCAGTACAGCAGGGTGATATCATAAAATCACAGGACTGTTTAGAGTGGAAAAGGCCTTTAAGACCATTAAGTCCAACAGTTAAACAGAAGATAAATAATAGATAAATAGATAAGAAGATAAATAACCTTCAGAAATAGGCAAAAGTGCAAGGAACAAACAACTACAGCAGGAGAGCATGAAACAAAAACACAAAAACAATAACAAAGGTTGATCTACTTCTGTCCTAGTGAAGCAACTCGCTCTGCCCCTGGGATTGCCTTTGGGTGCCCATCAAATTGACCACTGCCACACAACTGAGGTTTTGAGGGCTACTCGTAATTTTTCCCTTTTTACTGTAATTTGGCCCCAAGAATCCCTCACAGGAAGCCTTTCTAATATCCTCTTTCACTAATTATAAAGGAGTAGAAATATCAAGATCCCCTTGCGAGGAACCTGAAGATTCCTGCAGAGCTTGTTTCAATGTAAATCTCCTTAGTAACAAAGGAAATGGAAGGGGGAAGAGAAGGAGTCTGCACAGGATTTGCAGCCTGCTTTTCTAGGGGTGGTTGCTGCCACGCTGTTCCAGAGATGATTCAGCCTCTCCCCGTCAGCACCCCTCACTGCTCCTAACTTCTGGCAAGGATCGCCCAAGAGGAATGTTGGTTTTTTTCAAAGTTCTCAATGAGGTATCAGCTGTTCTTTAAAGAGATTATGGTGGGAGCATTCCTAGCACATTGACTCCACTGTGCAGCCAGCCTTGTGATTAAATGGCTCAGCAAAGGTGGTTTCCAAGGATAAACTGTGCCAGGGATGACAACATTTCCTCACCAAAGGGGGGAGAATCTAATAAAAAATAAGGATAGAGGGAAACTGCTCTAGCTCTACAGCTATTATTAGTGTCTCAGAGCATTGTCACTGCTTTGCCTGTGCTGTCAGATGTCACTTTGCATCAGTTCTGGGCAATGCTCAGAAGAAAAATGGTGGAACTCATTGAATTCTGCAATGCATGACTGGGCTCCGCAGCAGGGCCGCACAGAGGGTTAAATGACCTCTTAATGCTGGTGGGAGCACTGCTCAACAAGTTCAAGTGGGCTCTCCAATAATTTATGCAAACACCTTTTTGCATAGACTGGCAATTTATAATAATTTATCCCTTCTCTCCAGCTGCTCTAGCAAAGCATAAAACAGGTACTTAAAAATGAGTTCCAGCACTCTGTCCTGCTGTCCCCTGCAGCTGCTCCCTGCTGAACTGGCAGCCCAAATGAGGGGAAAAAGACAACTGAGGCAAGGAAATGACTGACATGTAATGGACGCTCAGACTGTAGGGCACAGTTGCTTGGAACCCAAGTCTGGGCCACGAGCAACATATGTAACACAGCAGTACAGCTAAATCCCTGCACCCACCCTCCCTGGAAATCTGCTTTTCCATATTCCTTCTACTTTTCGGAGGATCACCCTTTCCATCCTCATTTATGTTTCAGGGGCAGCATCTCAGCATAAAGCTGAGCAACTCTGTCTCAGTGAAGAGCTCTGCACTCAGCAGATGCTGACTTGCACTCTCTCTGCCTTGAGGAAGCACATTATGAACATCCTCTGCACTCTCGGGAGGAGTCCAGAATCAGTACATGCTCTTTTCTGCCGCTCAGGATGACCGAATGGTTGAGTTCATGTCGCTGATCACGTGGCAGTTTACCTTGAACTCTGTGTACGAGCGGAGTTAATCGGAGCTGATGTGGGACCGACACACATCCTATAACATCCTCATTGCATGCTTTTAAAAGCCTGCCTTTGTTCTGAACTGAAAGCCACAGCCACCAAGAATAAAGAAATGTATCTAGTTTTCCTTCTGATCTTAGTCACCTTCCAACACAGTTTGTCTGCTCTAGCAGAACACAGGATTGTTTAACGGCCAGCTAAACACAAGTTAAAATGGCAGCTGAGGCGGGGAATAAAAAAGAAACAAAACCCCAGGTGTTAGTGATTTATCAAAATGGGCTAAAATCACACCTTAACATCCAAGCTGTAGACAGATCCTGTATTCTTGAGGTGAATTTTCGGAAGCTAATTTAAGTTTTCCTTTCAAAACATCTATTAGCAATTCGTCACACTTGATGTGACTGGGAGTAATGTCATGCTGACGGCTGCAAGATTTCAGCCAGACTTGTAGATCAGAGCACCTGATGGATTGCACTTCTAAGTACCTGCACAGCTCTGAAGCTCAAATTGACTGTCTGGCAGTATTCTTTCTGTCCTGCTGCATTGGAAAGCTTGATTTTAAGGAAAACCTTTCATAGTTTTGACCACAGCGGCCAAACCTCAGAACATAAAAAGCTCCTCATTGAGGAAAAATGGATTTTTATTTTCCGAAGACAACAAAAGACACACATGCTGTGGTATAACATTAGGAAAATCAGAGAGAGACTGAAACCATCTTTGTATGCAGACACACACCTGATTCCCTGGGAGAAGGTAATGCACTGGCATGAATTCTCCATGGTCATCCTGGAGGAGGAGGAAGACAGCTCTGACAGTTGCTTGATGAGACAGATCCCATGGCTCCCATTTCATCAAGGGCCTGTCCCCTCCATCTGCTGGGCTCTGCTCCATTACAAGTTTATTACTGGCCATGTCCTGCTACCTTGAGAGTCAAAAGCTCCACGAAGCAACTTTTTTTTTTTCTGCTAGACCAAATCAGGAATAACCCCAAAACTAGAGGAGAATGAAATAAAAAAAAAAATTTGAGCTGTTAAGTACCACTGGGGAACTCTTAGATTAGAAAGTGCAAACTGAATTTAATGATCATCCAAAGATGCAAGTGTGGAAGCAAATGAATTCCAACTTTGGGATGAATTCTTTGAGAGTTGGGCTCCTTTGTTTCCAAGGTCTGAATCTGTATTATCTATTTTAGCAGCAATGCCACTGGTAATGCTTTTCCCCTTCCCTCAGTGAAAAATAGTAATGTCTACTTTAATTTGTTTTCTCTAAGCTGCAGCCTTTGAGCTTTTCAGAGTGACACAGAAGTCTAAGCAAAATTTCACTGACTCCAAAATCTCTTCCTTTGGTTTAATCACAGTTAAAGCTTGAGCAACAAGCACACAAAGACGACCTCAAGTGTAAAAAAATAAAAGGGTGAAGAAGTACATCAAGTGCATCAGAAGTCTGCCAGGCAGAAAGCAAATGGCTAAATTTATAGAGGTGGTTCCTGCTAACAGAAGAGCTGCTCAGCCCCAGCTATTTCATTACTATTGCACTAAAGGGTCCTAGGGACGTTCTTTTTGAGGTGTAGGCAATTCAGAGAGCTGAAACAGCACTGTAATTTGGCCTGTGAAAAATGAGTAGGTGTTCACAGTTCATTTCCCAACAGAGAAAGTCATGCACATCACAGAAACCATCATCATGCACAGAACTAATAGCTGCCCTGCTCAGCAGGCACACCCATGCACATTACGGCAGCCTCGCAGGGCCCCAGCTCTCACCACATAAGAACAAGAGACTTTGGTTGGCAACACTGCCAGAAAAGCACCTTTTTTCCCAGATCTACAGACAGGTGAAAAAATATAGCAGTTATAAGTAAGTAAATACAAACAACCAACCCTAGACTCCTGAAACCACAAAACAAATTGAAAACTGTGAAACATTCCCAAAGAAATCCCCTGCTCCCAGCTGAACTGGAATAAAAACACACTGAGAGAGTCATAAACACAAAGTGAAAAACTCAAGGCTGTGGGGGAGAGGATGCAAAGCTAACAAAATGTTGGATAAATGGACTAAAACCTGCTGCTGCTTATCAGAATGAGTAACATCAGCTGTGGTCAAAGGGCAAAGACTCGACAGGACGTGGTATTTTCACATTTCTGTTGTGGACAAAGGAGAGGGCAAAGCTTGGGAACAACAGAGCACCAGCTCTTGGGATTCCAGCAGCCAGTTATGAGCCTACACAGGGACTCTGCTTTAAATCCATGCAAAGTCTTAGAAAACCTCAGGACCCCTCCAGAAGACCATTAGACTGATTTCTGCTTGGATATCACCAAAATAAACCGAAGTCAAAATTAGACGTGGCTGAATCCAATTTCACCTTGATTAGTATTTACATAACGGGCAGGGAAACATGAGAGGAGCACATAAATAATGTACTGTTTGTTGCAGGCCTGTCAGGAGGAGAGTTCTCAGCTCTGGTATTGATCTGCACGCACACACCAGCTCCCTGTGCAGAAACCCCAAATCTTCCCTCTACACACAGAAGTAAACTTCCAGAAGCTGAGTCACACAGGTTGGGGTGCAGACTCAGGCTTTACTACACCAGAGGGTCACACAGCTGCATTCCAGAGCCCCATACGGAAAAACATGGGGAGCTCCCAGATCTGGTTAATTTAGCAGACATTCTCCATTCCCTTAACTTCTTTCCTTCTAGTGGACTTGACATCTATGACGACAGTCCCAGGAAATGCAAACTTGGGAGTTTTGATTGTTGAGTTTTTCCTCCCATTACAGTACCACCGCTTATCCACCCAGTCTTAACACAAGTTGGGGGGACTCCAAAACAAAATTATTACCCAGGAATGACTCAGTACCACCAGTTTCTAAGGCAGCTGCACAATACAGTATTACTCAACAGCCACAAGCTGTTGGTGCCACCTGTGAAAATAAAGTGAGAATGGTTTCTCTTCCCTATTCTCATTCCTTTCATGTTGAAAGCTGGGTTTAATTTCATGCCCAGTCCATGTAGGTAAAGGCAAACGGCATCTGGACACCACTTCTTTACTATACCTTGGTGAACATTGTTAGGAAAATAATTCCAATACTTTCTTGGAAGAGACCTTTCCACGTCAACTTACCCTACTCTGAACTTCTGGGTTTTTTAAATGACACCACGATCCCCCCACCACACTGCTCCCCAAAGCACCACCTGTATCTGATCCTGGTTTGCAAGGTCCTGGGAAGCATCTGCTGACATTCAACCAGAGTGATAGAAAATGGCCACATGGCAAAGCAACCATTCGATCCCATCGTATGTTGGAAGCTACAGTGTTCCTCTGCAGGTTTACAGCCCAACAGCTGGAAGTTTACAGCCCTTAGCTGTAAGGTAAATAACTGAGGGTATTACTAGTGGCAAGAGGCATCTAAAGTGTCCAACACAGCAACTATCCCTGGATAAGACAATCATACTGAGCCAGCAAGAGGTAGCTCAAAGATTCAGCATCACTATTTTCCTGATGCATCAATGTCTCATACGTTTGCAGCAAATGAATGTCATCCTCAAGCATACTGTTAGGAAAGATTGCTTAAAATTAATTAGCTCAGTAACAATGGCCTGTCATTATGCTACTAAGTCACCAGCACGAGCACATAAGTTACAGTGACAGCTCAGGGTATAAAATAAGTGCCTTTATATCGAAATTTGCAAAGTGCTTAGCAGTCAAATGCCAATCTATTCACTTCTGGTAATATTGCATAGTTTCCTCTTAATAGACGGCTCCAAACTCCCACACAAAGATATGACTTATTTTACTACAGAGAGGTCTTTCTACTTCATACACTGTCCGTGCACAAATATAGAAAGCTTTTTAAAGAGCATTTATTTCTACAGCGTTGATTCATTCCACATCAAGATGAACGGGAGATTTAGAACATGACTTTAGAAAAAGCTGAAGGTAATGGAACAAAAATTCTCTCTTGGGTGACTTAGCCAGGGATGCATGATAAACTGAAGGTAAGGACCGGATTTTGAGGGGCAAGAACATCAGCAGTTCCCACATGCAGTACTTTACAAGATTTCCCCAGTAGAGAAGGAAATAGTTATTGCTATAATTATTTCATAGTTCCAGTCAGCTGCATTCAGTTGTACTGTTATATTCCAATGGCAGGAAAATGGAATACAGTAAACTATAAATATCTGTCAGAATTCCTTTGAAAGGACAACAGTTAATTGCATAGCTTGATCTCCTGCCGTGCAGAGCTTGCATTTCAGGTTAGAAAGGTACAGATTGTTATTGATTTAATTCTCTTGAAACATGTGTGGTATAAAACTGTTCAAAAGACTTATGGGGGAGAAATATATGCTTCCAAAGGAAGTCCTACAGCACAAGACTGTGGCAGGCTACCTTCTTGTAAAATGCTTTCTGAAACTCAATACATTCCCTTGAAAAGGCCCTCACAGCCCCCTCAATGAATTTAGGCTCCTTGCTTCATTTGCAGAAGTGAAATTAAATCAGTGAATCAGATGAAGGACAACAAAAGATTAGCAATAGTATGAGGTGCATGTAAAAAATAATTCTCTGTGTTAAGAATAATTCAGTCCTTATTACACACTCACTCTAACAGAGAGTGAGCCATTCCCATATTTCCTGTTTTCCTTTCATCCAACTTCCAGTTCTACCTTTCTCTTTGCAAAATGATTCCAGGCAGTAAAGCCAATACTTTGGACTATTATATTCTCCTGTCTTTGAATCTATTTCTGATTTGGCTCATGTGAAGTTGGTCTTGTGACCCAAAGACACCAGGACACACAACTGTACGGTAATTAGTTAAGCCTCATCCACTCTGGGAATAAATTTCCCATTATAGGCATGGACAGCAGTGAAGGGGAAGCCCTGTTTAACACTTGTCCAGCTCATCTACTTGCCACAAAGGGTAACTTGACCCAGTGTAAATTATGTATCACTGTGATTTTGCCAGCCTCCCTTAGTGCTTAGCCTGCTGCTGGTACACAGAGCGCCAAAATCCCACTGCAGGGAAGCCTTTATTAACAAGTTACACAGCTACTAGTAAATTGCTTACTCCCAGATTGTGTAATTAAGATGACACATCTTCCTGACGATTGCTTTAAAGAGACAAAATATTAGTGGAAGAAATGCTGCAGAAATGTTTCAGCACCTGTTTATCATGACCATGTGTTAAGCTCCGTTTGCGCACCCTGCCAGCCTTTATTAGGAGAGCTCTGCAAGTTGCAGACTGCCAAATATACCTTCTCTGAATCAGTTTTTACCAGCTTTCTCCTCACTTTCCAGGCTTAGGACAGAAAACCATACTTAGTCTTAACCTTCAGGTTTCCCAAGGTGGATGGGTGAGGTTTTTTTGTTGTTCATTTGGGAATTTTTAATATTTTTTTCTTTGAAGTATTAGCTGAACAACAATATGCACTGAGGGATCAAAGTGAAACATACTGCTTTAACAAATCTAAGAGTAAATTGAGCACAACCTACAAGATACTTGGAAACAGAAGCAACTTCTACCCATGGAGAATTTCTAACACTTGCAACAGTTGCACCCAATAAAACGGAAAAGGCTGTCACTTTTATTCAGCCCTAAACACACCACACCGAGCACTGGAGACAGCGGCTGTGCACTCGCAGTGTTCTAAAGGCAAGTAAAAGAATCATTAAATAGATGGCTGAGCCCAACAGGATTGAGGCATCCCTAGCCAAGCAAGACCCAGCATTAGCTGGCGATCACTGCGCTGCAGGGCCTGACAGCAGACACAGAGCTTTGCAGGCCTTTCCCAGATGAGGCAAGAGGAGCTCTGAGCCTCCCCAAACCTGCCCCACGCTCCTGCAGATCCTCAGCACCAAGCATCCCCTTCCTACAGCTGCAGGCAGCAGCTGCAGCCTGCCCACACCGAGCGGGCTCCACGGCTGGAACCCGAGGGCGAGCAGACAGACAGAAATACAGGCAGGTATGAGGAGGGTGGGGAAAGTTTTACTGAGATGAAGTAGGCAAGAAGGAATCTCTGGAGGAGAAGGGGAAAAAAAAAAAATAATTAGAGAGAGATTTAAGATAACAGACAGCAAATGCAGGCAGGATGTAAATGGGGAATTCTTCCAACAGATTTCTACCACACAGGATCTCGGGAAGCTCACTGCTGCAGAGGTGAGGAATACAGCCTACTGAAGACACTATGGGAGAGGAACACTGGGCTTTTGTCTCTCAAGCTCCATTTCTGTGGTTTGAAGCAAGGATAAAGATAATAACATCCTGTCATGAAACAATTTCAGGAGCTAAATAGAGTATATACAGTCAAGTAGAATTAAGCCATTGTTGTTAACTCTCACCTTCTCTCACCCATGGTACCAGATGAAAAGGACGGTTTCTCTGAAGGAAAAAAAAGCATCGTAAGAACTACCATTCACACTGCTATTACCTATAATAGCATAAATCCTCAATACTTGACTATTACAGATAGACTTGAACTCCTTCTCTTTCCTATAAAAATTCCCTCTCCTTTGCCCACTCAGAAGAGAGGCAGGCAATTCCTTCCTCACACCCTGGCTGTGAGGTGATTTGGGACAGAACCCTCTGTTCCCCACACACCTGCCTGCCAGGAAGGCTGAGTGCCCCAGAGCTGCTACAGCTGGACTGGGGAGAGGGGCTGTGCCTTCCAGCCCCTCCTTTTTGACTCCTCAGATCAGCAAAATCACCCCATGTCAGCATATGGAAGTGGTTAGTCAATGAGGGGAGGGTCAGACCCAGCCCTCTAAGCATTGATTGCAAGCTCACAGTTTCTCCCAAAGGCAAAAAAAAAAAAAAAAAAGTGTACTTGAACCCTTAGAGCAGATAGGCTGAAGCTGATTTATTGGGGTGATTTAGATCTGTTAAAACAAATTTAATTTTGAATACAATTTTATATCAATTAACAGAGTCTCACAAGTGTAGCCATTAAGGAATCTCTTTCCAAAACCAAAGCCAAATATTCAAGATTTATGAGACTGACTTGCCATATTGGAAGTAACTAATTATTCGTAATGATTCTTTGTACTCTGACCGTGATTATGTATTTTCAGTGCAAATGACCATGATGAAGCAAGTGATAAAGGCAGCCCGTGTTTGTGAAAGGGATACCAAGCAGTTAAGGCCTGATTGTTTTGGCAAAGTATTGGGGTAGCAGGGGAAGAAACAACAGAAAACAACTAAGCCCATCATCACAAAACCCAGCTTATTTAACATCCTGAAGTGTCTCCTGGTGCACGTCAGAGCTGTAATGAAAGTCTGTGGTCTCTTTTTATTGCCTTAAGCAATTTTGTATTCAGTTTATTTATTGTGACCTTTTGGTTGTGCTTCCACCTTGGACATGACAGTCTATAACAAAGCAAAGCCTCGCAGACTCAGCCTGCAGCATTTGCAAGAATTGTGGAGCGTGTTTGGGGTGAGAGGAACAACGCAGATGTGGGGCATGATTCTCATTTGCATTGAATTTTCTTCACCTCACTCTGACGGCACTGGGCAGAAAAAGCACAGTTACAACTCTGCTTCCACCTCCACTGGATGAAGGAAATGTCTCTGGATTACTCTGCCCTGATTAAAGTACCTGTGAATCGAAAATGATAGTTACACAAGGATGGGGTAGATTTTCACATTGCCTCAGGCTACAAAGAATACAAAAGCACCGCCTTTCTCCTTTTTCATAACTTCCAGTACTGCCCCAGACACAGGAACAGAGTAATTGAGAACAAAGTCCCTGCTCCAGTGAGGTGCTCAGTGCCAGCAAGGTTAATGTCCAGGGGCAGGCTGGTGGCGAGAGCAGTGCCATGTTTACTGCTATGGTTGCTGCTGCTCTGATGCCACACTCCCTCACGCTATGAACGAGGGTCTAATTTCTGATCCTCAAAAGGCAAAGGCATAGCAAGCTGGTCATTAAAATCTGCAGCAGCATGCATGTGATTAAAATGTTAATGTCAATATTGTAATCAAGGTCTGACTCACAGGACAGCTGGTGAGAGACTTGATCTGTATTGCTTAGCCCCAGTCACCTGATGCACACCAGGGTTACGGAACGGTTGTGCCCCATCACATGGCAGGGATTGGCATTCACTGGCTCATGTGGCGAGCTGGAGGCTGGCTGCTGGAAATGGACAATCAGCTCAAACCCAGGTCCAGCACTGATAAGTTGAGCTGTGCCTGCACTCTAGCAAGAGGAAAGCCTTCCAATAAATTTCCTTGGCATCACCTGACCTGCAGCTCTGCTGCAAAGGCACTCGTGTCTCCTGCCCACCTGCAGGGCTGCTCCTGGGTTGTCCTGTCCCCTGGCCTCACTTGCCCATCTCTCTTGCTTTTGGAATTTTCTGTGCTAGTTTCTATCCAGCTGAGTTTTAGACATTTAAGCCTGTGGTAAATTTTGCCTGATGTTGTCTAAGCACCGAAAGGGCTATAGTCTGCAAAGCTTCTTTTCAGTAAATTCAGGATTAATGAAGAAGGCCTCCCTATTGTTGGAATGTCTAATACAATTATCCACTGAATGAATGGACTAGGCAGCAGTGGAGGGCTCCCAGGTTTGTGGCAGGGAATTGTCTGTTTTAACATCCATCTGTTTTCATTCCCTCTGATCCATTATCATTCACCTAGAGTTATAACATGATGAATATCATTGTGCGGAATGCCATTTGATGCTGGGGGGGAAACAAAACCACTGTAGGTCTGCCTTCTATTGAAAACACAAAATTGCCTTGGTGGAAGGAAAGGCATGATTGATTCAGAGATGCAGTTTCAAGCAGAGGCATCCTTTCCCGTGTGGACTGTTTGATTTCGTTAATTCCTTTGGATGACCCTTCTGCTGCATCTTCCAACAAGAAAAAATATATATACAAAAATGAGAAGAACTATGGACAATCATAGTGCTGCTGAATTTGTGGAGTTAATTGAAAAAAATAATGGTATTCACAACTTTCCCCAGAAGGCACCTTCGGTTTACGTTCCCAGTGACATTAAACTCCTGTACGTAAACACGGGATGAGAATCTTGATGACCCTGCTGACAGGAAATAAAGAAAGGAACTTTACAGGCAATTTCCACTGTCCTTGTTGGTCAGCAAATTTGGAAGTGAATGAAAAAAGAGAACTAGAAATGCATATTAATGATGGAGGGCCTATAGCACAACAGGAGTGAGATGAGCACTAGCAAGAGAAACTGTTAAAAATGCCCCAGTTTATCTTTTTTAATGACTTACCCTTATGATGTACTTATAAGCAACATAGAAATTACCTTGTAAATGAAAGGACAGGCTCACCAGTGTAAAAATAACTTAGTGAACTCAGTGTAAATGCTTGTTTCCACAAAGTGTCCCTTAAAATACTGGTAAAGCAAGTACCGTTGTTAAACCAAATCCATTGTTTAACTGGGTGTATTTAAACTGAGACCTTTCATTAACAGCCACCTCCTGGATCTTGGTTGTGCCTTTCAAATACCATACATTTAAAAAATACTATAGTGTCATGAAATACCCATTGGAAATCCCCAGTCCAGCAAAATCCAGGGCAGATAACTGTCTGGCTCCCCACTAGCCTGTAATTACCTGAGGAAGCAGCCAGATTTAGCTATCTTCCTCCTTTAATTGGCACGCAAAAGATTATAGGATTTTATTAGGACACAAATGACACTGATACAAGTGTGATTGAGGCATGCAATGCATGACTGACTATTTGCATTAAGAGGCTTTGCACTACACAAGGGATTTCTACCTTTGGTTTTAAATGGCTTAAATTTAAATGACGTTTCTATGCTACATTTTAAGAGGATGATATTTATTTTAGCGCTTGTCTAAGTGAGATAGGGCAATGCTGTTGCCAGACACCAGAAACCCTTCTCAAAGAGCCTGTTTGGGCCAGGTGGAAGGGGGTTAATTTTTGACTACTCTGTTGTTACAATTAGATTAGGAATGTAAGAAAATGAAGGAAAGATGGGCATTGAAGTGCCCACGTTGAAACATTTGATGAGTGTGTTAGACACCCAGCTGCCAGTCTGCCACTTCTGGGGACACCAGCCTAATGAAGCCACCATCCCTGGCAATGACTGAACTGGAACACAGTTCAGTGGGAGCAGGTAGCAGGAAATCTTTTGGCTTCCCTTACTTCCACAGCTCCCACTAACTCTGAATCTCCTTCATGGATTTTTTTTCCCTTACACATGAATCTCAATGGACTTCTTTAGGTTTTATTTCACAACATCTTTCTAATGTCTCTCACATCCAGAACTAAAGGCTAGCCCCCAGGAAAGGTGAAAGCAGCTGAAAACGTAAGGAATTAAGCCAAGTCAGTCCAATGGAGCAAAGCCAGCCCCACACAAGGGAGTACCCAGAAGCAATGGTAACATGCTGCAATATCTGACTGTGCGCAATAAAAGATGATAACAGGAGGATTAAGTCCTGCTACCATTGCGCTATGTAGGACAGCCGTGTGCAGGAGCCCTGATCCAGGCACACCTTCCTCAGTGCTGTCCTTGGGACTGGGCACTGCACTGCTACTCAGTTGGCCACCAAGCCAGTCCTGTCCCAGGGGAATGCCTGAGGACCAAGCCTTTGGCCAGGTGATCCTGCAGAGAGGAGAGGGCCTGAAACTGCAGGGAAACAAGACGGGAAACAGCCCCCTCCTGCATTGCAGAGCCCAAATGAAACCTCAACTAGATGAATGGACAGGGAGCAGGAGCTAATGAACAAGGTCTCCTGCTTCCATCTCCATGACTCTTAACCCTTGGTTCCCTTACACTGCTCCATGGCACACCTACAGCCCTGGTTGTCCAGCTCCTCTGTCCTGCACCCTCATCACCAGCTCATTCCCTGATTGTTCCCTAACTTGTCCCTTGACCCACAGATTGTTCCCTGGCTCATCCCTCAGCTTTTTCCACGTCTCTCAGCTCTTCCTATGCTCCCCAAGTTGTCCTGAACCCCCAACTGACCCCTCAGCCCGTCCCTCGGCTCAGCGTTTAACCCTCAACTCATCCCGCAGCTCGTTCCCTGTCCCTGGCTCACCCTCCGACCCCCAGGTCACTCCTCGCCCCTGGGCTCATCGTTTGACCCCCAGCCCATCCCGCAGCTCACGCCTGGTCCCACCGCTCTCCGCAGTTCGTCCCCTGTCCCCGGCTCCCCTCCGCGCCCTGTCCCGGCCCGGGGCGCTGCGGGCGGAGACCCCTCCCCGTCCCGGGGCAGGGCGGCCGCGGGTCCGCGGGCGGGAGCCGGGCCGGGGGAAACTTTTCCCGGGGGCTCGGGCGGGCGCGGCGCCCCCGGCCCGCGCGGAGGGGAGGCGAGGCGGCGGCGGGGCGGGAAGGAGGAGGAGGAAGGGGGGGGGCCGGGGGCACGGCCGGGCCTGCGCCGGGGAATGACGCGCAGCTGGCAGCCCTGCTCATGCGCGGCCGGCCGGGCGGTGCTAGCGCCGCGTCCCAGCTCGGGGAGAATGGGGCGGCATCCGGGCAGCGCCGACTGAGCGGCTTCTGGGGGCCGGGGCTGCGCCGCGCCGCGGGCGGCCGGGCTGGGGCGGGCGGGCGAGCGCCATCCGGCAGCGGGCGGCGGCGGCGGGGGCGCCGCGCCGCGCCGGCGGGGGGCTGCGAGCCGCCGGCGGCGCCCGGCGAGGAGGGGTCGGCGGCGGCGGCGGGCGGCGGCGGCGGCGGGCGGCGGCGGGGGCTGCCCAGGGATTGTCTCGCTCGCTCCGCGGCAAGAAAGTTGGGCGGCGAGCGCGGCGGCGGCGGCGGCCCCCCTGGCGGTGCGCGGCGGCCGGAGCGGGGCCCCGGAGCGGCGCTGCCCCCGGGGAGGGGGCGCCGCGCCTGGATTATCCCGAGCTGGGTCGAGCCTCCTGGATCTGCCTCTCTCCTCCGCGCCGAGTGAATCCGAGGTGTCCTCGTCCTGATCCAGATAAATCTTCCCCCCCTTCTCTTTTTTTTTTTTTTTTTTTTTTCCTCCCCTCCTCTTCCCGTCGCTGCTTTTTTTGGGGGGTGGGGGGAGGCGGGGGGTGGAAATTTGTCAAGGTCATTCCGTGGATTTAATATTTTTTGTGTGTGTGTGCCGCTCGCCCCACCGCCACCGCCACCCAGCCTTGCTCTGTGGATTATCATCGCCCTGGATCCGAGGCTCTGAACAGCAGGATTTTTTTGTTGTTGTTGTTGTTGATTTTTTTTAATTATTATTATTATTATTTTTTAAGGTCTCCGGGGTTGGAGAGGGGAAGCGGTGAGTTGGAGGGGGGCGACTTTTCTCTCCCCCCCGCGCCCCCCCCACTCCCACCCCCACCCCCCCCCCCCGCGCCTGGCCTTCTCCTTTTCATTTTTTTAAAAAAATTTTTAATTATTATTATTATTATTATTTTTAAATTTTTTTGATTTGCTTCTTCTTCGGCGATGGATGGGAAAATCCGGCAGAGCCGGAGGTCGAGGTCGCAGCGGGACCGCGTGCGGCGGCGGGAGGCGGCGGCCCGCGACCCGCGGAACCAGAGCCCGTCCTCGGGCTCCGAGAAGGAGCCGAGCCCCGGCAAGGAGAACGGCGGCCAGAACTGCACCGCCCCGCGGGGCCCGCCGCCCGCCGCCCGCGCCGCCCGGCCCCCGCGCCGCCGCCGCCGCGAGTCCAGCTCCCAGGAAGAGGACCTGATCGATGGCTTCGCCATCGCCAGCTTCAACACCCTGGAAGCGCTGGAGGTAAGAGGGCCGGGGGGCTCTGCCCTCCGCGGGCGGGGGCTGGGGCGGGGGGGGGGGGGGGGTGGTTGGAAGGGAAAAGGAAAGGAGAGAAAAAAAAAAAAAAAGGGATTTGAGAAAGGAAGCGCGGCGCTTTCAGGCTGCTGAAATTTGCAAATAGCAATTAACGTGCATTAATCCTGGTGTCAGCCCGGGGGGATCCCGGGGCTGCGGTCAGGAGGGTGCCGGGCCAGCCCGGGTGATCGCGGCTCCGCTGGCAACTTGCTGCCCCCCCTCCCTTGCTCCTTCCGTCCCCCGGTCCCCTCCTCTGTCCGGCTCCGGCCGGTGTTCGCCATCACTTCGGGCAAGTCAAATGTTTGTTTGGGGTTTTAATTGGCTGCAAAATATTCCTGGCGTGTTGGGATGGTCCGGCATTGTTGTGAATGGTGGAGCTTCCCCCCCCCCTCCCTCCCTCCTTCCTCCCACTCCCCCCTCCTCCAGCTCGGGAGTTTGTGTTTGCATTGCCAAAATGTTACTTTATCTGTCTCCGGAGATTGTTAGCAAATGGCTAGTGTTTGACATTTTGTGGAAAAGAGATGTTTAAATGGATAATAATCCCTCGGTTGTAATTCCCATTTTTGAAGTAATTGAACAAATTCTTCATCTCTTGTTGACTGTACATATTTTTCTGGTGTTAATAGGCTGGCAAAAAATATTGCTTGTCTAACTTATTACAAACAATATTTGCTGAGCAAATACTGCCTGCCTTGTCTGAGCTAAGTTAAGCAGAGCAGGAAATTTAGTATTTTTAGAGGGGCATTGACAAACTATGACTTTGGCTTTTGATTTTTGTTTTGTTTGTGTATGAGGGGAAGAAGTGAGTTGTCGAGAGGAAGCACCTAACAAGTTGCTTGTTGGGTGTAATAACTTAAATTCCCAGTAAATATGAACAATCCTGGTGCCTTTGCCCACTTTCTGTGACACACCATGGTGAAAGCATGGGCAAAGTTTTGGGTGCTCTCCCTGCTTTGGATTTCCTGACACTTGTGTATCTATTAACGTGTGTTACAGCAGTGAAGAGTTCTGCACAGGCTAATGAATGTCCTCAGATCTGCCCTGGGATCTTTAATGTCTTTGGCTCAGACTTAGAGGTCCCATTTTGTTTGTGGGCTTTGCTGCTCCCCAGCCCACCCCTGCTGTCACTCAGGCCTCTGGTGGCATCGTGGTTGTGAGTTTTTTACCTGTAGAACCAACTTCTCAGAGTCCCAGAGATGGTCCCTGAGTGCCCGTGGAGGTGTCAGGGGTGGCCTTGGCCATGTGCCCAGGTGTCAGGACCCTTGCTGGGGGAGCCAGGGGTTCTGCTCAGCAGGGACATTTAGCCCAGTGGTCCCTGAGCAGCTCTGGGTGTGCAGGTGCTGGAGAGGGAAGAAGGTTTGTGTTAGCTCGGTGATGGCTGTCCTTTGGCTTTTTGCGATGTCATTTGTGGGGTGTTGTCCTAACAGGAAAGCCAATTACTTTGTGTACGCAGAACTGATAATGAGCGAGCGATCTGCTTTCGTGTGCCTCTAAACCAAGCCCTAGACCTGTCTGTATAACCTTATTTTTTCTTTTCTTGGGCATGCTCTTAGTCAAATATGCATCAGCAGATAGGTCCAATTAAACCCCTGAGTCTCTACTGAGCTGTCAGGGAAGAAGGTAAAATTCATCTTCCTGCAGAAATTTTCTACCATGGTGAGCACATTATCAGGAAATAGAATTCAAATGATAGTGCAGTCCCTCCAGGCTGACAGGGAAAACTCTGGGCTTTTCAGACGGGTTGAGCCTTTTTATTGAATCACCCAAACCATAACCTGGCACACAGGGGTAGAAAGTGACCTTAAATATTTGCCAACCCAAGGTACTTCTGTTTGTGGAAGCACTTCTGGTTTTTCTTTAGGGAAAAAAAAAAAAAGGCTTTACAAATGATCCACTTTAAAATTCTTGCAAAAAACTTCAGTACCACCTGAAATTAACCGGTTTCTACTATATTTACCAACATCAGAGAACACCTTCCTGAAATGAACTGGTATCTAGTATATTTACCAACATGTCAGAGAGCACCACGTGAAATCAACTGATTTCTACTATATTTACCAACATGTAGAAAACGTGCACCTCTGCAACCATGGTGGTTGGGACATCAGAGGGAAAAGTGTGAGCAGAATTCACCTGTTTCACACCAACCAGGTGTGTTGTGTTCAAGGTTGCATTCTTGGGCATAATGACTGTGTGCGTTTCCTAAATCCTGGTAACACTAAAAAGAAGAAAGTACTCTACATTGTGTGGATTTTTCCATGCAGCACTGCCTTGGACCATGGGCACTGTCTGGTAGATGTGATGCAGCAGCAAGGCAAGGAGATGGTTAAGGCAAAAGTAGTTTAAAGTAGTATATGCCCATGTAAATGACAGAAATGGCAAGGTCATTTTGTGTGGTGTGGAGCTGTGTTCTCTGGTGAACTTGACTGCAACAGGTGGTTTTCTTCTGCTTTGGAGGAAATCTGTATTTTGGTGTACGTTGTTTTTTTAAGAGAACCCAAAATCTGCTGTAATGTTATTTTAAAAATAGATAAGAAATGAAACCTTCTATGCTCATGAGGGGGAAGAAAGTGTGAAAGCGAGTACACGGCCTAGGGACAGTACTGAACTAAGAAAGTATTTTAATTTTTTAATCCTAAAAGGAGCTTTTGTTGCATATGTGGTAGCTCATTGTGGTGTTCTAGCTTGGTTTGTTTCTTGATGTTACAATGATCTCTGATTATGTTTAATAAACTAACTAAGCTTTGGGTTTCCCCTTGGAAATGAAATTTCTCAGTGTTTAGGTAGAACTTAATGGTAGAATCATTTAGGAGTGGTAAGGTGGTTTTTGGCTTGTTTTTCTTTATATCTCACCATATTGTGAATTCCCCTTCCCCACTGAAGCAAATTCTCACCCCTGGTATTCCTGTAAATAAAGGGCGCTTTATAGAAAAAATATATGTATTCTTCCTTTGTGTTGACCTGGGAGTGTGAGCAGTTAAGGTTAATACAGAGGGATGGCTTTGAGGTCTCCTTTAGCTGTCTGGTGTGAATTTTAAGCATTTTGGATTTTAACTCATGTGCCAGTGTTTCCTTTGGCTGTTGTCATCTGAAAATCATGTGTCTTGTTTTGGCGATACTTGTGACTTGACTTATGTATCTCCTATCCTACCATATTCCAAATAAAGACTGAGTTGATTATATATATATATATCTTTTAAATTAAGTAAAAAAGGAAAAAAAAAAAAGTCCCCAGACAAACAAGCAGCAGCCTCTTTCTGTGTATAAGAAGTTAAAACTTCTCCTTTCTCTTCCTTCCCCTGGATCTTCTTGTATAAATCCAGCTCAGGTTTCACGCAGGTTACAGCTGATTTGTGTGTGTGTGTGTAGTGGTGTTCTGTTTGGGGTTTTTTAATACCCAGCCACTCACCACGACTTTGGACTTAACCTGGAAATGTAGTTTGCTCTGACCCTTGGCTTGAGGTGGTCAGTGAGGTGGGCAGCTATGGCAAAAACCATCAGGTGCTGGTGCTGCCCAGGAGATGGTTGTTGTGCCAGGGGTCAGGAAAGCTGAAGAAAAGGGGATTTCTCCCCGCCTTCCGAAATGAATGGTGTGGATGTGAGCATGTGTGTATATTCATTACGTTCAGATGAAGCTGCTAATTATTCTTGAAGGTGATTGGTGAATCAGAGCGAGAGAATCTAAATGAGTGAGTCGGTAGTTGAGGGCTCTCTCTGATCATAGCTGTTCCTTTCAAGTATGAAAAACAGCGCTAAAAGAGAACTTCATCAGAATGTTAATGAATGCGATCTTTGAGAGCAATTGTTCTCCCAAAGTAGTTGAAAAGACAAGGGGTTGTGTTTTCTTTTTGGCTGTTGTTTATCATTTTTACAGATTCCAGCAAAGCTTTGGAGTCCTGAATGGAAATGTTAACTTTCTTGAGGGGGGATGCCTGTGTGTACGGGGTTTTTTGAGGAATGTTTAACCTACTTATAGAACCTTGTGGAGAATCTGTGCTCAGATGTGTGTGGAGTGATGTGTTGTGTAGAAGCAGATCCCTGAGCTGAAAGAGGGCAGACCTTGACTCGGTGCACGTGGTGTTGAAGTGGAGATGCTGCCCTTACAAGCTGAGCTGGGGCCCAGCTGTGCCCCAAGGAGATTAATGCTTTACCCACTCTTACTGTTGTTTGTATCCAGAGGTCTGGCAGTGCTGGCTCGCAGTTCCTTCTTTGCTGTTTGTGCCTGAGTGGAGCAGTTTAGAAAGCCTGTTGGTGATAGAAGACTTCTGGACAAAATCCATAAATTCTCCAGCTGTCATCTTGATAAGGCTGCTTTCACATGTGTGTTGTTCACTGTCCTGTTACTGTTGCTCTGATCTCTCATTGATAAGAAAACCAATGTATTTAACTGCAGCTTCCCGTTCCAAAGGTTTTGTGCTAGTTCCACTGACTTAGCAATGTAACTGCTGATTTGTCACCACCTCTGTGTCTACTTTGCAGCTTAGTTTTTTCCATAGCTAGCTTATGTTTTAAAACAAGTTTCTAGATATTTAAGTATTTTTTCCTTCTGCCTAATTGTCAAGTGATGGTG
This sequence comes from Corvus cornix cornix, assembly GCF_000738735.6. Lineage (NCBI taxonomy): Eukaryota > Metazoa > Chordata > Aves > Passeriformes > Corvidae > Corvus > Corvus cornix. The sequence goes on from NC_046345.1 coordinate 6,521,959, forward strand.
TATCAAGCTAGCATTTCTGATGGCCAGTTATTCCTCTTAAAAAGTGCTTTTAACCCCAGGAAAGCTAATGATTTTCTGGATAATGCTCTAAAGGCTCTAAATGCCTTTTGGTTTTTCTGAAGGCTTGCTAGTCTCCATCGATTTGTTCTCCTAGCTGTTGATTTTCTTTTTCATCTTGTCTGAAGCGGGTGCTCAAGGTACCTTGTTGTTGTTGAGGAATCAGAGGTGATTAATGCAGAGCTAAAGCAGAGGGGGAGAGCTCTGGAAATCCTGAAGTATGTGCTCAGCTGGGTCAGGAACTGAGAGGAGCAATGTTCCCTGCAAACCATGGTCAAGTGGTGGGCTGTGGTGAGGAAGGATTCAGCTCTTCTGCTGGATAGGGAGTTCTCTGCCTCATCAGTGAAACCTGCCAGGATCAGAAGAGTGATGGGGTGTGTGGCAAGTACAGCCCCTGACTGGGGCCATCCCTGCAGCCACGGTCAGGGCACCTTTAGTGAACATAAAGTGGCTGCAGGGGTGTTGGAGAGAGGAAATTGCTTGGAAATCCCAACCAAGCTCAGAGGTCACCCTCATCCCTGCCTGAGGTTTCATTTTTAACTCAATTTGTGCTGGATTATGTCTGTCTGGGTGTTTTGAAAGACCTCTTAATATCCTACCATTTTTTCCAAAGTAGTTTCCCATAGTCTAGCTGCTCAGGCTTTCTCGAACACTCTGAAACCTGGGGCAAAACATGAGGTGAAGTTTGCTGAAATGTCAAGTAGGTCAACCATCACAGAGAAATTCAGAATATATATGTTTTAAAATTAGTTAGGATCTACAGTATTTAAAAAGATATAAGGGACTCTGTATTGCACAGGTTTTGTAATAAAAGGGATATAATAGAATTCGTGTTCCACTTCACCCAGATAATGAATGTTTACTTGCAGTAGTGCATTTGACTTCATGCCTAGTAAGAACTGAAAACTTTACTGTCCTCTCAGTGTGCTAAGAAGATGCGCTTTTTATCGTTTATCTCAGTTATTTCACAGAATGAGACTATCACAATGTTGCTTTCTGGGAAAATAGCAGTGAAGAAGGGAGCTGGGTAGGATGAGATCAGCCTGGTGTTTGATGATGTTTCTTTGGTAGATTGCTGCTTGCTCTGCAGAAGGGCTGATGGTCCTGCAACTGCACTTGTGAAAAAATGCATTTAGGTACAGAGATGCAGTACTGTGGCTGGAGACACACTGATGGAAAGGTTTTGGGGTGGTTTGTGTTTTTCCCCTTCTGGTATCCTCCTGCTTTCTTTGGGTGAGGTGTGAAATTCTCCAGGCACAGCCACAGCAGGCTGCTCCCCTGTGTCAGGCTTAACTTTTGCATGCACACAGGTCCCAAACTTGTGTGCACTTTGGCTGGAGGGAGTGTTGCCAAAATGTGCTTATTGCTTCAGCTTCTCCAGCATCTGGGCTTTGTGCTGGTGGTGCAGGTTGTGGAAATACTGTGTAGTTTGTCTGCGGTGCTGCAGCAAGTACTCGAGAGAGAACAGTATCAGCAGAACTGAAACGCTGTTTCCTGCTTGATGCAGTTTGTTTTTTGTTTTTTAAATAAAGATTTGAAATACAGTGCGTAGGGTGTGCGTCTTGGTATCAGTTGTAGGTGAACATCCAGCTCTAAGTGAGAACAATTTCCAATTCACTGCACTTTAATGCCTCCAGTTTATCATGGTAAATGTATAAAAGAGTTTTATGTAGGTGAAGTGGCTCTTGCTGTTTAAATATCTCCTAGCTCTACTGTGTTCAGCACATGGGGGGCTGTGACTGTTCCCCAGCCATGCTCTTCAGAGAGAAAAGAGTTGGAGCACAGTGTTGCCAGCCCTGGTCCATCTCCTTGAGAAATAGTCTCTTTTTCAAAACTAATGAACTATTAAGAATGCTGCTCTCATACTGAAAGGAGAATCAGTCTTTATGTTCTTAATCCAGAAACATTTAGCATGAAGGCGAGGGTGAAACGGCTCCCGAGCCGCCCAGGCAAAACCGGCCTGTGTGTAGTTGTCGGTCCAGTTCCTCTGGTGCAAGAGTTGTGAAAGCTGGGCAGGTACGAACTGCGCCGGCTGCAGGGCTCCCACCTGCAGATGTGTCGAGCCCCAGTGGCAGGCAAAGAGGTGACTGTCACCCTTTGCAGCTTAATTATTTTGTACTGAGTGACTGGATGTGAGGTTCAGAAATACCTGGCTAACAGGAGCGCAGGGGCAGCTGCGTGCGCGGCGCTTGGATGATCCAGGATGAATGGAGAGTGTTTCCTTTGTAGCTCTGTCTTGCTTCGAGCCAAAAAGGGACTGAACTTGAACAAAAGTTGCATCTGCAAGGTCAGTGGTTGGCATGGATAAGGGGATTGAAGGGATCAAAATTATTTCCCTGCGCCACTGGCTGCAAAACATGGGCTTATGGCACCATTCCTGTCTCTCCCTTTGTGCTCAGAGCAAAGCTTTTTTAATCTTGTGCTGGCTATCTATAGTGCCACACAAACATGGCAATTTGAAGTTAAATGTTCTATTTTGAGGACTGCCGTGCACGGTCGGCAGGGCAAGGGAGCTGCGCTTGGGCTGCTCTCCTCTGCCCACAGCCTGCCTTGCTCTCTCTTCTGCGCAGGTTGTCATAGAGAGGAGTTCAGAAAATACATACACATGATGCACTTGTGCCTGTAGTCTAAATGTGAAGCTTATAGTGTTTGTGGTTTGATACCGTGTTACCTTGCTCTCCAATGGGTGTTCTTTCTAGCTTCATAAAAATGAGACAGTAATTGTTCGGGTTTTTTCTTTTTTTGGCCCAATTTTAAATATAGATCGATTCGCTCTGATGCTAGGGTGTCCCTGATCTAGCCTGTACTTAGTGACGAGATGCTGAATTTAGGAGGAAGCATGCAGCCCAAGTTGGGAAACAAATGGTAATTCAGAGCTGCTGGCTGTTGGGTGGCTGCTGAAGGACACCAGGCTTGTTCCTTTAACCCCTCCTGTGGCTTAGTGAAGCTGCAGCTTCTTTCCTGGGAGCTCTTATTCGTAGAGAGGAGCAAAAACCCCCAAAGAGTTTCAAGAGAAGCAATGTCTCAAACCTTACAATGACATCAAGTGCATCAGGTAACAAAATGCATTATTGCTGTTGATGTTTTGGTGGCTCGTAAATGTCTCTTGCACTGCTGTGGTAGAGGATGTGCAGCCTCTCAACTCCATTTAGCCTGGGCACATACCTGCATTCAGGGGGAGCGAGACTCAGGATGGTGTGCAGCTAAGAGATGTTTATGAAATCAGTCAAACTTGATATAAAATAATTATGATGTTTTGACATCTTGTTAATAACTTGCAGCCATTGGACGAAATGGAGTTATGGCATTCTCACTCCTTGATGGAACCTTGGCATTTCTTTCAGATTGTAAAATTAAAAGAAAAAATGTGAAAGCCATTAAAATAGTTGGATGTGGTGCCTGGGAAAAATGATGGGCTGCTTAATTGAAAAAGTGCTTCATTCCAGTTGAAGTTCATTCCAGTTCAGTTCTGCCCATTTCCCTGCATCCCTGCCATCTGTAATGGAGAAGGAAAAGGGCTGATTCCTCCAAAATCTGTCTGTGAGAGTGTTTTGGGTGTCACTTGGTTCTTCATCTTATCTGTGAGTGAAGTGGAAGGAAATCCTAGCGAGCATTAGACATGAGAGAAAAGTCTTGTCACCTGTAATGACTAAAATCCCCTGAAGTGTTGCCAGCGTGTACTTTAGGAATCATATAATTATATGATTATTGAAAGAGACATAAAAGACCTCATGGCAAAAACCTTAGAAAGGGGGAGGGAGGGAATCCATATGCAAATAAAGATATGCAGAATTTGCCGTCTCTCTTTTTTTTTTCCCCTAGTTATTTTTCAGTCCAAAGCTCAGTAATTGCTTTTATGGGGATTACTTAATAAAACTGGGGCATGCAAAGGAGGGAGAAATTGTTTATGCCGAGTCACAGGCTTGGAGTCCTACAGAGTTGGAGTAAAAATGGACTTCTGAAAGTAAAACTGCAAAGTGGGTTTTCTGCTAAGAGAAAACAGCGTTTTGTTGAAATGTTATCCTACAATAAAAGTGTTTTGTGGTCTGGCGGTTAAGCAGAGGGGTCCGGAAGTTGAGATAACGGGGTTTTCTTTCTGACTCTGCCACAAGTTTCCTCTTGCTGAGCTCTGGGCAAGTTCTTTCATCACTGCCTGTGTCACCTCAGCTTTGCCATTGCTGGGGTACCTGGTGGGAGGCTGGATTTGCCGCCCAGGGAAACTCCTGTCACCCCTCTGACGTGACGGAGCTGTCTCTCAAACCTGGCGTGTGTGCTGTGCTTGTGCAGGAGGTGATGGGAGAGCCTCTGATGTCAAAATCTCCTTGTACAAACTCCTAGGGAAAGGTTTCTCCTCTGCCACATCAGGGGTGTGTGCAGTGTGTGAGAGCCTTTTGTGTGGCATGTCCTGGGCAGTGCTGTGCCCTGCTCTGGGCACTGCTGATGGTGCAAATGCAGCCTGAGATTTTCCTGAGCTCTAGTTCTCCTCTCAGAGTTAAAACACAGGCCTTGACTTAGGGCTTCTTAAGTTCCCCTAAGCTTCATCAGTCCTTCCTGATGCTCTGGATTTATAATCTGGCTTCTCATGGCAGCGCTCATTCGTGCATTTACTAGGAAACTCTCCTGATGCAGAACAGATGTATCTCGAGAAAGGTTTTGTTGCAAGATAGGCAAAAAACACCTTCCATTTTTTCTCAGGCTTAACTAAAGCACTTGGTGCATTAAAAAAAAGGGAAAAAACCCCTGTCATACTGCTGTTAGTGTTGAGTTACTGAATATTTTGCAAGATCTCTCCAGGAAAGAACACCACTATTCACTCTGGTACTCTAGTTTGATGCTGAATAGTACAAAGTTGTGATACGAGTTTGCTGGTGCGATTTTTAGCTGAAAATGACAATGGTTTTCCAACCAGATGGATTTTATAACTTGCCTGCCATCAGCTCATCCATCAACTCCACAGAGATCTGTACATTCGTGTCAGTGTGCACATGGCAATGTTGTTGATTACATCAAACAAACTGATAACCCTGTTTGAGCCTTATTCCCACTCCTTGGGCAGCCCCTGGGTGGGTTTGACAGTGAGGGGAATGGGTGGAGGTTTGTTCTCAGCTTGTCCCCGTGGGTACTCTATGGCAGTGTGGAGCTGAGCTGTGTCCCCAGCTGCTGTCCATGGCTGTGGAGGTGGCTGCAGCTGCAGGGTCGGTGTAACTTGTGTGGGGAATGGATACAGGCACTGGCGTTTCCAGTGCTGTTTGTATTGGGAAGAGGATTAATGAAGCAAGTGAGAGCCTCGGGGCTGCACAGGGTCTGTAACTTGATTTCATACAGCTCTTTCACACTCATACATGACTTTTCTTCCACGTCGCTGGATGACGCTAAGTCTCACAGGGTGTGTGACTTGGAAATTAAAATTTTAGCTGCATCTAGGCAAGAGTGCTTGCAGAACTCAATCAGAGAAGGTTCTCATGCTCATTACTAAATCACTTGTACAACTTTTAGGCTTTTTGCAAGGAAAGATGCTCTTTCTAGTGCCTGTTGGATAGAGGAGCCCTGTGTTACCATCAAGCTCATCTGCCTTGTTTAGAAAATGACCCTGTGTTTTGGCAGGTGTAGGACAGGCTCTTTCCAAACCAGAGGTTATGAACTGCTGTAATGGGGCCTATGTAAGCTAATGTAAACTCCCAGGTGATACCTCAGACAGACAGCTATAAGCAGTTTGTTTTCTTGGTAGGTTCCCAAGAATTATTTTTGAAACTGGTCTTTTAAAAAAAAAAAAAAAAAAGGAAATAAACAGTTTACACAAGCAGTTTCCAGAGAGAGCATCTTTGGTTTTTTTATCTTCAGCTGTGTTGTGTTCTGAGAAACACATGGATGGGTTGTGGAGTCTGAATGTTGCCTGGCTCTCCTCTGCCCAGGAGATGCTCAGGGTTATATAATTATAAAGCTGCTGGTCTCTAAACACTGTAGCTCTTGTGCTGCAGCTTTGAGGCCAGCCATGCTCCTGGACTGTAAGATTATTAATGTTACTGATTATTGCAGTGTGCTGTGTTGCTCAGGCGGAGCAGGCGGGTGTGTGAGTTTCCAGGGGAGGCTGTTGGAGCCTCTCTCTTGGGCGGGAGCGAGGTCTCTGCTTTCCTGATCAGCGCTTCCTGGTCAAAATGTATCCGTGGATTTTCTTTACCACTGCCAAAATAAATGCAGCAGACAATCCAGGGCCAGGAATGTCATCATCATCAGGTTACTGAGTTTCTGCCTGAAGGTCAGCTAACTGTGGCTGCTACTAAATAGCTGTTTGCTGATATGTTGTGTGCAATCATAGGCCAGGCCTGGCATGTTTTCAGTGGGGTTTTGGCATGGAGCTTTGTGGCCCAAAGAGGAGCATGTTTGATGATACTTGTAAGGTTGATACAACCTGCAAAGATACTAATTTGACCTAGAAAAGGACAGAGTATAAACTGTGAGTGTTTATCTGTGTTAGGTACAATGTGCTAGCCATCCAAAATCACATTAATTTGGTTTGCTGTCCTCCTGTGGCAGTGCCTGTCCTCTATGGCATGGGATGGGGTCAGCACCTGGGGTGGTCTTGAGCAGAGTGCTGAGATGCTGTAATGTGGAGCACGTGTCAGCATCAGGGCTGGTGAATGGGCAGCTTCTGGTGGTGTTTCCTGTAAGCAAATAAAGCTTGTCTTCCCTTGAGGTGCTCCTTGGTTTGCTTTTTGTGTACTTCTGATTATCTGCTAGTTACCTGCAGGTGAATTTTCACTGTTCAGTGCACTTAGCTGGGCAAAAAGGAGCAGCCACCGAAGAGGGGAAATAGATTTTTGTCTCAAGCAATAAGTGAATTCTTCTTGTTCTTTGACATCTTTTTCCTTTTGCACACGTGTGTGTTAAAATTCCCATTCCCTGTTTATAAATGTTCAGCAGATGAAGTCACTGGTGTTTTTTCCAAGTATTACCTTTACGATGTTCTGAACATAAGCAAAATGTGATTATTCACTGAGCCTCTGCTGAATACTGTAGGAATAATGAGTCTGCGCCTAAAGCATAAACCCAGACACATAAAGCATGCCAACAGGAATACAGACATGGGGGAAAAATGCAAAGTGTAGCTTCTTTTACCAATTTTACTGGAGCATTCTTGTACTTCCTTTGAGTTAGGAGGAGATTAATCATGATGTAAGACTGGTGTTTCTGATGTGAGGGAACAAAAAGTGGGGAGAGTGTGGGGGTCCCTTCCCACCATGGGAAGCTGTGTCCTCTGGGGAGAGAACAGCTCCCAGCAGTGCACTTTAACTGGTGGGCTTATGGAAATGGAAAAACATGGGGGGCAGAGGGGGGAAATCACCTGGCTTTGTGTCTTCATGGGGATCAAGCCTTTTCAAAAAGAGTAAATTTTGGCATCTTGCAATGTTTTCCTGGTGCTGGTGAAAGGAACAGAACTAGGCTGTGGAGGCTTTCCCACCTGGTGCATCGACATCCCTTTGGCTCTGCCTTCCCAGGCAGCTGCCAAACTAGAAACTTTGGAATGCCTTTTTCTGCGGGCTGCAGGTACCTTTCAAGAAGGTCAGAATTTGGGTTGCTGCTGAATTACAAAGTAAAACCTTTGCTGTGATGTGCAGAAATTTTTTTAGACTTTCTTGTTCTTCTAATGATACACTGCCAAGTTTTAAAATTGAATAAACTTTAAATATCACCTCTGTCTAGCAGCAGTTGAATTTTGTTTTCTACTTTCTTCAGTCTGAAAACAGAAATAGTATTGTGTTCTCTTTACACTATGGCCACTGAAATGGTTTGTCTCTATTGTTAAAAAAAGAATGAGAATTTGGGTGCCTCATTACCCAGTGCTGCTCCTTTTAATTTTGAAAGTTCGTCCTTTGCCCCTGCTCTTTTTAATGTGGATTTTCTAAACAGCATCTAAAAATGTGTCTAAAAGACCTAATTAGTGTTGATACTTCAATATCTGAGCTTATAATTTAGCTTTTTTAATAGGGCACCTGGGTACCAGCACTAAATATGAAGAAAATTGAACCTATCCCAAAAGTGAGTGCATAGAATTTTAATTGGGGATGGAGGAAGAAACAACCCTGAAACTTCAGACTGAATTATTTGTTTGGGCACTGCTTATTTGGGCACACTTTGTTTGAGTGTTTCCCAGGGAGGGAAGGGGGAAATGGTATTTAATTAACGCTTCAGTAATACCACGCTCACTTAGCCTTATGGTTTTAGAAAAATTTGCCTAGGCAAAGTTGTCCTGGCTGAGGTGGATATTTGTTTGGTTGATATTTTAAGTCTGATACAGCACTGTTCACACCTTCTTGGAATGTAATACAGGAATAAACGGGAAACCCAATCTCCTTAGCACCCTGAGTCGCACAGACAGGCCGTGCTCTGAGACAGGGATTTATTTCATGCATGGTGGCCTAGACACGAAACAAATGTGTGGAAAAGGGAATTATGTAGAATTGAAAGTGACAATTATGCAAACATTCCAGTTGAGGAAGAAGTAAATTCTTCTCTTTTTCCATGTGCTTGGCTTCAGAGCTAACGAGCAGCCTCTCGGGGGTTTTGGTCTGTGTGTTTGTATCTGTCATATCTCTCTCATCTCGCTTGCTTCTTGTTCCTTTTTTTTTTTTCCTTTTTTTTTTTTTTTCCTGGTTTGACCTTATTTTCCCTTTTGTTCCATGGAGTCATTCAATCTTTGTACTGCTGGGTTTGTTTACCTTGCCAGAGGAAAATGTTAGCACCCTTCCATTTAGGAGCCCAGGGCTGCTGTCCTCAGTCCCTCAGCACTGTGGCCTTTACTCCCTGCCCGGGCACAGGAATATGGTGACTGATGGCATCCAAATCCCTTTATTCAATTGTTTTTTTGCTTTTAAAGGGAGGAAAAGCTGGTGAGGGAAGAAACAAGCTGTGAAAATAGCTCTGTGTTTAGATGGACACCCTTTTGCAAAGCTAAACAACTTGATCTTCCACGCTGCTGGGTAATTCCCACGCTTGCAGAAACGAGGGGAGAGTGAGCAGGGAGCTGGGGCTGTGACCACTTTAATCTGACATAAGTATGTGTTTTTGCTGAAGGGGATGGTCCTTTCCTGCCCTGGCTGCTTGTCCCGATTACCTCCCTTGTTCCAGCACTAGCGTTTATGCTGCCAGGAAAACTAATTCCCTGGTTCCCTGATCTGGCTCGCTGCACAGCCACGCAAATGCCCTTCTGGCACGGGGCAGGCGGGAGGCAGGGGAGGGGGGGATGCAGAGCAGATGTGTATTGATTAAAGAAACCCTGCCAATATGGCCTGAGCCTTTGGAGCAGGATTACAGCTACATGTTCTTTCTGTGTTTTAGGTCATCTAAGTCGAGGGGGCTGCTGAAATGGGTGGTGTAAAATGATGATTGTGCCAGAGTGACTCTGGTCGTGGTTAAGCTTGTGAAGTTGGTGGTATATGGGGTAGTGGGGAGTGGCTGAGGGTGGAAGGGATTACTGGGAAAGGAAAAACCTCACTGGCAATTTAATTGTTCTGAGAACACAGTTTCTACCTTGTTTTCACTGATTAGTTTCAATGTGACAGGGAGAAAGAAGAGACAAGCTTTTTTGTGCTTGGCTGGTTGCTTGGAGTGGATGAGGTATCTAACCCTCCTGATGGCAGAAAGTTAAAAGCAGTTCCGTCTGTAAATGGCATTTGTAGCTCTGTTCACACAATAATTCCTTCTTTTTAGCCTTCTGTTCTTTTTTTCTCCTCCTATCTTTCTTTCAGTACTGTATCCCATGCATGTGTTGTATTAAGGAGAAGCCTGTATTGGATATTAAATCCAAGGATTGGGGGAAGCAGGAGCTCTTCTAATCAGTGTCATTTTCCCAGCTGTAATCCCACAGAGGGATTGAAGAAAGTGTCAGGAGGATAAGATCAGTGTTTGAGCCCAGCTAAACGCTGCCTCTGCTGTGTGAAAATGGCTTTAATGGAGCTTGGTTGTGTGGGGAGAAAATTGCACATAAATTGTGCAAATTTCTAAATGAAAAGCATTTAATTGCACTAAAAGAGGGGGAGGGCCCCTCTTGTGTGCACATGGGAGACTTCAGTGAGCATAAGTAACCTCTGTGGCACAGCAGTCATTGACCTTGTCAAGTCCTGCCATTGGAGGTCATGTGTGGTGAAGTGGGTTGCCACGGGGGATTAGCACATCTGGGCAGAGGGTTTTTCCTTCTGAGCTTGTGCACGCCAAATCCCATCTCCAGCAGCGCATCTGGAGTCATCAGGGAATGCAAGGAGCAAGGGGATGGGGAGGCACCTGCCAGAAGTGCAGGGCAGAAACCTGTCTGGAGCCAGGGGCTTCCTTGGCCCCAGCTGCAGGAGAAAGAACATTTGGGTACGCCATGGACTCCCAGCTCCTATGAGGTGAAGGTGGACTTGAAATTTAACTATAAAAACCCACAAACTTGCCTTGGTAATCTCATAATTAGATAGTTTTGAACTGTCTTTTTGCCCAGATTTCCCTTATAGTTTTGCATGTACTTTTGCATCCTACCTACAGCTGTTGTTTTGGTATGAGAGGTACAGTTTTATGCAGGAAGGAGGCTGATATGCTTACTTACTGGGCTGAAAATATGCAGAGGATGATGTTTTGTTATAAATCTCAGAAGGAATGAGTGGTGTATCAGCTCCCATGTAAGACTTCACAATTACTGTGTGAAGATATTAGGCCCAATTCACAGATGGTAGTGTCTGAAGTACAGGGAAAACAGCTAATTACTAGCAACTGATCTGTTTGCTCTGTGCTTAAAGGAGAGAATATTTAAGGCTGGCTTTCCTGCTTGAATGAAGTGTTTATTAGAAAGCTTGATGCCATGGCATCCTTGAAGTCTAAGCATTGCAGCATCAGATTTTATACAGACCTGTTCTGTTTTGCCTCCTGTATTCTTTTACAATTCTGCCTTAGTTGAATTAATTTCATATCCCAGGAAGAAAGTATTAAAAGAAAATTACCAGTATTTCCAGCAGGAACATAGTTGGTATCTTAGTAGGTGGAAGAGGCATTAAAGTTGAAGCTCTCTGGTCTTGGTGTTTGCTGGTAAGGGACATCATTTGTCACTGATGCCCATCTCCTCCTGGGTGAGGAGAGAAATGATAATGCTCTGCTCCTGCCTTAGTTGTGAACACCTAGAATGAAGCTGTAGCTGGTTGTAGTTACTACAAGACTGGGTGCTGATGGGGTTTGATATTTGTGCTAACTTTTTGCTAGGCAGGAAAATGAGAGTTGTGCAAAGTTACAAATTATAGAAAGCAGTGTCTGAACAGCATCCGGAAAATGATTCTGAAGGTTGGTCGTTGGTGGTGCTCTCTTCAGGAGGTTCAGGCTCACAAGTGGCATTGGTGACACTACAGAGATGCAGCCCATGCTGGGGTTTTCAGCACTGGTGGCTTCTCAGGCTTCTTCAGAGGTTACACAGTTCCTACTAAGAAGTGTTTAAGACTGCTGGGCATGGGTGGCTTTTTACAGTCACCTTTAGAAGTTGTGCCTTGACTTCCTGCCAGGAACTGTGGGGCACAAATGAAAGTCTGGACCTGTGTCACAGTAGTGGTGGAGCTCTGGATGGAGCCTGGGGACTCCTGTTTCAGTACTTACTGTGCCATATTGGATCTGAAATACCAGGTTGGACTTGGAGAATTAAGTGGCGCAATTATGAAGCGGAAGAAAAAAAACCACTTATGTGGTGGCTGTGATAAATTAGTCATTTTGTACCTCCAAATAGCCAATTATTCCTCTGACTGGCTTTTATCTGACCAATTTGCATGTGCAGTCATGGTAACTGGTTTGCAGATTAGGTGCAGAATTTCATGTGGATCTGATGTTGCGTTTTCGTCTTGCTCCCTTGGAAGCAAAATGCATGGATGAGGGGTTCTGTGTAACTCATTACTGTTAGCTGCTTTGTTTTTTCACTCTCAAAGCTTCTTCAGACTTGAAAGAAACAAGATGGCTCACTCTTGTAGATTGGTTTTGGTTTTTTTTTAGTATCAGACAAGACGATGTAAAGTGGTCCCAGCTCCACAGAAGCTGCAGCACATATTTCGTTCGTATTGGAGTTCTCAGCTGCACCTTTTGAGAACAGGTTGTTTGAGGGTTGGGAACTCAGTTGAGCTGCAGTGGATTTCAGAAGAGATATGAAAAGAGAAGAATTTTTAAAAAGCTGGAGGAAAGAAAGAGAAATAAACTGAAGTAGCTTGGAGTGACTGGGAGTGAAATGGTGCCTCACTGAAGCCGGTGTCAAAACTCTGTCCTCGCTGGTGCCAAATTGCCAGGTCTGCTCTCTGATTTTGATCTGAAGCTGAAAATTAACAAATATTGTACACCTAGAGAGCTAAGTGAAATCTTAATTTGAAGAATATTAATTATTCAGGTAGCTGAATTTTGCTAGTAGGTTAGACATAAGCTCTGTTTCTGTCAGGGATTTGTGTCAATTTAGCGTGCTGTGGACTTTGTAGAATCTCTGATATAACCAGTCTTTGAAGTGGAGAAATGGTATAAAATATTTGCTAACAGCCAGCCAGCTTTTTAAAAGCTTCATTTGCTTCAAATAAGTCAGCCTTTTTAAAAAACAAACAAAACTGAGTAGCAAGTACAAGAATAAGAAGATGCTTTTTCAAAAGCTGGGGGTTTTTTTATGTAGGCTCCAGCAATGCATCTGTAGTTACCTTGGTCTCCAGTGCTGTTAAAGACAAATTAAGCTAATAAAACAGTATCTCGCAACATCATAACAAATAAATGGGCTAATCTGTATGCGAGTTTCTTGCTCCACCAAATTTAAACTGCTTGAGCGTTTCCTCTTTTAGTGAAAGGTGGAGGTTTTTATAAACATAACCTTTTCCAGGGTCTGTGGAAGAATGCCTTGTCAATCATTCAGGATTTAGGGCTTGAAGATTGTATGGTAAGAAGTATTTTGAGGAAATTATATATTTATTTTCTTGTGACAGCTTCATGTTAAACTGAAGGCAGGTCCCAGGGAGGCAGCTGTATCCACCTGCCTGGTGTTACCCAGCTTCATTGTAGCTGAAGGAGTTCCCTGGTTTCCATCCTGTCCCAGCTAGTATATGATTAGTATAAAGTGTATGTGGGTGCACATCCATGTGTGAGCAAATGTGTTTTCTCTCCTCTATGTGCTTAAAATAGTTGGACCAGTCTTAGGCTGCTTGTAAACTCCTGCTTGTTCCTTTGCCTGTTCTTTTGGACTGAGCACTCATGGCACTGTATATTTTTTTTGAGTAGAGCAGCACCTGTGAAGTGCCCTGGTCTTGCATAAAGCCTTCTATTAAAATAATTGCAGGTGCACAAGCACCTAGCTTTAAATTCTCTGAGCTGTTTAAACTTGTGAGTTTTTTCACATCCTGCTTGTTGAATTATCGGGGTGTAAGTTTTATTAAAACTGGGTGTGAAATTTAATTTTTGCAAATAATTTTCTCTGCAGTAGCTGCTGAAGAGCCCTTCCAAAGTACTTTCAGCACAGCTTGGGGCAAAGCTGGAAAAATCAGAGTTGAAAATTGGGGCATGTCACTTTCCCCCCTGTCTAGATAAATTATTTAATCTCTGTCCCTCTGTTTCTTCTGTAAAACAAGGATAACTTATCTCCTGGTACTTTACTGCTTAGTAGTTGTAAACCCTGCAAGCAGGATCTTTTTGATAGGGAGTACATTAAGATTAAAGTACACGGTGTTTTGTTCTGAAGAGTTTTGAGGATGAAATTTATAGGCAACTGTAAGCTGCATGTTTGCTTATGATAAAATTGGGAGATGAAGTATAAAGGAACAGACACTGGGACTGGCCGTGTAACTTGCAGCTTTACAATACAAACAGCCTCTTGTTTGTGGTGATAAAGGGAAGAAATCCAGTGTATTCCACCAGCTACAAATAGCTGCATGGGGTAGAGCTTTTCACTCTGTAAAAATGGTCTTTTTCTCATTCTCAAATCAGTCTCTCAGCTGTTCCTGTTAAAAGGTCCTCTCTCCACTTATTTAGTGACTGTGAATTTTTGTTACTCCACCAGGAAAAAGCATCTTTTGCTGCTGAATGTCCTTCAGCCATTGCTGTTCTCTCCTCCCCCTCCCTTTTCTATATTCTAAGGATTTAGTTTGTGAAATTCCCCCCAATCCTTTGGCTTAATCAGTTGGAAAGTGCAGACAGCAGCATGGCAAGGCAGTAGGTTGCTCTGGACAATCATCCTTCCCCCAGCTGCTGTTCCCTGCCCCTGCTTGGTTCTTCAAAACGCTCATGGATTCATCGCTCCCCGGGCGCACGCGGCTCTGGAATCACACCAGGATTGCTAAGGCACGTGAGAGCGCCCTGCAGAGCTGCCCAGAGCACATCCCTTCCCTTGCATCTCCCCGTGGGATTTCTGTCTCGTCTTCCAGAGCTCTGCCAAGTACTGTAGCAGCCCCACTGTGCATGCACAGGGCTTTGTTTTTCACCCCTACCCCCCAGCTCTTCTGGATATTGTGTAAATATTGGGAATATTGGGGTGTGGGGGGGATGAGGTTTGTGTGGATGATGAAGAATATTGGGAGGGGGAAGTTGGCTTGGTGGCCTCAGGATACGATTTTATAACTAATATCTGGAGGTGTCTCTTCACTTCTGTCTGATGGATCCACTGTCTTAAAGCTTTTTTTGGCACCAAGATTCAAAACTGATATTTAATCTTCGACAAGGGGAAAGATGAAAAACTGAAAGACCATTTCTCCTCAAGACTGTCCATTTAGATATTTCTGGATGTGTTGTCTGTGGGTTGTTCTTCATTCCCAGCCCCTTCCACAAACACAGCTCATCATCCTGTGCAATTGATCATTCCCTTGTGGTTTTGAGCCAGAAAATCTCAAAGGCTTTTCATACCTGCTTAGGAGACTTTTTAATAATAATAGGCTAGTGGGGCAGGTGTCCTGGAAAGCTATTCAATGGTGGATCAAAATCTAAACTAAAATTAAAAAAAAACCCCAGTAACACCCAACCCCACCCAAATTGTGTAATGCATATAATGAAGATTGTGAGCCATTTGCTTCCCCAGAATTCACACTGGTGATCTGTTTAGCCCGTGATGTGGGTTAAATATACCTAAGAGATGCTGTCTAGTACAAGCCTTAGATCTTGCAAAATGAGGAAATTACAGTTTAGGCAGATGTGTGAAAGGCTACTTTAAAAAGAGCAGAGGGCCGCATTAACAGGGTTGTAGCTGGGATAACTGAGAGAGTTATGCATGGAGCTACTGTAATGATTGCTGCTAGGGCTGGTCTGCATCCCTCACAAGGAAATTGCATCCATAGCATGGTATTAATGTGTTTGCATGAAATCAGGGTGAGTCTGGGCTAGGGCACTGCCTCCAGACCCTGCCAGAGCTCTAGATCATTGCCTAAAGAGGGAATTTTGCAGTGGCAGAGAAACATCAGGGGGGGGAAAACTCCTTTGGGACTGTATTCCTGTTATTTTGTTGATATCTTTTAAATAAATTCCAGCAAAGAGTAACAGAATACCCAGATACGGGGAAGCAGGTGGCTGGTCTGTGGGTCAGTGGTGGGGTTGTATTATGTTCAGTATATTGTTATTTGGTGATTTTGGTTTTTCCTCTGCATTTTGTTGAATTCTCCATCTCCCCACGTACATCATAGATGGGAAAATTACAGGGAGAGTTGCACAAAGCTGCCTTTCTTGTCATTTCTGCTTAAATTTCACGTGACAGTTGGACAGAAGCTGTTTTCACTGCTTGAAGTGAGGGGGAGGTGAAATGGGCGGTGGATTTCTAAAGAAAACGATATATACTTACTTTTCTGCATGCAGGCGGCTTGTGTTTGTGGTAGTGTGGGCAAGGAAGCACCTCGTTACACAATCTGTATCGGCTCTGTAGTGGAGAGAGCTTGATTTCCTCCTGGTTACAGATTTACCTCCCATGCCAAGTGAGTTTGGATACCCCTGTGGAGGGGATTTATTCTGCCTTTCCTTCCCAGCTGGTTACTCCTGGGGGAGCTGCCCGCAGTGGGAACACAGGGTGCACTTTGCCTTTTCATTTCTTTATTCCTTGTTAATTTATTTCTCTTTTCCCCTGCTTTCAGTGGGACAGTAGGTGCAGGGTGGAGATGTTTCTAAACCATGTTAATTGGTTGTGATGCCACTCGGCCTCTGGCCAGAGCTGACCAGCCAGTCATCACTCCTGCGGCATGGCCAGACCGATCTGGGCTTGCATCACAGCCCGAGCCCTTCCCTCTCAGGAGGGTTGTAAAAAACAGAATTTAGCTGTGGCTGGGATTTCCTGGCTCGGATGCAGGAGCTGCAGCACTGTCTCTCCGGACTGGGGCTGGGGGGTTGGTAACTGTGCCCCAGCAAACTGCAGGAAGTCGCCGGGCTGTGCTTCCTCCATCTGCTGCTGCGTCCCCAGGGCCACCTTCCCCAGGGCTGTGCTGCATGGGTCAGGGTGGCTTCAGAGACATCTGGGCATGCTGGGGCAGCCATGGACCCACTGTGACTGAAAACAAGGGCAGGGAGCCAAATCAGAGTAAATACTGAAATAATGGAGAACTAGCCAGGCTTGACCCCCCCACACCCATCGCCTCCTTCACCCTGAGGTCAGTGGCTTGCAGGAGGACTGACTCACCCCTGGTTCCTACTGAGTAAAACATTCCGACTGCAGGCTAGAAGTGGAAGTGGAGCTGGTCCTGAAGTGCTTGAGCTCCAGGGAAGCTCCTGGCCAGCCTTCCTAGCAGTAGCACAGTGCCGGGCAATTGTTCATCTGTGGAGCTCTGTGAGGTCCAGCAAGCCAAGGAGAGATGACTGGTCCCCTGTTGGCCCTGCAGCCACTGTCCCTCGAGCTGGGCTGTAGACAAGCAGACCTGTCTTCAGTGTGTTGCTTAGTACTTGGAGCAAGTCAGGCTCTGTGTCCTGGTTTCTTGTGGCCACAAAGAAATTTTAGCATGAGAGGTCAGGTGAGCTGGGGGCACGGCTGTGCTGCTGGGCTCGCCCAGCTTGGTTAGGCAGCTCTGCTCCTCCTGTTGTGCTTGCAGCAGCTGTAAGGGAATTGAACCTCAAGTTTGAGTTGGTGTTTTAAAAACATGCACTCTTCAGAATGGTAGTCAGGGCTGGGGTACAATACAGTGCTGTATGGGGTAAAGAGAGGAGCAGTTGGCACTGGTGTTACACACCCAAGTTGTTTTCAGTGTGATAATTCTAGATGTCTCTAAGGGTAATTAAAAATAAATTTATTTGTTGATTTTAGTCTCTATATCCCTGGACTTCGGGCAAGTTCAGGTCTAAAATTGAGGGTTTCTTTTGTTGCAGAAACTTCTTTTTTCTCATTCCACTGCTTTCCTCCCTCCAGGAGTGTGGGGATGCCCAGCTAGGCTCAGCTCATGTAACATGGGTTGAGCAGTGAGCCTGGCTTTGGGAACATTATCCCAGGCTGGCATTTGTGCTCTCTGGATTCAGCAGGACACACGGTGTACAGCGGGAATGGGTGGGAGAATGAGCACCATTGTTTGCCAGGGGATAATGTCTGCACAGTGTGAAAGTCAGCTGGAGACTTGGCACAACAGAATTGCAGTGTGCACATGCACGTGGTGCGGGGAGCCCTGGGGACAGCCAGCACTTCCCTCTGCCTGCGTGGTTCCTGGTGTGGTCAGCACGTATGCAGGGTCTAATATGATATTTAATAGGAAGGATGGGTGATCAGGTTTAGTTTGTTTTCATGCATGTCTAGGGAATACAGCTTACAAAAGGAGAAGGAACAAAGGTCATCTGGCACACATGCCAGAAAGCGTGGCAAAAATACATTGCAATTGCATCAATTTTCTTTACCACTATGGCTTTATTGGACTAGAGAGGAAATGGGAACCCAAGGGAGGTATATTGAAGAGATGACCTTTTGGAGTCCAAGGGAAAAATAATTTGTCCAAAAGCTTACAGTTACGTATTAAAAGTTGTCACCTTCCTACCCCTCTCTTCATATCTTTCTCCTGTTGTTTTTTCTGCATCAATCTCACAGATTGTGTTTCCCCTGGCTTACTTGCTGGCTGCAGGTATGTGGTGCTTGTCTGTTCTCTCTCACTTCTGTTCTCCTTGGCCATCTAAAAGAGTCTTCTTTAACAGACAGCAGCACTGAGCAGTAGAAACACAGGCACATGTGAGTGAACAGCAGAACAGGATTTGAGTGTAGTTGCGTGTTTTGAGAAATGGTGATCTTTCCCCTGAAGGACTGAGCTCTCAAATCTGAACCTGGCAATCCCCCTAAATTGGACTTGGCTTTCTCTGGGAACTGTAAAACCAGCAAATTTTCAAAACCTCCTGCTAATGGCTTGCTGAGTGAAGATCAATAGAGATGCCGAGAGGAGCCAGGCTTGGAGGAAGAACATATAATGCAAGCTGCCTGATTAATTTGCTCTGGAGAATAAAAGCCTTCAGAGATGAGAACAGGGTATAAAATAAGCAGTTATAGACTTGCTATCCACTGAGTAGAAAATGTTAACTTCTTCAGTCTGGCTAAGGGTTTCCAGCATTAGTTTTGTAATGGCATAGTGTATTTAGTGTGAGAGGGAATATTCAGAGTATGGATGAGACCCCTGCCTATTGCTCTGCCACCCAAAGCCACCTTTGCTTCTAATCCGTGTGTCATGTGAGCACAGGAAAAGAGATGTGTTGGCTTCAAAACTGGAGTATGTATCTGCTTCTACTCCTCAGATGAGGTTCATGATTTCCATTGTCAATGCAGGAGTTTAAACAGTCCTGGCTGTAACTAACCAACAGTAAGAAACTGTTTTCTTCCCTTTTGGGCAGTTTCAGTCTGTATTTAAATGCAGTATTTCTTCATGAGAATTAGAGTCATCTCTGTTCTCTGAGTCATGTTTAACCATCTTTGTTGGGCAACCACATCTGGGGTGGAGTGTGCCGTGGGTGAATGGCTGCGCCCCAAAATTGAAGACTGGCGGTGAACAAAGCTGCCCTTGGAAGTGCTTGTGTGCTTGCTTCTCAGATGCTCCTAATTCAGAGGACTGCTCCCTTCCTGAGCCCAGTGACTTGCACACTTGTGGTGGTGTTTTGGTGTTGTTCTTGATGGCTCCAGTTAAGAGACAAGCCTGTTTTCCAAAAGAAGAGAACTTTAAAGGCTGTTTCCTGCACACTCTTCTGTTGCCATGATGCCCATCCTCAGAGCATTGCTGGTAAAGAAAGGAAATTGGGATTTTGGCCAAGAGACTGGACTTAGTGTTTCCCATCTCCTTAGACAGGTTTGTTAATCACAGGTGTCCATAACCCCCAATATAACCCTGGTGGTGCTTCACCAGCAGCAAAGGTGTGGTGGTGGCTGACTAGATCCTGGAGTGATTACTTGGGCTTCCTGCACTGCTGTGTTTCCACTGAGAAGAAAAATGTTATCCTAAAATCTTGTTTTCATGTTTGTTCTCAAGCTACTTAACATGCATGGTTTATTTTTGGAGAAAACAATGTCAGCCAGATTTGTGCTAATTGTTGGCAACAGTATGTTAGCCCCTCAAATGCTGACAGGGAGACAATGTTTGGTGATTGCAGCCATGCAAAGCTAAAAATGACTTTAATTAAACAATCATGAAGTATACTTTGCAATGTATGAGTACAATAGTGCGTTTTTTGGATTGGAGTCTTATTTATGTAGTTTTTTTCGCTCAGCTGATTGCAGGTGTTGTGTGACAAATTGGATCTCATTGTGTTCTGCCTTTAATTACTATTCCTGAACATAAGAAAAAGATGAAGACTGTGACAAGTCCCTCTCCTCATGACCCCTCCCCTTTGCTAGCATTGTAGTTGCTCTCTACTTTAATTGCATTTATTTTGGGTTTTGTTTGGTTTTTAATTTGCTGTGGTAGGGTTTTTGGTGGCGTTTCTTTGGTTGCATTTTCACAGGTTCTCCTTTTCTTCTTTGAATGTTTGAAGGCCTTGGCTCACTTTGTAGTGCTGAGGCTCAGCTGAGCGACGAACACTGATTTTTCTTGTTTTGTGGGTGAAAGCAGAGCTTTTTCCTGGGGTGCAGCACAGATAGGTCCCTCGCCCTTCCTCATGAACTGCCCTTCCTCTGCTGCATCTGGAGGAGCCCAACAGGCTCGTGGCCTCCAGCTGCAGGGCTTCAGTGAGTCCCCAAAGTGCTCTTTCTGTCCAGCCTTGACCAGCATGGTGCATTTCTTGCCCCTGGTGTTTTGCTCTGTCTCAGGGATGTTTTGAAACCCCCTGGAATCTTGCTTGGCCTTGGGAAGAAGAGCACTTGCTGTCTGGGGACACACAAATAGTTGCTGTGTATCTGGTGCAATTACCAACTGACTAATTTGGGAGTTGCTTAGACACCATGTGGTTTATTGTCAAGTTTCATTATAATTTCGTGAAATCTTAATAAGGAAGTTTGGAAAGGGAAAAAAAATCCCCACAACCCAAAAATCCCCACAGTCGGGAATGATAAATGTTCTCCAAAGTAATATTATTAAATTTATTTTTAATTTAATTTTTCTTTAAATCTGAATATGCTTGTAGAAGTTGATGCTTCTGACTCTAGGGAGATTCTTGTTAGCAGCCTGGGGGTCCTGTTGATGGCAATTGTAGTAAATGAATTTTAATAAATATGAAATTACGATTCTGTTCCAATTCTCCTATTGAAATACAATTGTGATTTGGCCTGAAACACACCTTTTTACTTTTGTTTTATAGAATAATGAGGCTTATGGGGCTGTTTTTTTCTCATTTCTTTTCCTTGAGAAATCAATTATGTATTTTATGTGGTGCCAGAGTAAACAGTGCATACCAGAGCAGAGCAAAGAGCACAGCAGCTTGACTCTAATTCCAGTGTTCCATCTTGTCTACCTTAAATCTCTAGCCATTTTAAAACCACTTAGAATTAATTATTGAGCTTTAAAGCTCCCCTTCTCTGGTGCCTGCCTACAGTAGCCAGCAACAGAAAGGAGGACTTGGATATAAATAAATGGTGTTGCATTGCATTCTCTGGTTTGAAGGCATCTTTTTTCTCTTCATTTATAACCTTTCAAGTGGAATTGCCTATTGAAATGTGACTGTTGGTGTTGAATCAAGTGGCAGGGCTCCATGAGGCTTCAGAGTGCTGTGCAGTGACAGTACAGAGGAAATTAGGTGTTTCAAAGAGCTGAACAAATTAGAAGGCAGAGAGTGCTTCTTATGGCATATTAAAATAGGAGTTTTAAAAGGCCTTTGAACTTATTTTTCAGTGGCTGGGTCAGAAACATGCTGTTTAGCTTGACAAAACTGCTCTTTCCTCTTTTGTTTGCCTGCATTGCTGGGTCTAGGGGAAGCAAGAAAGGAGGTTTTATATAAGCAAGCTTGTCCAAAGGCTTAAATCAATCAGGTTTGTTGTTGTTATTTCCTAAATATTCTTTAGCACTGTTAGCACTCATCATGTATTTCTTAATTCTTACTTTGCCATGGTGATTATTAAATCCTTTTGCCAGCTGCAACTCAGACCAGGTCCCGTGTGTGCTGTTGGTTGCTGGAGTTTCTTCCAGAAGGAAAATGTATTGGTGTGACACCTTTAGAACATCCTCACCACCTCCAGCAGTTGCTGTGTACCTGTTCTAACCCCTCCTATCCTTCCTCCCATGTCTGCCCTAAAATGCCAGGCTGCCTGCTGTGGCCATCTTTGATCAAACAGCTTTTATTTTCATTCCGTACTGTGAAAAACTGCTCCAATTTTAGTAATGTAGTGGGTAGAAACAAACTAAGAAACTACTTGGAGGAAACGTAGCATATCCCAATTAGCCAGAAGAAGCAAGAAGAAAAACATTGAGAGCAAACCCAAGCAAGCAGCCAGGAAAGCCAGCACTGTTTATTTTTGGCAGGAGCTGCTGAATGGAAGCTGCTTGTAGTTAATGCTGTTGGTGGCAAGACGCAGCCAGGGTCAGGTTACAGCTCCGATTCAGTGACCAGTAAATGGTTTTCCTTTTTCTCTCTCCTCGTTTCTTCCCCTTCTCTTCCTTTTGCATAGACCTTTGGAGGACTTCTCTGGCCCTGGGTGCCCTCAGAGGAAGATGCTGGGGTGGTGAAATCATTTCCAGCACACCAGCAGCTCAGTAGCTGCTGCACATTGGCGAGGGCACGCCTTGTGCTGCTCATGGCACAGAGAGTGCTGCTTGTATTTCAAAGCAGTGCAACAGAAAACTTTACAGGGAGAGCCAGGCTGGGCCAGTGCAGCTTTGGCAGAGGGGGCAGGAGCTGCTGCAGTGGCCACAGAGGTGCAGAGTGTGTGCAGAGAGCCAGGCTGGCACGTCCGCGATCAGCGTGTGTACGGCATATTAAACAGATCGTGTCTTGTAATGCCAGGGTTTGATCACAGCCATGGGTAGGAATGAAGGCTTTTGATATGAGTGAAATGCCCTGATGAAAGATAAATAGAGGAATTCCTTAGGAAACAATAGGGAGATCTGCTGGAAGATGGAAAGTGTATTTGCTGGTGGGTGGAAAGAGCCGCTTCCTTTCCCTCTGTGCATCCTCTGCTGCTGGTGCCTCTCATCCTCTGTGACTTTCAGTCACTTTTTGTTTGCTCCTCTGGAATCTTAAAAGGAGATAAAAGTCACACTAAAAAAGCAACTCCACAACAAAAAATTACCAACCCCCCTTTCAAACATAAGCAAACAAACCCAACTGCACACAACAACAACAAAAAAAACCCCAAACAATTTTAAAACTAAGTTTAGTGTTCTCCTTCCCTTCAATTGCTCTATTGCTTTTTTTCTTTCAAGGAGGGAAAAAAAAGTAAAACATAATTTGTGTTTGTTTGTAGATTAGAAGAGACTTACTTCTCTCAAAACAGAATATGGAGTAGATGTTTAAATATAATTTTGCAAGGTAAATAGTTTCCATCAGTCTTCCACTTTAAATACTTGTATTCCCTGTTTTACAGTTTCTGGATTGAAGCAGCAAAGAAAATTCCCCCACCAGCATCCTCTGAACTGAGAGCAGAAATCTGTTATCTAGCCCACAGTCTGGCGTGTTTATTAATACCTTTTGCTACAGTGTTACAGTTCATTAACACCACGTTGGGAAGTTTTAAATCCAGACAACAAATACTTTCTAATTAGAGTTAAGGGATAGCTTGTTGCAGCTGTAATCTTCTGTTTTGCTTTAATGGCTTAAAAGAACAAAAAAAAAAAAATAAAAGAAAAAGGAAGAAAGCTCACAGCTCTACAGAGTTGTTTCTGTGTGGCAGAACTGTTGGAAAATTGGTCATCTCCTGGCAGGCAATGTCTGTGTTATTTTTCCTTCTCCTCCCTACAAATCAATGATTATAACTAGTTTTCTCCCTATGCTGTGGTTCCCTTTTTGGTGCCTGTGCCAGAGTTCAGATGTGAAATACAGCATTACTGTATTTCTGTGTGCACATACAGAATTGAGTTGTGTTGGCTGGAGTGCTGGGGAGCCCCACTGCATTTTTCATATTCCCATTTAGTGAGATGCAAAGATTAGCTGCAGCTCAGTCATCCTGCAACATTTCTGGAAGTAACTGAAAATCCATCTAATTGCAAAGCCCAAAGCTAATAAAAAGCACATATGTGCAACTCTCACAGAAGAGAGCAGCTAAAGATTGGAAGGCTATTGTGGTCTTATCTCAGTGGGGGAAAAATTAAGGATGTATTTGGCTCGAATTATTCTCTTTGTCTGCCTAGCTGTGAGAATAAGTAATGACCATCTTCCTACAAAACTGATGTTTTAAATTATCCCCTTTTTGTCACTGGGTGGCCACTGCATTGCTGAGGTGGGCTTGGTGGCTGGTGTGGGTGGAGATCTCAGCTGAGATCCCAGCTTCAGCAGAGGTTCTGTGATTTCAGAACTCTTAAGTGCTTATATAGTGTCCTCTTCATATTAGTGCTGGGATTCTAATGTACCTTCTTCCTAAGCTTAGGAAGTCTCACCTTGTGAATGACACCCTTTAAATCCTGGAGGCTCCTGCTTGACTGTGGTCACATAGATGTTGCTGGAGCTACACTTGTTTGATGCATACATTACATTTAAACTGCTTTGGTTGTAAACTAAGGGAAGGAAGGGCAGAGGGTAAATGACCCATTCATATGTTTCCTTCAGTGCATATACCTGTCCCAGAGATGAGTTTCCAGGTAGCAGCAGCTCATCGAGTTGACTCAATTCAAATGTATCCCACTCCCCAAGTGGTGGGACTAAACACCAGCTTGAGAATTTAAATATTGAAGCAATTGCTCTTTACTACTGGGGAAAAAAAAAAAGTCTTGAATTATTTCCTCTTTAAAGGAAACATTGAATCTCTGGATGGAAATGGTTGGTGTGTATTTCTGGAAAAAACAGTATGCTGAGCAGTTCCCAGCAGCTACATTTGTTCCTCTTGGAGCATCTGACCAGAAAGAAGGTCTTGCAAGGGAATCTAATGCTCCTGTCTGGGCACACAAATATTCATGTACTTAGGAACTGAGTTTAAATTTTAATAGGCAAGTGTAACTGTTGAGAAAGCAGATGTACTGCTTTTAGTTCAGTTGTGCAGAGACTTCTCACATGTTTACAGTTAAGGAAACAGAAGTCCCATGGGAGGTTGGGGGAAATACTTGGAAACATTCTGTGGCTCTCTGCTAGATCAAGGCTAATGCTGTACTCATTTTTCAATTTTAATTTTGCTAATATTTTGCTAGTCAAAACCCCCTAAAATCTGCAAGAAAAGTGTACAGCAGTGCTTTTAGTTAATTTCTTATTCACAAGACCCTGGAGCAATTCCTAGATTTTCTGGTAAGCTGTTGAAATGACTCCTATTTCACTACTCCTGATATAAACCTCGCTAGTGAGACAAGAACACGAGAATTTACTTTACCCAGTGCTTGGATGGGCCGCCACAATGTCCCTGCAACAGCTGACCCCAAGCTGTGACAGGGTAGCCCAGCTGCCTGTTCTCCCCAGGCGTGTGTTGTACCAGATCCCATCTCTTGTCTGGGCTGAGTCAAGAGTTTCCCCATCCTCTTGCACAAAGTCCATAGTGCAGCCTTCAGGAAGTGACAGCTTTGAATGTGGTTTGTCTTCTTTAAAAAAAAAAAAAAAAAAGTCGATTTGCCATATATTGTGGTTATTCTATGAAGAGGAATAAACCAGACTGCAATATTATGTCTTTAAAGGAGCCTGTGTGATCTTTTTGCTCCCTTTGGCGAGCTTCACCTGCTCCTTGGAGCAGAGGGGAGGCTTGATGCTGGCCACCGCTCAAAGCGCTCTTGGGCCTTTTCGGAGTGGAATTCAGACTTTAAGAAATGGTGCGGTTTGTTGGCAGGAAAACACGATGACATTGCGTGTTTTCTGTGAGCACCTTCCCTCGTTCCTTCAGCAGGGATCCCAGTTCCAGAGCAGCGAGCCCTGATGAGCTCGAGCTTTCTCGGGTTCCATGGTTTGAGGCCTACACGCGGTAACTCTAGAGAGGAGCAAAACAATGACTTCACAGTCAGGCCTTAAATTCAGAGCAGCACTGATGTGCTGCTTTGTCTGGGCACTGCTCTGAGTCAAAAGGAGATTGAGAGTGAGCTGCTAGAGCTGAAATAAGTTGGAGCGATTGTTTTTTATTTGCACCAGGTAAAGTAAAGCTTCGACCACTTTGATTCTTGGGGGTTTTGTTTTGTTTTTTTGTCGGGGTTTTCTCTTGGTGTCAGTAGTGTGTGTTCTGGAGAAGCAATAGGGAGCATTAGTAACTGAGGAACTTGCCCAGCTTTGCTTTTGGCTGAGCTGTTTGTGGAGGGCATCGTGGTGCACACAGGCGGTACAGTGTGTTTGGGAAAACACAGAGTGTTGGACTGAGGCAGGGAAGTGCAGCTACTGTCTGCAGCCGTGCTTGCTTTGCTGCTGAAGACAGGATATTTTCTCCCCCAAGGAGCCTGCAGTCTGTGTGGGTGAGCTGCTGTTCTGCCCTTGCTTCCAGAAGGGAGGCATGGACTTGAAGGAACTTGTCTGCCACTGCAGGTTGAACTTGGTGTTGTGATTCCCCTGCCCACCTACTCTGTGGAGACTTCCCTGCACAACTCGGACTTTTAAATATACTTTCTACCAATCGCATTGTTTTTGCAGCAAAGCATTATGGCAGGGTCGTAGTGGATGAGGATTTGTGTGTGTGTGTGACTCCTTCAGGCTTGCATTTGGAAGTGTGTGTGAGGTGGAAGGCAGTGGAACATGACTCACAGTGAGGATTATTTCCCTCCCACCAGTCTTTGAGCAGGTTGGGTTTGATGGCTGAGGAAATGACAGTCTGACTTGTCTGTAAGGTCAGTGGGATCCAAGCACTTTCTGTTAAATCTCTGTTTCTAATACTTTCTGAAGTTCTTGAATTCAGTCCAACAGTCATTTCCTAGTTTGTCAGGAAATTGTTTTGCTGCTTTATTGAATGAACTGCAAAATAATTTCGAGGAGGGGAAAATGTCTTAAGGAGAGTATCAGCAATGCTTTAGCTGCTGGTGCCTGGTAAAACTGTGTAGATCAAAGGTACCCATCCAGCTTTTTTATCCTTATTGCTTTCATCGATGATATTAAATTGATTCTCAGGCAACTGGAAAATGCTGGGTGGAAGTTAATCAATAAATGCACAGCAATATCACTCCGTCCATACCAGCAGGACCCTGGCTGATGGAGGAGCTGCTTTAGGTCCATTGAACACTGAGTGCAGCAGAGGAAAAAAGGCTGTGAAGTTTTTCCTACTCAAAGACTTGTTGGAAGGTTTATGAGCTGGGTTGGGGATCTTTTCCTTAATCCTCCTGGGCTGCTGTTTTGATGTTGGGTCATGGCTGGGTTTGGTGCTGGCCTTTCACAGTGTACTTTTTTTCTGGATGTGGCTCTGGCCTTCCACCTCTATGGCCAAAGAATGAAAAACAGCCCACAAGGAATTTCACATTTTAATCAGTGTCAATGACTTCTAATTTACAACATTATGGAAATAACATCTCTTAGTTTTTCTTTCATGGGTCATACTTAGTATTTACTTTATTATGTGTTCTCTGATAGTGTCCCACCCTCTTGCTGCATAACTTGTTTTCCTGGAGGCTGGACCTGCCTCTAGTTGAAAATATTGCCAAGCGAAAACTAAATAGCTGGCTCAGATGAACTGCTAGAAAATGTTTCTTCTAAGTCTGTGTAGGAGGATAGAAAAGGAGAGGCTGTATCATGGCTGCAGAATAATGCAGAAGTCATATGCTAAGTAACTTCCAGTAAGCAGTAAACTTTTTCACTAAGTTGATATTAAGAAATATGAAAAAGTGACACAATAATAGTGCACTTTGAGTATTGTCCTCCTTCTCTGCACTGGCCAGGCTTCTGCTCTGCCTGCCAAAGCCCAAGCTTCATATAATAGATGCTTTCTTAAAATAAAGCTGTATTGAAAACCAGTGAGAGGCTTTAGTGATACTAAACCCCCACCCAGTTATGAAGTGCTCAAAGGGGTTTTTGTTTTCGTATTTCTTCTTTTCCTGTTGTGGTCAAACTGATAATGTGATTGGGGAAATTAGGGAAGGGGGTTGAAACTTGAATGTGTGTTTTAGAAGCACCCAGCCTTTAAATGGTTTTATTGCTGAGGTGAAAGTGGTACTTAGGTGCTTCTGAGGAGCTGGGTCCGGGTCTGTCCCCTCCTGGGCTGTGTAGAGTCCAGAAAAAATACCTGAGGCTGGTACCAGCAACCTTTTAAGGCTGAGGACAGCCCAGATATCCTGGACCAAAGTCCTTCCAAAGGCTTAAGTAGTCTCCAAACAAATGTCCCCTTTGAGATGCCAGTGTTTGATCCCAGACAGAACTAGCTGTGTAAAAAAAACTCGGTGTAATTTGCTGGATTCCTGCTGCAGGGAGGCTTTTGTTTTTGATGCTCAATTTGATGGAGCCTTGGGAGGGTGTGAAATTCCCTCCTGATACCAGTTTTGGGGCATGAGGGAATGAACTTTGCATCGAGGCTAATGGCCCATGTGGTGGAGCAAAGCCACATTACTTCCCTGGAGCCAGAGGCAGTGGAAACAACCCTGAAGTGTAAGCCCTAGGTGATCAGATACTATATTGCAAAAATTTTTGCCGCAAACGTAGCTTATCCTGGGCTTGTTGGTGCTGAGCATTGCCCTCCTCTCCATGTTTTCCACTTCCCCTCTTGGTTTACAGCTGGTGTCAGCCCCAGATAGGAGCTGTTGCAGCCTCACCTTGGAGGGTCAGCAAAGCTGGACTCCATGTGCTGCCACCAGGGACGTTTGGAAGCAACACCTATATGACAATAAGTCTGTTCCTGCTGTTCCATGGTCCCAGCCTGAGCAATGCAGGGAAAATACCCCGGGAGCAGAGTGTGACTCAGCAGGAGAGCCCTGCTGTGTGTCCTCACCAGGCAGTCCTGCTCATATGAAATAATTCTCGTTCCCAAAGTGCTACAACAGTCCAAAAGCTGTGTGGTAGCTTTGCCTATTGGCATTGCTCTAGGTAAGAGTTCTCTGCAGGCTTATCTCTATCCCCTCTAAGCAGGGACGTGGCAGACCTTAATTCCCTTCGGTCTGTGTCATTGAACCTCAGCACCTCATTTTATCCCATTACACAGAGACCTTAGGAAGATACAGCCATCTGAAGGCTGCAGGAGCCAGGGCTGGACTGGAGTAGTGCTCCAGGAGGATCTGCCTGAACCTCTGAAGTGGATTTCTGGCATTTCTTTTCAGTCTAATGGGTTCCTGCTCTGTCTGCTCACAGGCTTCCCTCTGAGCTGAGCCCTGGTGCTCACGCTCCATGAATAAAGAGCTGCTCTGTTGCTCCTGGGATCCTTAACACGATGCTAGGAGCTGTCTGATTTGTCTTTTGCTCTTCAAATAATTACTCAGACTTTAAGAAGTCTGAGAGCAAATTTCATGATGAAGCAACCTCATATGTTACACAGAGCCCAGGCTGTTCTGCAGGAAGAGTTCATGCTTTGGCTTCTGCAGGATGTTTCAAAGCAGAGGAAGGAGCTGTGCGTGTATTTATGTGTATGTAGCTGTGGGTCTGATGGGATGTGGATGCCCCAGGTGCCTCAGGCTGCTGCAGAATTTGCCACAGTCTGGTGCTGGTGAAGCTGGTAGAGGTTTGTTGAACTACAGGCTGAGCTGGCGTGCAGCGTCTCAGATAAATGGGTCTGTAGGCCCTGATCAGAAGAACCCTTTTATTTTCTCATGTTTTTTAACTTCAAAATCAGTTGGTCTGGGTTTCAGAGCTGACTTGGACAACTCTTTAATTGTGCAGGGTTTTATGTTCCACTTGCTGCAAGGGGTAGAAACCCAGCCTTACAAGGGTTAACTGATAACGTTAATGGCTCTAAACATCTGCTCACTTGACCTGGTGTTCTGACCAGCTGCTAGTCATCATGTAAATGAGCTTCTCACCTGAAAAGAGTTACCACATTAAGTCTGGAAGAAAAGGATCCCACCTCACCTTGCCCAGAATAAGTGCTGTTAGCCGAGGAGGAAGGAGTTGTGCTGTTTCAACATTGTGCCTTTTCATCAGCTCAGGCATCACAAATTTTAATGCAACTTCCAAGGAATGTTGGGGGAATTTCAAAATATTTTGTTACTGATCCAAAGTCCAGAAGAATTTCAGTGAGAAGATATGCTTGGCTGTCCTCTAACAGCAACACGTGCATTATGTCCTGCTGTTGCTGCCTGTGGTCTGGAAACTTCTATAGAAAGCAAGCTGGACTGTAGCTGGAAGGAGCTGGGCTTTTCTGGATGTGTTCAGTAAATACAAAGTAGGACTTCCTTTCCCTGTTTCTGCTTGGTGGCTTGGATATGCAGCTTACACATGTTTGATGAAATTAAGTATATTTATTCTGAATAAGTATATAAGGTTTTTTTTCTTGGCTTGAACTCTGTAGTAGGAAAGACAGGTGTATATTCTGCTCTTATTTCTTCCTGATGATGAAATCTCAGACTAAGAAGCTAGATCAGTGCAGATAAAAATAATAATTGAAAACCCCCCAAACAACTCCCTGCCATTAGAATTGCAGTGGAATACATGGCACAGTCTGAATTGCAGCTTGCTTAGAAAAGGGCATTGCTGTGGGAGAGGCTTTAAAATAAAATCTGGTTGCAGGTGAGAGATTTCCCTTTTGGGTTTCCTTTGAGTGGTGGAGTGGTTGATAATAGCAGATTTCTTTCTGTGTGGCCCTTGCTGTCTGTGCTGCTGGATTGTCGTTCTCTCAGTAATAAACAACTGCTCACTCACAGAAATCTTCACTCAGGCACTGGGGTGACACTGCTGTGGAACTGCCAGATGTGGGCTATCATGACTGTTGGGTTTTTTTAGCATTATCAGAAGGCTGAGAGAGAAAAGAACCATCAATATCTCTTGAAGCAATGGCCAAAACCCAAGATGGGGTGGGGGCGGGGGGAGAGCAGATGCACACACAAATGTCATGGTTAAATACTTAATAGGATTTGGGGGAATTCTTCTTTTCTCCAGATTGATTCTCTTAGTATTTCCGTAGTCTCTACAGAGCTGTGCTGTTCTTCATTGATCTTAAAACCAATTAGGGCAGAAGTTCTGGCTTAGACTTTGAATTTTCAAGTTTAAACTGAGTTACAGATAGCTTTCAAGGTCAGTATGTAGTTGCATGCTATGAAATTTAATTGATATTTTTCTTCCCTAAAGCATCGACATATTAGCAGGCAGCTCATCACTTGCATAGTATTCCCCTGGACATCATTAAATTTAACCTGGGATGCTTTATCTCTGAAGGACTTGTATTCAAATTTTAAACGCTTTCTTTTTTCAGAAATAAGTGATAAATCCTACTTAATGTTTCCAAAGGAAGTATGCACGGTGAGAAATAGAGGAGGAAGGAGGATTTAAGAGTGGGAGTGCACACATGTAATATTGAACAGAAATGTTTTAGATGGAAAAAGATGGAGGAGCTGAAGTGAAAGGTCTTTAGAGAAAAACAAAGCAGAGAGTTTAAGTGCATGAATATTGCCAAGATAGAAGTAATTTTTTTATTAAAATATTTAATGCAAAATGACAACATTTTCATTATTGTGCTTTATAGATGCTCAAAATGATTTGAGATCATTCCTAAAGCATTAAGAACTGTATAGAGAACAGGCACCATTTGTCCTCGAAGGAGCACGTTTTGGGGGATCATTTAAATCACATAAAGGTAATATGCAAAAGCACTTGCCCTCTCCAGACATTTGGACTCTTTTCAAGTTTTCACTGGGTATCTAAGCAAGACATTCCAGATTATTAATCACCTCGTACTGAAGTCCAGGCTTTTCCTAGCTAATGAGATTTTTCCAGAGTGGCCAGTACCTGAACGGTGCATTTGGTATAATAACACACAATAACAGAAGAATTATGTGCAAGCCAAATGTTATGTGATTCCAGTGCTGGACTCTGTCCTATTTATTCCTGGCAAGAGATCACGTACCATAAGGGAGTGGTGATGCTTCCAGAAATCCATGGCACGTGATATGTTTTTCTTCACTGAGGCACGAGGCGATGTGCCATGAAATGTCAGCTCTCTCTCAGTTTCGTAAGAGAGTTTGTTCATTCAAGGGAGATGGCAGCATTTGTAATTAGGCAGGTGAAATTGCTGGGAGGAGCATCCTGTGCCCCTTTCCAAATGCAGGTCAAGGTGTTGTGTGTGTAATCAAATCTGTAACGTAATTTGTGTTTATATTATAAGTTAGAACAAGCAAAACTCTGGCCTGTGAGAAGTCAGAGAGCAGAGGGGATTTTATTTTAGTACATAATCAAGCGAAAAGAACAGTATCTTATTTTATGTTGATAGCCAGGATTAAATTATTCTTGGACTCATTATTAAATGAAGCATATGATTAAATATCGAAACGAAGACTATTATTTTTCATATCTGCATTGGAATGAGGAAAAGGGGGGGCAAAACCCCCTACAAGATGAGTCAGTTCTTGTATCCAAAGCAGTGGGAGAGAAGGGAGCTGTTTCCTCACAGATGAGTCCTGGGTTTGGAGCCTGGGGAGGAGGAGGTGTTTACATGTGATTGGGGGCAGCAGGCATCACTTACTCCTCGTCACAGCTGTGCAGGTGGAACCAGGCACCTCTCCTAGGTGCATCCCCAGCATCATCAGTGCTTGGCATAATGCTGTAGGATCTGGTGCTTTTCTCAAAGGGATCCTCTCTCTGCCAGTGCCAAGAGATAATGATCTCCCAGAAGACCCAATTTCCTGCTGCTGACTTACATATGTGTATATCTCTTAAAGCAGATGCTGGCTCAAAATGTACATTTAAGTGGATAAATAAATACTGGAGTATTTAGTTGCTGTGGGAGATCCCAGTGAGGTTAGTGCTGTGCTAAATCCTGCTCAACCGGGTCCTGTTTTACTCAAGCGCCCCAAGAGCTGTGCCCCAAGGGTCTGCACAGCAAAGGTGATGGAGAAAAAGGAATGAAAGATGATTAATCCCAGACTGCAGGGGCTGTGCTTCAGGTCCTCAGTGTGTAGTTTCTAAAGCCATGTGAAAGGCTTCGCAGAGGTTCGAACCCTCTCTTGTTTATGGCCTGGCTACATGTGTGTGCACAGAAACCAAACAAAACCCCACTACCACCAACTCTTGCAGCATATTTCTGTATTCAGGTGGGGGTGAATGTGCTTCTTTGCTTGCAGTTTATGGGGAAGAAGCTAAATTGGTAGAAGCATGCCTGAGAGACATGGTATTTCTAGTGAAGTAAGAATATCATAAGGGATAGAAACTGGGAAGGAACTGAAATTGCCAGGCATGATTCTCAGTCTGTTTAGGTTTAGTGTATATGAATCAGTCTGATGGGGGAACTTGGCTGAGAGATGCAAAAAAAATTTCTTATGGATGCAGAAAGTGATGTTTTGTTGATTTGTGTGCTACCAAACCTCTTTACAAGAAAAGAGATTTCAGTTACAAGTGCTTTGGATGGCAGCAGCTGCATTGTGCTGTCAGCACTTCCTAATGGCAGTGGTCTGTCCTGCTGGGTTTACTTTGGTTTCTGCATTCACTCCTGTGTTAAGGTGGTTAAAGCAGAATGACCCTTTCCCCCTAAATGAAACTAGAACTTTTTAATTGATTTCCCTGCCATGCCCACAGCTGAGGAGTTTCCCTTGTGCAATTACTGGCCTTTTTCACAAGATGAAAAAATAGGAATTTGAAATGTCAGAGGAGAGCTGCGGATGAGAAATTGATTTCAAATTCAGGTGGTGTTAAGTTATGTGTGACAGTCTGTGCAGTGTGAGCTGAGTGAAGGGAAAGACTTCATGTTGCACTGTACCATTCCCAACCTCCTCCTGCGAAGGCACATGCCTGCTTCCCTTGTGTCTCTCCCAATTCCCACAGCTGGGGTTAGAGGGGAGAGCAGGGGAGGAATGTGGCCTGTTTTTCCCAAAGGTTAGACATGTCAAGCTCTTTTGACTCTAACCACAGTAAAGTCCATGAAAGTTTGCTGCTTTTGAAGAACATCCTCCATGTTTCTATTTCTGCCAGATCTCAGAGGTGTGATTTTTAGCTGCTGCAGCCCCCTGACAACTCCATGGCTCAGAGCTTTGATTTCACTCAGCCCATCACTGTCCCCTCCCATGCCTTGGTCCACTTTTTGCCGTCTTCATACCTGTGCTCTTCCCTGAAATGGGGAGAGGAAGCTTCCCAAATCATCATGAGGATGATTTTGGTGATGAATGAAGCTGTGTTAATTGCAAGAAACACACAGGAGTGAGTAGCACAGCAATACGTGTGTTGTCTAAGGCTTCTGTCTGCTGCTCTGGTGTATTAGCTGCCCTTGCACAGCTCGTTGCTTGTTTGGTAAACTTTCTACTACAGCTATTAAAAGTATGTAGTTTATTGCTGCATTGATGGTGCTATTAATAGTCCAACTTGGTAGGAATGAGTGGAAGTTGATGCAGTAGTACAGATAGGCCTTACCCAGGCTCCATTTTGTTATTTTTATTAGTGACAGATGTGCTTTGTTGGCATGCTGTCCCCCACAGCTGAATTGCATCAAAGTCCTCATAGTCTTGGAACTGTATCATTTAAAAAAAACCAAACTTGTTTGGACTGTGGAGCTGAATTTTAGATTGAGTCTATGGGGTTGTTTGTGTAATTGCTTAAAAGTGTATCCCCAAACTTGCTGAGCAGTGTTTCTAAATCAGACTTCAGTCCAGTTTGCAGTGTCAATAAACCTCACGAGTGACTTGGCAGTCGGCTTTTGAACCGTCAGTGGGCAAAGTCCAGCTGCAGCTGAGCTTGCGTCACGAGCGATACCCAAATGTCCCACGAGACAAGTGTGTCGAGTTGCAGTTTAATGTGTGTTTTCCTGTGCCTGGGATCTTGGAGTTCTTGTAGCCATCTGAGGACCATCAGCTGCTGTGTTGATTCACATCTTTAAATAACAGAACCTGCCATGGGCTGATCGCATCGATTCCAAACTGGCAACTAATGAAGCAGATCGAATACACCAGAGAGGGCTTTGCTCTTCCAGAAATTAAAGTTTTTGTGATAGAAATGTGGAAATGGAAGACTATTAATTTTGTTCTCTTGACAGTTGTTATTAAATCCTACTTATTTCATGTGGTCTCAATTATTTTCAATTTTGACATTTCAGTGCACAGGAGATCTGTGAAAAAAAGAAAACCTAGTCACTCTAGAAGTTACTGACAGATCTGAAAGTGTTTTAAGGGGAGAGCCTTGGGGTTGTTTTTACTGCATCTGGAGCTAAAATGTCCACAATGAAACTCCCATTTCCAGTGCTGGAACCTGCCCCTTTGCAACCTGCCTCAGCCCTGGGCAGGCAGCATCGTGTTCTTTATACCAGAGCTTCCCTTTCTGAGGTGTTCAGAACTGTAAGTAGACGCAGAATGGGTTTGTTTATGTTCTAACACCATTTCTAGGTGGAAAACTGTGAAAATGAGACCTTTTATCCAAGTGTCTATCAGGGATTTCCTAAGTACATGTAAGCCTGAGCTGGGAAACCATAAAGGGAAAGGTCTAGAAAATAAGATCCTTTTGCTCTTATTAATGCTTAGAGGAGGCTTCCCAAATTGCTTGCAGTGAAGAACATTATGGATTTTATTTTAAAGCTATGTCACATTTATTTCATTGCTCAATACAAAACATCCCAGTGCTAAATCAAACTAAACTCAATTTTTTCCCCTCCTGTTTCTGCATTGCTGGTTTGATCCCTAGATACAGAAGATCAGCAGAAATCCCCCACCATTTAAAAGGATTAGAACTGGCTGGTGAGATTTTGGCTGTAGAATTAACTGGTGGGAGCGGTTTTAAAGTAATACTGCACAGGTCAAATGTGGGGATGCGTTGTGAGTTTCTGTCTCGAGCAGAAAACAAGGTGTGCAGTCCTTAAGCACAACTCTGTGGTCCTGCCCCTCAGAATGTGCTTTTATACTTTCTGTTGGGCTTCGCATTTCAAGCTTTCTTTTTCATTTGACGCTTGTATTTCAATTAGTCCTGTTGCCTTGTACCTTCTTACTTACCTTTTGTGGTCTGGGCAGTCCCTTTCTTTCCAAGTGCAATTCCCCCTCTGCCTCGCTGGTCCTCCCTCTGGTGTGGAACCTGCTCTGCTGGTGTTCGTGATTAATGGCCACACCAAGCCTGCTTGTCTAAACTCTTACTTTTTCTGGCACAAGTGGGAAGGCTGAGGGGTCCACCAGGGCTCACAACAACAGTTTTTCACTTTACTGCGTTGCCTGCCACTGCTCTCATACTCACAAAACTTTCTTGTATTTCTTGGAGCAGTAACAGGGCACTTGTCTAAAATGGTGTGGGAGTGTAGCAGGGAAGAGTTTGAGCTGTTTGGGATTCTCGTGGCTCTGGTTAGCCAGGAAAGCAGAGGTGCTCAGCAGGGGGAGAAGAATCCCCTGCTGCCTTTTTGTTCTTAAAGTCTGTTTTCTGTGTGGCTTTCCCCTTTCCCAGTCAGTGGAAGGTGAGGTTCAAAATCTTGCGCTGCTAGATCCTGCTGCTGAATCTGATTCCTCAATCCCCACCAGTAGGCTCGGGAAGTCAGGGAGACTTGGCTGCACCTGAGTGTTCCTTACCCTGTGAATTATTTTTGTTAGAAATGAAAACGAGCCTTCTGAATTTGATTTATTTCCCAGAAGTTTATCTTCTTACTCTCAGCTAATGTTCCTGGTGACTGTTTTGGTACCATGAGTACCTGATAGAACAGTTCTGCTGTGTTAATCCAAGCTATTTTCAACATTGGTATTAAGCTAGGGTTTTTAAGGAGATTGTCAATCAAACTAACTTTGGACAACCTTCGTCCTACTCTGACTCTAATCTTTGTTCTGGAGAGCCTGTGACCACTGCAGTAGGTGACCTGTTTGTCTGCCCTGTGGTGGTGTTATCTGGACCTATGTTGGTCATCCATGACATTAATTAACACCTGCACAACATCCTCTAATTTTGAAGGGTTACAGGAGATATTTTCTGTAACACAGCAACTGTTGGAAACTGTCTGAGGGAAGTGAGAGAAAACTGTAGCAGAGTGAATTTACTAAATTAAGTGTCTATGTACAAGGGGACAGAGATGACCTTTTTCTGTAAAGGTGGGGGCACCTGTCTCGCTGTCCCTGCAGTTATCATGTGAGCACTTGGGGGAAAATTTAGGTTGGGAACATAGCCAAATTTCCATCTTTCAGAAAGTATCTTGCAAAACTGGCTCCAGTTACTGTGCTCTGGGGTTCACTTCTTGCAACTGCTGGGGAAGGGTTGGTTTGGTTTTTAATTGCTTGTCATCTGAAATAAGGTTCCAGACCTTTTCTGGCTTGGGTTAAAAAAGACCTGTTCTCAAAAGTGAGTAATTTCCTGGCTATACTTTGCTTACTACATGTATGAGCCAGAAAAAGCTCTTTGGTCTCAGAAATCCAACAAACCATCTGAAGAGTGAGGTTTCTGGTGATTTGAGTCTCTGTCTCCTCATGTGTGTATTGAGCCAAATCTAGAATGCAGCTTTTCCTGTATAACAGCAGATTGATGTGCACTGGTTTTGTCAGAGATGCTGCTGTAGTTAAGACTGGGGAAGCTACCTGCACTTCATGTGCAATATTAAATATCGCTTCTGAAGTAAGATACTACTTTTGGTTAGTGTGTCCAGTTTAATTATTAAACTTCAGGGAGAAGATTCTTCTAATAAAACACTAGTTTGCACTTCAGGAGTTACCCTGACTAATCAGTAGATACTTTCATATCAAAAAATACGAATATCTACTTGACTGAAATGTTATTTTTCATTTCTAGAAATGGAGTGTATTGGCTAAGGCTTGGAGCTTGGGAGCTCTGGCTGCAGTTGGTATTATCAGTTACTTTTTGCCTCAATTTCCTATCTGTAAAATCTAAACAATTTGCCTGAGGTCAAGTGAGAAGTACGTGACAGCTACTGATGTCTCCTTATTCTTTGCTGGCCGGGTCTGCTTAGAACTTGTCAGAAGCTATTTTTTTTCCCCCAACCTTTTTATAGCACCTCGCTCTCTGATTTTGATTGAAGCCTTTAGCCTTCAGTTTGAGAGAACAGTGGTTCCTGTAACGTGGTAATGCTGAGCCCTGTGAGTCTCTCGGCATGTGACAATCAACATTTGAACAGAAGTAGCAAAAGGATTGCAAATACTCTTAATTCCCTTTCTCATGCTGTCTGATGCTGTCTGCTGTCATGCTAATAAACTCACAAAGCTTATGTGATTAAAGACTTGAGAACCTGGTGCACTTTATGAGCTCTAATTAAAAGTGGTAGAAAACTTGGAGATTTCTTTGAAGGGTCGGAGGTGGCTTTGAGAGCTGGTTGCTGGCAGCAGGGGCCGGGGCTGTGGCAGGGCTGTGGGGTTTGCTGCAGGGCAGGATGTGGTTCTGTGCTGGTTGTACCTCTGCAGCTCCAACCAGCATGCTCGGGGCTCTGACACAGGGAGTCTCTCACTGACTCACAGGTGTCTTGCTGTGACCTGGGTATTTTTGCTCAGTGCTGCAGTGGGTCACTAACTGATGTGGCTGAGTTACTAAAGAGAACAAAAGAAGTGCTAGTAAAAATAAAGTGCTTTTTGCCAGTGTCTAGTCTGTGAAAGTGGTACGTTTGCATGGTGAGAGTCTGTATTTAGTGGTTACAGATTTAAAAACAGTTTTCCCTTTGCCTCCAGATCCAAGGATGGCACTTCATCTTCCCTCTTTAAATTGATGTGCTGCAGAAGTTGCATTCCTGCTCTCCCGAGCTGCCGGCTCAGGGCTGTTGGTGCCACAGGGTCACTGATGGAATGTTTCAATGAAATAGGACCAGTGTCTAGTTAGGATCAATGGGTAGCTGAAACTTTCGTGTCTAGGCAGCGTGGTCTCTGTGCAGAGGCTGGGTGGGTGATGCTGTAGCCATGGATGAGGTGGTGGTGAAGGCTGGAGGCCACTGTTGTGTTCAGCATTGGCCATCACTGCCCAATGAAAGCCATCACTGCCCTCCTTATGGAAGGAAATTGAAGCAAAGCAGTGTCAGGCTGTCCCCAGTCCTCCAAATTTCACTGTTTGGCTTTAGCCACAGTCCTGTTGTCTCCCTTAGTTTGGTCTGCTCTTGATTTACTATAAGAAATAAATGTAATTTTGGCTTGGAGTTGGTGCACTCAATAAACTCTGGCTTCTTGGCTGCTAACCTGAGCTGAGTAATGCTGAATGAATGAACTATCTCTGCCCAGCAGCAGCTGGGGAAAGGCCTCCTTCAGGGATCGATCCTGCAGTTTGTTTAGCAGCACAAAGGGCAGGGGCTGTGGCATGTGTATGGTTCAGGGTACAGCAGGATGGATTTAAATAAAGGAACACCAGAGCCCAACTGGGAGTGCTGGTGCTTAGCCCTGCCCTGCATCCCAGGGAACCAGGAGACAAGTACTGTGCTTTGCTGGAA
Organism: Corvus cornix cornix; assembly: GCF_000738735.6. Taxonomy (NCBI): domain Eukaryota; kingdom Metazoa; phylum Chordata; class Aves; order Passeriformes; family Corvidae; genus Corvus; species Corvus cornix. The sequence continues at coordinate 6,560,861 of NC_046345.1, forward strand.
GCTTGATCTTATTAAAGAGTAATCAGCAGAGGACATGTGAGCATAATTTACTGGGTATCAGAATGTCTCTTTAAGCATTACACTGAATTAAAAAAGAAAAACTACTATGCATGGTTTTATTGTTTCTTTATGAAATACAGCTGTTCAGTTTGTGTTTTCCCTCATTATATTCACTGTCCCTCAGCCATTCTTCATTACAGCTCTCTGGAGCCGTGACTGCTCCCCAGTCTCAAATATTAAAAACCCATCAGAAGAGTCCACTTGGGATTTTTCAAGCATGCGTGGCATCTTGGCATCACAGTTCTCATTAATTTTTGTGGCATTAAGGGTTGGGATCCCACAGGTAGTCTTTTGGAAATATTTAGTTTCCATGAATTAAAAAATGGTGAGGGAATTTTTGCCTCCAAACTCTTTTTTTGTTTCTTTTTTTATCTCTTAAAGTGACTAGAAGCAAGCACTTCAGTTATCCTGTTGGTGAAAGCTCCCTTCCGGCAGTAAATGGGAGCTGGTGGTGTGGTAGGGAGACTGTAGCTGGCACACAGAACACTTGAATTAAAGCAGCATCTCTGCAGGTACATATTTAAAACTAAAATATTACAGCAAGTTAAAACAACTTTGGCAGCATGTGCAAATTACTTGGCAAAAGTGTTAATTTCCTTGTTAAACGTCGTAGCAGAAAGGGCCTTTGATCCTAGCAGCCTGTTGGGAGTCCTTCCTAATTGTTATCAAACTATCCTGTAGCTTTAAACAGATAAGACCTAATTAGCTAAAGTGGTGCTGCATTTTTTCAAAATAAAGAGTGCCCTCTCAGTGTTAGGCACCTGTGTTTCTGTGCTTTCAGCCTGAATTACAAATTTGGTGCAGTGCCCAATGTAGGACTTCAAGCATGAGCTTGACTGTGGCACTCAGTGACTTCCAGCAGCAGAGGAGAGGAGACTGTGGCTTGCAGTGGCCCAAGAACAAGGTACAAATAACCCCTTTCAGATGGGAGGCAGAACGTTAAACGTTTTTAATGACAGCAATGTGAAGGGCTGATACAAAGTCTCTCTTTTTTTTTTGTATCCTTTGTGCTGTGAAAAGGAACAGGGGAAAACTGCATCAATGGAGCGAGGTCTGACTTCCTTGTCTCAATGTAGAGAGTCTTCTCCACATCAAAAGATCACTTTAATGATGAATCTGAAATTCTCTCTATTTTTAACCTCAGGCTATTAGTGAGGCCACCACAGAGGAGAAGGAAAGAGAGATGTTGGAAATGCAATAGTCTTGTGTCTCCTCCACCCATCTGCTTCCAATGGGAAAACTGAAGCATTAAGGATTTGGTTCAACACCTGCTAGGTTACTCAAGGAAAAACAAAGGCTTTGCCAGATGTTTAAGAAGAAACATATGGCAGGCAGGGAGGGAGAAACTGTGCCAATTTGTCTGTTTAATCAATCAAACTTGTAACAATCAATGCTATTGTCCATACCCTTAATAAATAATTGTTCACATGAAATACTGTTTAATGCAGAGTAGAACTTCACTAATGGCCCATGGCAGTGGGCACAATGAAGGATGCAGTAGGTTTTCCCTCCTTCTCTTGCTGATGGTACAGAGCTTTTGAATTTTTCTTGTTCCATCTGTTTAAAACCCAAACAAAACAAATCAATTCTGGGAATAGATCAAACCACCTGATGGTTTTCACTTGAATTTTAGTTTCAGTGAATATCAGGGAGAGTTTGTTTCCAAGGTATTTTGTGGAAGTGGATGTTGGTTCCTGGAAGTTCTGAAGCTTAGGTTCCTTCCTGATATAAAGTGCAAGTAAAAAATACAGCTTTGCTTTCACCACAGGCTGCCACCGATTGCAGTCTATCTAGAAAATACTGTTGCTGTAAATCCAGAGGAGCCCCTTTAGTGGGTGTGAAAGGCAATGGTTTTCAGTGGTTTCCTGGAGAAATACTTCACACCGGGTCCTATTAAAGATGCATTTAGACCTGCAAGGATTGAACCCTGAGTGTTTTACCTGCCCCCTCACCCTGGCTGCATCCTCCAGTCTTTGGCCGTGGGTCAGAGGCACTGAGCAAGCTGGGGATGCTTTCTTAGTCATACAAATGTGGAGCGTGTTAGGATAAGCAACTTGTCATCAGAGGCAGGGCACAGTTCAGCTCCTGACATTATCTGGCCGTGGTTCGCCTTGTGTCGCATCGTAATGATTAATCACAGCCCTGTGCCATGTGTTACCAGGCAGCCTGCATTTGCTTAGCAGTCAGGAACTACTACACGTCCTCTGCTGCCTTAATCCCCTGTGACTGTTTCCTAATGCTAACAGTGCTGAACAATGGGATATCATGACAGCTTGTGATTGATTCTTTTTTTTTCTTTTTCCTTCTTTTGCAAGGAATTGGGAATTTCCTGGTTTGAGATGCTTACTTAGCTACCTTTTGCCGTCAGTGATTAAGAACTGCACTGCTTGCTGCTATTATCAAATAACTTCTAAGTCTTCTCTCATTCACTATTTGGCCAAGCAGAAAATAAGTGTATTTCCTTACTGTAACTTCAGTGTGTGCTCGTGAATCGTTTGGTAACGAAGTACTAGGTCAAGCAGAGGGGAGCATTTGGAACTCAGGCTGCTCAGGTTTGCTTCAGCTGCCCTGTACAGCTCACCCCTCTTCAGGCACTGGAGAGGTTGCAGGAGCTTGAAGGACCTTGTGTCTTTAAAAAGTCACCATCGACATCCTTGGATACCAGCTCTGCAGTCTTTTCCTCATTAAAGTGCAGATGGAACTAGTTTTATTCTGCTTAGGAAACAAAAAGCCCCAGTTGTCACAGAGCATATACAGTTTGTTAAAGGGAAGTCAGGGTTTGTCGTGGTCTGCACCACAAAAGTTGGATAGGAGAGCTCTTCTTCATAGGATGTGGGAACAGCAACATGATTTTAAAAGTCACTAAAGTCAGCTAAAGACAGCATTTTCCTTCATTCATACCTTTTTTGCTGATGTCAGAAACTTGTTTAGAGCCGGCTCAGTGTACACTTTAGCTGTCAGGCTCTTTGTGAATGCGGTGATTATTGTTAAGTGAAGCATATGCTAATCCGGGTCGAAATATGCTTTTTCTCTATTGCGTGACACCGTGTTAATTAAAACATCCCTTTGCTGTGGGAGCTGATGGTGGTGAGTGCCGTCGTGTTTCCTTAGCAGAGCTCAGCTCAGGTTGGGCACTGCTGCCAGCCAAGGGCATGGAGGGTGGTGGATCCTGGCCCTCCTTCTGCTGGGCACCTTGTGCCTTTGACCAGAACTGAGTTACTGGTGGAGAAATTGGTGAAAATGAAGCTTTTGAGAAAAGCTGAAATTCGTGGGGGAGTGCTCCAGTGTGAATGATTTATGGCCATTTCCTCCCCACCCTCTGCACTGCTGTGGCTTGGTTTTCTGGGAATGAAAGATGCCAGAAGGTGGAAGGAGAAAGGGCTGTGCGGCCTATCCTTTTTCCCCGACCTCATATAATCTTCTTAATTTTCTTTGCATAAACCGATTCTCATTTCCTGGCATTTCCAGGCACCTTTTTTCAAGCTGTGGGAGGCATTATGTCCACTGAATTTCATTCTAGAATAATGAAACTGTGCTTTACATTAGGGACCAAATTATGCCCCTGTAGAATTTTTAATTGTTCCTTTTTTCCCCCCTGACTTTCTGGGTATCTAAAGGAGGCTTTCCTGCTTTAATCCAGATCACTAGGATTTGGTTATATATCAGATGCAAATCTCTTTGCATCCATAATCCTTCTTTATAAACTGTTGTTGACTTTTCTGTCGATTTTTTTTTTTTAAATTTTATTTTATGCCCTATCTCAATGGGTGCATATGTTCTGAGGTTTGAATTTTTGAGGAGTGCATCCCAAATGAGTTATGAGACATGTCTGTACTAACATGGTTTGACAGCCTGCTGTGAGGTTTGGAGGATTGTGCTAAAATACAGTATCTACCCTGTCTAAGCTCTTATATTTTCTGAGATACAGGGATGAAAAGTTTGTCACTGTTCTAAAGACTGTTTTTGTTTGTTTTTCACCAGACTTCAAGGCTTTGAAAGTGCTGTGGCCTGAGATACTCAATACTGGCTTCTATATATTCCTAAATGTTCGCTTGTTGAAGGAAGTGTAAGGGCCTGCAGTGCTTGGAGGGATGTTGAGGATGAGGGCTGGAGCTGAGTTATTGTCACTGCAGGTGCATTGCTTCCCTGGCAGAGCAGTCCCTTGTGTTTACCAGGCTCAACTCTAGAACCAGGGAGAGGAAAAAAGTTGAGGCCGTGTTTTATTCAGCATTCGTGAATCCAAAGGTGTCACATCTTGGTGTTTTCAAGTACGATGTGTTTCAACTCCATAAGGGTCGTAACGGAGAAAAGAGGAATTCTGTAATTGAAATTATTCTGAAGACAGCTGGATTTAGAATAAATGTATTAAGCAATTTGTGAGACAGTGGAAAACATCACTTCCATGGTTGAAAGAAGAGGGGCAAAGATGAAGATGTCTTAGAGCCTGATTAATTGGTGATCTCATGTCTTACTGCCCTTTGCTACAGATGGAAAAAAAATCCCTAGGATGACTTATTAAATGATTAGTTTTATCTTTGTGTAGTTGGCTGATTGCAGTACAATAAGTAATTTTGTTGCTATTGCTGTTTAAAATTACATTTTAATCTGAAGTAGAGCAGAAGTGTAACAGACGTAGGGTAAAACATAATAGCACCAGACGCTGTGCTGAAACACACAGAGGAATTATGATCCAGGCAAAAACAGCAGAAGATGCTGGTGATAATTGATCAGAGATGGTTAATCCTCTGGGATAGGAGAGATATGGGAAAGATAGCAAATACCACTAGGCAGTATCTCCACTTGGCTGTGAGATTGCAGCTAGGACAAAAAAGAGTGAATGAAGGTAAGAATAGGCCTCCTGAAACATGTGCAGGTGGTAGAAAAGCCGGGGCTGGGAATTCCAGGGCTTCAGGATGAGCTGCTGCCACATGGACCTCTGTTAGTCAAACAGTACCTGTGGCTGGGTTCAGGGTGGGACAGTCCCTTGTGTTCCTCTGGGATTATGAAAGTGCAGTGGATTACTTTGACTAATAATAGGAAAAAAAGCACTTCTAGCCCCAAGTAGCAGGGATCCTCATAGGTGATGTTGTCTTCAAGCAGGTATCATAGTATCATAACATGGTTTACGTGGAAAAAGACTTTCAAGATTGAGTCCAGCCATATGGAACAAATCTTTTCAGCATCTTCTGTGTTGAGTGCTAGGAAAAGAAAACAAAACTTTTTAAATCTTTACTAGAATGCACCTAATTAAAAACAACAACAAAAAGATATCCAGATTGTAATAGAAAAATATGCTTTAATCACAGTGTGACCCTTTTATAATGGTTTTCTTGTCATAACTGTAATTGCTGATGCTTTGATACTTTCACCAGCATGGTTCACAAAAGTTGCAACATGAATATAGAAAGGATGTGTACTAAGTTCTGCAGTTTTAAAAACATCAAAGCAAGCTGTGACATTGATTTTTATTCTTTTGTTGTTCATTTGCATATTCTTGTATCTGTAGGGAAAGCAGGCAGTGACTAACAGCTGGTGAGCACTTAGAAAGTATTTTGGGGTTGGTACAAGGTGAAAACACTAAGCAGTTATCCAAGATCCACTATGTATTGTTTACCTTTTGAGGCAGTAGTTACAATATTTAAAAGCCAACTTTTGCTGTCACATTGTAGGACAATTTCCTTGTGTTGCAACACCAGCAGAAGTGCTGGTGTTTTGTCAGTGGATTTTCATTGCTCAAGATCCTTAAACAAAGAGACGGACTCCTGGGCATTTCCCTCTGACATAGAGTTTTATCTCCTTCTCCCTTGTGGCAACCCAGCCTTCCTTCCTTTACAAACATCTTGCAAGATGGTGTATGGCCTGAAGGAGGCTTGGTGGTAATGTACCTGCTAGGATTTTTTGCCTGGATGGTAGGAATTTACAATAAATGTGGTGAGAAGCTACTCCTTGATGTCCCTGCCCAAAAGCAGCCCCAAACAGAAAGCTTTGTAGCCCAGATGTGCCCCGGGCAAGACAGCAGTGTTCATCCCATCTCCTCGGTGAAGGCTTGTGTGAGGTTGTTCCCAATTCCTCTCCTGGAAGGTGTGACTCTCCCTGCGTGTTTATCCCCGTTTGCGGGCGGGAGCATTCGGGAGCTGCAGCGAGCGGGGCTGTCAGTGTGAGAGGCAGACAATTGAATCAAGGCACTAAAACATGCCACTCCAAAGCTGTTTAAATCATCCTAATGTGAATTATGAATTTATTACAATACATATTGCCTCAGGGGACAGAGAGGGAAGGGAGATCTGAAGGGGCTGTTTGTAAACATGTAAAACAATAAGTGTTTCCTGTGTTGCCACTGTGACAGGGAGCTCGCCTGCCGAAATAAAACCTAAATAAATAAATGTGTAGACAGGCAGCAGCTCACCTGGGGTCAGGTGGCTCCCCGTGGGTCAGGTAACAAACTGCTTCCCAAAAAAAAAAATGAACAGCAAACAACAATGACCCTTGGTCCAGAGGGGTCCAGGAGGGGGCCAAACCTCTGAATGTCATAGTTTGCTGTTTGTGGAGCAGGAGTGCTGTGCTTTGCATGGTGTAATGTGACCTGTGCTTTAGACAAGCTGCCACACACTGAAGAGACAGCCGAGGTTGGAAAACCACAAATTCAGCAGTGCTTCCTAAGGGAAAAGAAATGCACACCTCTTGGGAGCATCACAAAAGGTGCATGGACACTCAGCATTTCCCTGAACAATGTTTCTGAGTGTGCACAGTAGTTGTTTTGGGATTTTTCTTCAGTTCTTAGCAGCAGTGCTGATCCTTGGTATCCGACAGCCTCAGCTGTCACTTCTCAGGTGCTTTGAGAGGTGAGATCAGCAGCAGCTGCATTCCCCACCTTCAGCTCTTCACACCATCAATGGGCTGTGTGCTCAGAAGAGGATGGGCATCCCCTGATGGTGTAGAGCCCTAGCAGCCACTCTGTGCAGCTCACTGAAGAGCAGTGGTGGGATAATGAATTTGAGTCACTGCTGATGGGGAGGACATAACAAAGGAGGCAGCAGCTTACGGAGGGATGGCTCCATATCCCGGTGCTTCTGCTTTTGAGAGCAGCGTGCTTCAAGAGGGCTCTGCAGGGGATGGCACTGACTGATGTGGAGGTAATGATTTATAAAGAGGAGGACCTAAACATAGTGCAGGCTGCATTGCCAGCATGCTGGCTGTCCTCAGAGGACTCTGGAATATGCTGCGTTGCAAGACTGCAGCGATTTGGCTGCAAGCTATATTTAGCCTATTTATTCTTTGTTGGTGTATAATGTGCAGTTCAGTGGAAAACTTGGTCTCTCCAAAAAGGAGGTTTGAACTGGAGTCAAGACAGGGAAAACACCATCTGTCTAGAAGCTATTTTTCTTAAGCGATTTGAAGGGGGAGGCTGTGTACGTAAGATAAATGTACATGTTGCTTGCTTTGCTGCTTGGGTCTTTTTATTTAAAGTTTTTTCCTTCTTCAGGAGGCTTCTTACTCTGTAAGTTATTAAAGGCTATTAAAAATGTAGACAGCAAAATGCGCTTTGTAATTCAGCTTTATAGACCAATTCTTTAGTAAGAAATGGAATTTTTTTTTTCTACTCACAGTGAACAACTCCAGTGCTAGGGTAAAAAATCAGCTGTGCTTTGAGGAGGAGATTATTCCTGTTGGAAGCACCCTTAAATGTTGAACAAGGATTAGTCCTATTGTGTTAAGGAATGGAAAAGAGCAACAAATACTGTCTGTTTTAAAGTGCTCACAGTCTGGGATGAAAGGTTGGCAAACTGAATAGGTCACAGTGAGCAGCAGCAGACTGGTGGTGGCTCCCAGCAGTTCATGCATGCAGGAAATATTTGTGCTCTGCCTTGCCAAGGAATGTGTGCCATCACTTAGAAATCAGTTCAGGAATTACCTTTGGGAAGTGTCTGTAGCCTGAGATGTACTCCCCTGGCATTTCCTGCTTTCCCAAGACATCGTCTGCCCTCATGGAATTAGAGCCTGATCACCTATTCAGAGAGGTAATGCAGAAGGTGTTCTGAGGTTGGCTAGGGGGGGAAGAGAGAAATTCTGACAGCTTTGCTATGTATTACATTTTTGAAGTTCATACAGTGTGTCTGCATAATGATACAGGCATCTTAAAATACTGCTCTAAAACAACTGTATAAATAAATTCTGGGTAGACCATACATGGAACAAAATTCCATCTATTCCTTTTGAGTTTAAATAGGCAGAGAGTCTTTATGCAGATAACACTTTCTTAGATAACAGTTCCTTAGTTTTAATAATGTTATATATGAAATATTGCTTTTTATGGCTATGCAATACCTTTTTATGCTGTTTCTTGGGTCTCTGTTCATCTGTCTCCATAATTATATTTTACTTCCTGGAATTAAGCAATCCATCAATGTCAGGAAGGGCAGGGTGGTTAAGGGTTGCTCTGAGACTCATCAGACAAATGCAATGCATTGCTGGCAGTTACAATTGTATCCTTATCAAAATGGAGAAATTTCTTCTCCCCACCCCTCTCCAGCTTCCACGATTTAAAAAGCACCTCGTAAAACAGAAATCTCAATTTCTCACTCTGGCTTTATACATGTAAAATTTAATTTAAAAATAGCTCATGGTGAGTATTTTTAAATGAATTGTTCTTTGGCTTTGATACAGCATACAACTATCAAAGGGTCTGGCTGTAATGATGTTTGATTGCTGCCTGGCTTTTCTTGCTCTGGAGACTTTCCACGGGAAAACTTGGGTTGTGCTTGGAGAACATTCCAGCAGTGCTGACTGCAGTGGGCAGAAACCACAGCATGGTCCATGTTTTAAACAGCCTGAGTTGTACGTGGTGGCTGCCAATGACCAGCTTTAAAAAATGTTAATAAATTAAAAAAAAAACCAACCAAAATTTAAAATTAAATAAAAATAAAATAAATACTACCTAAAAATAACTACAACTTAAAAACCAATAAAAAAGAAAAATTAATTAACAATCAGAAATATTTCTGAAGGTTCTTAAAAGTAAAGATAAGGAACTAAAGAAATACAGCATGTGCTGTACTTAAAATATGTTGTGAAAGACTGAACTGAAATATTTTTGAAATTTAAAATGGAAAATGCAAGGGGCTGGAGTTTGGGCATACACAGCTCATTCAGACAGCCTTACAAATATGTTATTGTGATTATTAATCCACCCCTGCAGAGCCAGGTGCCCGGCTCACCGTGGAGCAGGCTGCTAAGTCTTAGGAAGGAGTATGAAAAGTCTTGTGGAACAAAAAAAAGGCAGCGAGGTCTTGACCTCGCTGGGCACTGTGAGCCGGTTGTGGTGATAAAGATGAACAGCAGGAATGCTGCGGTGTGGGTTTGGTGGAAATCTGCTCTGATGAGCTGTGCTGCTTTTGAAGCCAGCTTCAAGCTCTGTCAGCTGGATGAGGCAGAGTTTCACCCCCAGGGCTCAGTGTTTGGGATCTGATGCATTTTGTTCTACTCAAGAAAAAAAAATAAACCTGAATTTTTAATTTGTGGTGCAGTGGTGGCTTTTTTTCACCGTGTCTTTTTTCACCATTTCTTTTTTCACCAGCTGGTGAATATTGGGCAGGCAGGTGTGATTCTCTCACTCCTTCAGCCCGTGCCATGCACAGAGATTCCCACGTCAGGCTGGGCATCAGCATGAAGTGCAAATCTATAAATTATAGATGCAGGTGATAAATGGGAGAGGCTGCAGGTGCACTTCAGCACTGCAGTCTCTTAAACCCTCATAGCTGAGGGTTTTCTTCTCTTCCCTTTTCTTCCTCAACAGTTAAGCATAAAGGCTTTGGGCTGTGCTTCCACCTCCTTGAATTCTTCAGAGTGCACATCACAGTGTCTTTAAACAGTGTGAGACTTGTCGGGGAACTGAAGGCATTAGCAGAGCGCTGGGATTTATTGGCAGATTGACAGCCTGATAGGCACACTCCCTTTCTTCTCTGTTTGTCACTCTTTGATACTTCCCTTTTCACGCTCCAGGAGGAGGCAGGGGTCCCACTGTAGCACTAAATGTCTTCAGCAGTTCTGCTCTGCAAAATGCTTTATCTTGGTTTAAGATTTTTTTAATTTTTTTAAAGTCTGAAGTTCACCTTATCCTTAAAGGTGCATAATTTACCAGGCCTCCTGTGATAACTTTGTACCTTGCAGAGAAACTGAAGTGGGAACTGAGCTTATTAAAACTAAATTAGTATAAAAAAGAAAAAATGTTTCTCCTTTGTAGGAATGCTAGCAACTAGTGTGAAAGCCTGAGATGCTGCTGCTTTGTTGGTGTGAGGATAGCAAATGAGGTGGTATCTTGGGAAACTAAATCTCTCTCACGATCTGTGTTGAGCAGTGCTCAGTTTCAGACTCAATAGACTAGAGAGAGGTTGGTTACATGCGTGAGATTGGGACTTGAATACACTTCTCAGCTCTGATGTTTCACAGGTTAATCTTCTTGTGCCTCCCTTACCAAGGTTTTCAACAAGAGTAGAAAAAACTCCCTCTGTCACTTGCATCTGTTCTGCCTTTTTCATTTAAAAGACATTTAAACCCAGCAGTGCTGTCTCTGTGTGTTTTTGCTGAGTGCACCTGCACACCGTGGCTGTGCAGCGAGCCTCGTAGCTGGCTCAAAGTTTGCATCCCTAAAACTGAGGTCCGTACCAATCAGAACAATTTATTTTAACCTATATAAGAGCACAAAATGCTGACCCTTAGTATATAGTTTACTTTCTCTGGCTGTTGCCAGCCCTGACCGGGCCCTGTGCTCAGCACTGAGCTGAGCAGCAGCAGCCAGTATTGCTTACCCCGGATCCTCTGCCTGCAGCAGATAATGCCTCAAAGCTCCTTCCTCCTGTGCATTTAAAGTACACAGTCGTATTAGAAGATTAAGTTACTTTGAACGGGAACAGCTCCCGTGTTGTAGCTCGGGCTGGTTTTCACTTTGTTCCACTTAAGATGTTGCCAAGACTCGCTGTGACTTTTTTTTCCCCATGATGTAGTTGCAGAGCATGAAATTGTTTGGTGCTGGATAATGGAGTAACCATGGGGCTATTGCTGTTATCTGTAACGTATTAGGCAGCTGTAATTTCTCTTGACATTTTCGTGTCCAGATGAGTTGGTTTCTGTGGGTTTGTTTGGGGTTTTTTTGGGCGGTGTGTGTGCTATTACTGCTACTTTTTTTTTCAGACCTTCTTTCCCTGCCTGGCTTTGCGCCTCACGAAACTGTCAGATGAGGAATGAATACATTTGGTAGAGAAATTAGACCATTAATTCCGCAAGATGTTTTCAGCGATATGTCAAGATCTCAGTTTGATAGAAAGGACTGGTTAGAGAAGGAAACCATCTGATCACTTCAGATTGAGCAATTAACTACTTAACAGCTGGAAAAAAGGTTGCAAGTGATGTGATTCTTCACACCAGCAGCACTTAGCTATTCCATCCACAGTTTTAAAATGCTTTGAACAGGAGATTAGTATCTTGCTCATTTTGCAGATGAGCAAACAGAAGTACAGAGGGGAGATGAATAGGCTCAAGCAGTAGGTCAACAGCAGAGCCAAAAGAATGAATCCCGGCTGTCTAAATCCGATCTGTTAGAGCTGAGGCAATAATGTTTCCCCTAGGATTATTTCATCTGCCAGGGATGACAGGGCCAAAGTTTTCAAGGCCTTGTTTTAATTTTTTTTTCTTTAATATATGCGTGACTGAATGAGATCCTCAGAGAGAGAGAGTGTACGTCCAACACTTTGCAAACACGTGAGAGCCCCTGGTTCAGCATGTGTCATCTTTGTGGTACCTAAAGAGCAAAACCGGAATGCTTCTCTGCACACTCGAGAGCTGGGTCAGTGAGTCTTGAGCTGTTCCTGAGCCCCAGCTCAGTGTGCTGACTGCCTTTGCCATCCCCTTGGTGGTGTTTTGGAGCAGGTCTAGAAGGAGCAGCCATGGGAATGGGGCTCTGTAACTCTCTAAACAGCGGGGGCAGCCAGTTGTGCATCCTGGTGGTGAGAGCCAGGGAACTTCCCGCTGCCCTGCAGCCTGTGCTCAGGCAGACCCGTTCAGTTCCCACTCCCTCTGACCTCCTGGGGTCTGTCATGCAGCTGTTCCATGGCGCTGCTTCCCCATTAATCATGGACCCGCAGCTAAATTTTGGGTTCGAATTTGGCTGTGGGAGTTCATGCAGGCTCTGCTTCGCACTCAAGAGGCCTTGCTGCTCTGCTCCCCTTGCTCTGTTGTTCTGTAGCTGGGTTTAAAATATATATTGTTGCTGGCATTGGAATCCATATCTGCTCCCAGCATATGCTATTGGCACAATACCAGCAGATGCTGTTGAGCGGTATCGAATCTCGAGGCGCAGCTCTGCTCTGAAGTGTGACTCTGTGAAATGGCACCGTGGGGTTCCTCCTCGGCGTCTCGGTGACTTACATGTTAAGTTCTCTCTTAGAAAGTGAAAGATGCTGGTTGTTTGTTTTTAACAGATGTCTCTACAAGCCAAACCTGTAATTCGATTTGGTTTTGAGGGAAGTGGTGGAGCTGGGGTGGGTTTCTGGCTCCTGCCCTTGCCCACGGCTCCTCTCCCACCCTCTTTCTGTCTCAGTTGTGCAGTGGGGAAGTTCTTGGGGCTGGGGAAGGGGCATTTGTCCGTGCCAAAGGAGTCAGGCTCCCCTTGCAGGTTACAAATATTTCCATTTTGCTGTTTAATAACAAGTTGGTCACGCTCCATTTGAAACTCTCTTAAAAATGCAAAATCCATTGGGGGGAATAAAAATTTCAGAGATGTTAATAATTAGCATTGCCAAGAGTGGGGGTTTGTTTATGAAAAAAGAAATAAAGTGAATGAACGCTGAGTTAATATTCTTCTTTACATCTTTCCATCCTTATTCTCCTTTTGCTTGTTTGAGATGAAATTATTATAAGCAAACTTACTGCACAACTGACTCTTTGCTTATTGTTTCTCCTCCTATGAAGTGCGGTGCCATCTGGCACGTGGACAAGTGGAGAAGATTGATGGCTAACAAAGAGCACCATTCATTTTCTCCTACCAGATTTGGACAGAAAACAAACGTTTTTAATCAAATCTATATGTTTCTAAGGAATATTGGCTGCTGAAAATTTGCCAACAGCTGAATTCTCCCCCCTTCCCTGCCTTGTGAGAATTATATCCTGCCAGGCTGATTCATGGATGGGACAGTGTGGGTGCTTTGTCTCCTGTGCCTTGTTTTCTTTCATCTCATTGAGAGACAAGTAAGAGAAAGGGCTGTTGGTGCTGAGGAGAGAGAAGAGGGGGAATGGCTATGTGTGGTAGCACAAATAATCTTAAAATTCAAGAGTACAGTTGTTTTAGTGGCCTCACAATGAATCATGCAAAACAACTGTCTGAAGAAAACACACAGTTGCTTTCAATGAAGCAACTCAAACATCAGTGGAAAGTTTGCCTGCAGCGTTCTTTCATTTTCCTGAGAAAAAATGAAAGATTTATGGATTCCTTCTCCCATCTATCTTCCCTAAAGAATTACGCAGTCACTGGATAATACAGGAATTCAGGATCCGTGGGTCAAGGGGAATTCAGCCATGGTGCTCAGTTGGGAAGGGGAGATTCAGCTTTTCCTGGGAGGGAGGAAGGGCTGATCCATGGTATGGAGCAGCTGAGCCACAGAGTGATGTGGGAACCTGGACCCCTTGGTTAGGAAGCTTGGAGGAGGTTCTGGGATGTTGTCTTGGCTTCCATGGAACAGAGGATAATCAACTGCATGGCACAAGAAAGGAGGTGGTTAAGGCAGAGATGGTGTCAGTTTTTAGGGTTCAAGGAACATTGTCGTAGATGTTTAAATATCCTGGCAAGTGCTAGATGGCCTTGCTTAACTGTGTTTTTCACTAGGCATGTTTAACGAGAGGGGCTTTTGCTTTCTGCTAAGGTACAAAAAAGGGGGGGAAAAAAGGCTTCGCCATTTGAATATTAAATTCAGATGCCTTTAATAGTACCTATAAATTAATAGGATTTCATGCCCAGCATTCAGAAAGCATTGTAAAGAGGATGTGGATGTGTAAAGATAAAATGGATTCTGTAGTGCTTTAGCTGTGGAAAGAAAATTATTTTCGTTTTGATTTTTTTTAATGTATTTTTTCCCTTTGAAGTCAAATAATGGACTTAATTAACTCTAAGCACCTGGATTTGAAGCTTTGAAAATGATCCTTTCATTGCAGTGCTGCTGAATTTTCTGGAAAGCTGCATCTGCAGGTACACAGTCTTGTACAACAACCATGTGCTGTTTGCTGAGGTGGCTGGCACAGCTTGAAACCACTGCAGGTCTGAGCCTGGGGCCAGCAGTGGGCTTGGAGCTGGGGTCCTCCAGATCCCCAGGGCAGGTGGGAGCACCTGCAGGGACTTGGGGAGAGTGGGGAGAAGGGACAGCTCTGCTGCATGGGGTTTGAAGGAGAAATAAAACCAACTGAGGGAAGGGAGTGACTGTGTTGACACAGAAAGTTTCCAACTGTTACAAGTTCAGAGCTTAAATTGCTCTTGAAGCAAGCTGATTTATATCCCTTCCAAGCACTGCTGCATACTGTTCCCCTCTTCTTTTCTTCCTGCTGCTATAAATCTGGATGCTCTTGTTGATATAAATATTCTGTCTTTTTAAGAATTTTTCTAAATTTTCCGGGCCCTGAATCAAGTCTCCTGAGCTTTGCTTTGCATGGGGTGATTAAGTTTTCCCTTTATAAGTCTTTAATTTGCTGCCTTTTAAATATTTCCTTGTACCTTTTTTACATAATAGGAAAAGTCAGAAGAAAGTGTATTTTAGATAGAGAGACAGCTGGTCTTTGTATTTGAAGGAGAAAGTTTGTGTTTCTCTGCTTTAAGATGGTTGGTAGAACACAAGTGGCTCTGAAGAGAGCAGCATGGCCAGGAAAGGGTTCAGGGTGGAAATGTGCATATTCCCTGCTCCCTTAAAATGTGCTGGTGTGGCCTCTTAGGAGGGCAAAAGTGAGAAGGAGTGGCAAAACTTGGAAGGTTTTCTTTTTGCTCTCCTGTGACTCTCCACAAATGCTTTAATTAATGAATCCAGTGATGCTGCTAAATGCCTGTGGTGCTCCCCCGTGGACAACCCGAGCCATTTGGTCCCCAGGAGGGTGCAGAATCCTCACTCTCTGGACTGGATAGTGCTGCACCAGGCTGGAGACAGCCCTGGCAAATAACCCTCAGTTTGTTGAGAGGCTTGGCTTGATGTGCAAGAGCTGAAGATATTCAAATATGAGCACTGTGAAGAGAGGGATCTTGTAATCTTCGTGCCTGACAGAAATCCATGGGTGGGCTGGGGAACCAGCACAAAGCTGTGTTTGGGGCTGGGTGTCTGTCTGCCCTCTCTGACTGGTGTTAGTGATGCTTTCATGTCTTAAATGTGTACTTAACCAGCAGCGTGGCTGAGCGAGCTGATGTGCAGCCTGTAGAAGCAAAGGGGCGGCTTTCCATTGTCTTCAGTGGGTTGTGGATTAACTCTCAGGAGAATAATAATATCATGGTTTACTTGGCAGTAACAATGCTAGCAGTGCTGTTTGACTGCAGACAATGAACTGAGCAAGTTATGGAAAACATGATAGCCCTGTCCTGAACAGTAGGAGAGCCACTCAGACGTGAAAGCAATCCATTTTGCATACTATTTCTGTGGGTAACTTTCAATAGGGTATTTTGACATATGGCTTCTATGTAGATGAAGTGCCAGACTTTAACTGGATAAAGATATAATTAAATTTTCAGTGAAATTGCTGAGAGTGAAGTATGAAACCTCATTTGAAAGTTCCCAGAGGAGGGGACCTGTCTGCTGCCCCTTTGAGGTGCAGAGCTCTGGCAGTGAGATGCTCATTTAGTTTGAGGGCTGGCACCATCACCTTTCATGCTGTGCTGTGAGGCTCCCCTTTCCACAGCCATGCTCTGGAGCTGGTGGTGTGGTTTATCAGGTCTGGGGAGGGACCTTCTTTGGTTTTTAAGCTGTTTTATATGAACACACTGCACCTTTTCCCATTATGGTGATGCTCCTGCTGATCAGACCTGCTGTGTTCAGCAGTGTCGGTTGAGGAAACGCTCTGGGTTTGATGCTGAGTTAATGACCTGGACTCTCAAGCTTCCCAGAGGAGGATGGGAGCAATGTTTGAATATTCACACAGGCTGAGCTTCCAGGAAGAGTCCTTGGGAGGCAGCAATCGTGGGCCTTCAGTGTCACTTAGTGTCGGTCTCTGCATGAGGCACAGGTGTGCTGGGGGCTGTTGACTTACTGTCTTGCTGTTTGTCCTGCTAGAGTGAGCATTTGTGGTCCTGCCTGGTGGTTTCCTTGTTTCGTGGGTGGTAGTATGAAATATACAGCTGCTCAAAAAGAAAAAAAAGAAAAGGCAAAAAAGGAGTATTACATTGTATGCTTATTGAAAATAAGGTGAGGAAGACTAAACAGAGATTAAGCCAGGGTTCTTAAACCAGAGGAGTGCAAATCCTCAAGGCACCCAATGGTCTGATTCTCAGAGATAATTAGTAGGTAGCCCTATTAATTTTAATGGCAGCTCTGAGCTGTTAAAGCCCTGGCTATTGCCTCTATATTTTAAATATTATTAAATGTTACACATTCTAAATACTTCATTGCTCTCATTTAAGAAAAAAAGCAGCTTGTTCATTGGGTGCCTCATTGAAAATTATTTTTATTTTTAGTGCCTGTTGGAAAGCAGGTACACTCTTCTGGAAGGCAAGCTGCTATTAGGGTAATTGTACTCCTGTGCTGCTCACAGCTTCAAGGAAATCTCTCCAGTCTGTGCTTGGTAAGAGGCACCAGGTGATGAAGGTGTATGTTGATAATCCTTGGCTTTGAATGTTCCTCCAAAGCCACAGCTGTACCACAACACAGCTTTTGAGTGACAGATGCTGGAAGCATCACACAGTGCCACAACAAGTAATTTGACGCTGGAGTAGGGATAAATGGTCCTGCCAAGTTTTAGCAGCCTTTTATTTCTCTGGCTGGTAGGACCAATTCTTGGGTGGCAGAACTGCTTTTAAAGGCTCCCCTTGGCATTTCCAGTAGCTCTCATATGCTTGTATGCCTTGTGTCTCCTTTTACTCCCTTGCTTCTCCTGAGCAGGTGCCTGGGATCTCAGCTGAGCTTGTGTCACATGTTTTTAAAAAAACACTGGAAAATAAGGTTGTTTTGCAGACCTGATTCTGTGTGGGGTTGTAGCAGCTGAAGAGGTTTGTGTGGAGGGGTGACAGTGACTTGTTGCTGGAGGGGAGGAGGGTGCAGCTGGCTGTCCTTGGGCCAGCAGTGCAGATGTGACCTCTGTCTGGGTTTGGGAGTGGAAGTGCAGAGCATTTAACCTTTCCCCGGTGCTCTGTGGCATGTGAGGTAAGTTAGAAACCCCAAGTCCAGTGATTCCTCTGAGGGTGTCCTGGCAGTCTGTCAGGTCCCAAGGCAATCTGACCTCCACAGTGCTACATTAATGGTTTTTCCAAGTGAAAAAGGTCAGAGCTTTTCCTAGGCTTTTAATTATTTTGCTCCTGGCTTATTCCAGGTTGAGTTGTGAGTGGAGCTACCATGGGCCATGCCCCAGAAACGCTTGGCTGTCCTACAGCTTGCCCCGCTGTGTGCAGTGGGGTTGGCATTGCCCAGGGACCCTGTCTGAGGAGCTGGTCAGTGTTTCAGTGTTTTTAGGGCTTGGGGTAGTCCTGAGCAGTCCCACTTTGGTGGGGATAGGAGATGTTTGAGAGCATTGCTGTGCTAAGAGCAGAAGGGCGTGGTGTGAGTAAACATGCTCACAGGAGGAGAGGAAAGATGTATTGCAGTGGCAGGCAGTGGTGCCCAAAAACCTCTTGCAGTGGTAAACTGCTCGAGTGATGATCCCTTTGTACTTGCTTCATGTGTAAGATACATCCTGCAGCGTCTCCCTCTAGTACCAATGTCCTTCCACATCTCCCTTTTATTGGAGTACGTGTAAAGTGTATCAAAGCTCTCCTATTCCTTCTGTATTTTAGAGTTGGGAGAGAGGGTAGTAAAAACAAGCCCCTGCCATTTCCAAGCAACCTTGTTTGTCTGGCACTGAGACTTACTGCTGCTTGCAGTTGGCTGCATTCAGAAATGGCTGTTAAAGCAAGAAGTGAGGCAGCTCTGGATACGTGCCTCCCTTTGCCTCCCACCCTCAGGAAGCAGGCTCCCAGTGTAGTGTACATGTATTATGCCAGCTGATTTTGTATTAACATAAAACCCCACCCGTACTGTTATCTTCTGAGAGAGGCATTTTGAAGGGAGCTAATACTGGAACATCTTCACAGGCTCGCAACAGGATGCTGAGTTACTCCAAGATGCTGCGCTCAGCTGGCATCCACCAATAAGCTGATTTTAGTTGAGCAGATGTCTGGTAATCTTTGTGAGTGTGGTGGGCTGACCCTGGCTGGATGCCAGGTGTCCACCAAAGCTGCTCTGTCACTCCCCTCCTCAGCTGGACAGGGAAGAGAAGGTACAGCATAAGATTTGTGTGTTGAGATAAGGACAGAGAAATCACTCACCAGTTACCATCACAGGCAAACCAGACTTGACTTGGGAAATTAGTTTAATTTATAACCAATTAAATCAGAGTAGGGTAGTGAGAAATAAACACAAATCTTAAAATCTGCCCAGGTTTGTTTTCCCCCTTCTTAAATCCCTCATCCCAGAGGCTCTGCCACAGTCACTGATGGGCTCAGCTCTGGCCAGTGGTGGGCCCATCTTGGAGCCAGCTGGCCTTGGCTCCACTGGACAGGGGGGAAGCTTCTGCCAGCTTCTCACAGAGACTACCCCTACAGCACCTCCAGCCCCTCCATTACCAAAACTCACCACACACACCCAGCACAGTGAGAAGCTACCTTGCCATTCTGTCAGGCACAGCCTAGAGGACAGATGTTTGATGAAAGCGCTGAAATATTTAACTAGGGTGTTTTTTCCCCCTGCAGCTGAGATTGCTTGTTGTGCCTATTAATCTTTTACAAATCTTGCATCTGCTCAGAGGTGGGTTGTTTCAGGCTTCGAATGAGTTCTGTGTGTATGTGCGTGGTTTGAAAGAGTGGTGCAATGAACAAACATGATGTGGATGTGAATAAATTGAATGCATAAAGCAGATGAATTAATCCCTCAGTTGCTGAAAGTCTCTTCCAGTAACAATAATAAAAAAACCCTATAATGCCCCTTCTCATATGGGCATTTACTCCTCTCTTTCAGGAGTGTCTTCACCCTGCATTTTGTAAAATTAGGATTTCAATGGGGACATCCTTAAAGAGAGTTTGTCCTTTCATACATGGTTTTGTAAAGCCTGGGTGCAGTATTGCTAGGTAATGCAGAGCTCTCACCCCGACTTAGGAGCTCTCTTGTTTATTAAGAATTTATTTTCAGCTCAAACAGTACCTTTCTGTAAAGCTTATTTCTTCTGCATGCACTTGTAATCAGAGGCACTTGTATCTCCCTTTCCTCCTGTTGTACCAGGTGTGTTCACCAGGGCTGGTGATTGAAACACCCTAAACAGCCCAGGAGAACCGGGGGATTAGAAAAGCAAAGAAACCACATGCAAGCAAAACTTCGTCTCCCCTACCAGGAGCAGCCTTGTTGGACAGTATTTTATACACTGTGTTGGACTTCAGAAAAAAACCCCATCTCCCTAATTAATAGTTAATAGGGATTAATACTTGTAAAGTAGTTAAAAAGGTCTCCAACATACTTTTTCTTTCTTTGCTGCTTCTGATTTGATGGCTCATAGCTGGTTTTTTTCCTAGTCTATTCCAGCCTGCTTTTCTTTGAATGTTGCAATTCTGAACTTAAAATCCAGTATTGTCTTTTAAATATCTCATGGGTGTAATCTAGTTTTTGTTTTCTTTAAAATTCCTTGGCTTTTGAATTCCCCTCTTATTTTCTCCCTGTATTAACTAAATTGAAGTAAAATGGGAAATTGTCACACAGAGCCATCTAACTTTCCCCTTCTCTGAATAGATGATAAGTTACTCAGTAAGAGTAGCACCAATTTGAAAATGATTTAGCACAGCCAGAGTTCTACTAACCACTTTGAGAACATTTCAGGGCAATCCCATGAGATGATGGTGTATGATGATAATTATGCTTTAGCAGAATAGGCCTTACGGGATGAGCAGCTCAGGCTCAGACACTTATATCCAGTCTGTGCTTTCAGGTATGCAATTTATTCAGTTTTAAGAATCAGGTTTTCTTCTCTGCATGCTCATATTTTATATGCAAGGTTAACTTGCTTAGTCTGTAAAAGTCACTAGATATTTTCTGTTGTGTGAACCTGCCTAGTTTGAGTGATGTTGCTCATGTTGCAGAAAGTGACGACAGTCCCTGTGATGTCTTCTTTGAGCAAATGTTCTCAGAAAGTGTCCTCACTTAGTTGTAATCGAAAATTAATTGTTCAGCTGTCTGTCGTCTCTTTTTCATGCCTCATGTATTCTGCCCAGTAACATTCTTCTTTACTATGATTCATTAGTCTTCAGATTGCTTAAAAATATCCTGGACTGGAAAGACATATTAGCAAAGTCATAACTATATTGGCGGATGAATTTAATCTCTTTTCAAGTGTCTACATACGTGCCAAGATCACATCATGCATACAGAGAATAAATGAGTGGGCTTGCGAATGAACAGGCTTCTGAAGGGCTGCTTTTCTTAATCACCAGCAAAATTGGCCACAGAACTTAAAGGCTTTAAAGAAAAATCCAGTTGACTCTTTTTAGAGTTTTTATCACTTTTTACTCATCGTCAAGATGCTTTTTTAATGTAAGAACTCCTTGTTGTCCACCTGCTCCTCCTGTGAAACCTGTTGTGCTGGACCTCAAAATATAATAGGCTCTTTAGAGGTGTTTGTAGAATTGCTGTATTAATCATGCCAGATAATTACAAATTTGTTGTGGCCTGCTTACCTGATTTGCACATCTCCCTCACAGCAGTGCTGCAGGGCCACCCCTGAATGCTTGCCATGTACACGTAAGTAGGATTTTCTAAAGCATTGGTGGGGCCTGAGAGGAAAAAATCCACAGGAGGGAGAGAAACTGTGATTCTTATTAGAAGCATAATTGTTGCATTGTGATTTGCCATGATTTTCTTGTTTTGCAAATCAAGCCCAGCTGAGGGAAACAGTCCTGTGGCAGAGGGATGGGAAGAGATGCTGGGGGCTGGAAGGCTTGGGAGGCTGACTCAACTGCTCTCGTATCTGCTTGGTAATGATTTTTCTCTTAATGGTGTTTAGCTGCTTTTATGAGAGATGAGCAAGACACGGAGTCTTGAGTTTAGCTTAAGGATTGAAGAAATGACAGAATTTGTCTGAAATGGTGCATGTGGCTGTCTGTACTATTGCTGCAGGATACTGTGCAGCTTTCACTACATCATTTTGCTGCATCAAGGAACGGGAAGAGAGGGCAAAAAAAAAATGCTGGGGACCTGAAGTGTGACCTCAGAGCTATTTACACACGTTGTGCCTCCATCTGTTCCGCAAACATTGCTGAGCGGGCGTGAGTCCGGCTGTGCCTCAGGTGTGGGCTGTGTTTGCAGTGTGAGTCTTCACTTGACGTGACTGGTTAATGGGACTCACTTTGGCAAAATAGGACTGTGTCAGGCTTTCCTTTTTGTTACCTTCATTGGTTATTATGTAGGACATCCAAACTGTCTTTCTAAATACCGTAAGATTTAGTACAAGGAGTACTAAAGGAGTACAAGGAAATTAAAATGGAAAGTATAAGCAAGGCAGGCATTTATAAATGATTGAACTAAATTACACTCAGTAGAATGAGCTGCAGCCGTGACAGTGATGTTTCTTTCTTCAGGTAAATAACATTACCCATCATTACTGGTTATGCTAAAGGACCATAATTCCATGTTAACATGTCTTATTGCAGCCTGATAAGTCATAGCCTAATCTCCATTACCAGACTGCCCATAAATATTAGAGATATGTGGGACGGGGAAGGTAGGAATGAAATCTGGTTTTGATGCAGCAGTATCGGTGCTGGCTGGCCTCTGACAGGTCACAGCTGAGTCATTTGAGATAAAGCAATTCCTGTAATGTGTATGATGGCTTTTCATTTTTATTTAATTACATATAAAGCTGTATTGTCACCTGTTCACTTTTTTTAAAGAAAAAGAAATTGTCCCAAAAAGCCTTGATGACTTTTGCACATGAAGAAATACAAGCAAGTTTTAGCTTTAAGGTTGGGAGGGTGCTGTACCACAAATGCAATACCGCTGTTGTTTTCGCTTCAGTAAGTTATTGCTTTTTGTGGACAATAAAACCACAGGCTGTTGAAATTATATGGTATAATAATGGAGTCAAATCCACATGCTCAAGTGATCCTGTGTGTTTTTGACATTTTATTAAATTGATGAGTGGGTAAAAGGTTGGATTTTTTCCCCTTTGCTGCTAGAGTTTGAAAGAAA
Organism: Corvus cornix cornix; assembly: GCF_000738735.6. Classification (NCBI taxonomy): domain Eukaryota; kingdom Metazoa; phylum Chordata; class Aves; order Passeriformes; family Corvidae; genus Corvus; species Corvus cornix. The sequence goes on from NC_046345.1 coordinate 6,583,351, forward strand.
ACAGAAACACAAACCTTTTCAGTTAACTATTCCTAGAAAATGTACATGGTATTTTTACTTCTTTCCAAAGCAGTTGAGAACGTACATCCTTTGGGATGGCCTGGAAGTAAATGACGCTGTAGTCCCTTTCTGTTGGACTTCTTAACTTTTGAATTCATGGTGAATTGCAACCACCACTTGTTTATTGCAGAGACACTTAGACTGAAGTTGAAATCAATGGATTAGTTTTGTTTTGTGGCCCTTTCAAAAACACTGCGTGCCAAATCCACTGAAACAATTTCCATTGAAAGCTCAATGTGCTTTTTTCCTCCCTGTTCTACACTGCAGAATGTGCAGGAGCAGCATTTCTAATATGTTAAAGTAACAGGAGTGGCAAAGAGAAGTTTGATTTTGTTACGTGACTAATGACAGGTGACTGTGTTCCCAACTCAGCTGTCTGTTCTCTAAAGTTATAATAGAATTATAATAGAGCAGCACATCGATACCTCTCTTGGACAGCCTCATCCTGGGATGAGGTGGGAAAGGGATGCTCTGTCATCTGTTTAAAAGGTAAATAATTTGGGGCTCTAATGGAGCAAAAGCTGACCAATAATTGTAAAAATCCTGTCAGGGAAAAGGGCAAGAAGAAACTTGAGACACAGGAGAGTGAGTAAATCAACGTGGAACGAGTTAGGGCATGAACTTGAAAAATACCTGTGATATCTTCAAGGTCTTTTCCGACCTAATCGGTTCTCTAATCCCATAACTAGCTGTGTGCAGTGAGCACGGGGAAGCCTGTCCATCTTCCCATCTGCAGAGATGGGTCGGTCCAGATTTGGGGAGGATACCCACAGCAATGTGATGATGAATCCACTGGTGGTGTTTTCCCTGGGCAAGCAGAGTGTGCACACCATCATGGGTTTGCAGAGATAAAAGTGAAATTTATTTCCATTGCTTATTTGTGTGTTTTCCTCTGATTTTGCTGTTTTTTTTCACTGTTCTCTGTTACCACTCCATGCTTTTAAAGCATGCTTTCCCTGCCTTGGATTTATTGAGGGAGCATGAGGGAAAGATGAAATGAAGTAATATATTTTGCTTGTCGTTGTCTTGCTGTCAATTGAGTCTTAGTGGTACCATTAGTCATTTTATGACACGTTGCTGTACCTGGGTGAGTTTTGCTCCCTTCTGTGTGTTTGGTTGAATTTCTAAACATGTTTTTCTGGGTTGCTATACATCCTGAGACTGGAAAGTGTGCGTTTTCTAAATTCAGTTACTTTTTGAGCTTTCAAAGCTTTCCTCCCCTCACCCCCTTGTATCAGTCTCTCTTTGTGAGAGCTCTCCAGGGCTGGAAGTGAGCTTTATCTTTGTTGACACAATTAGCTGGTTTGCAGTGAGTTTGACAGCGACTGTACGTAGGTCTGGTGGAGTGTAATTACAGAGCAGCCACAGATCCCAAAAGAAGATGTAATAGTGAGGTTGACCAAGGAGTCTTTATTTTTGCAGAGCTCTGCTCTGTAAGGGTGCTTGTGACAACCCCAAAGCTTATTTTACTTACACAAAAGTTCAGAAAGGTCAGCTTTGTTATATTTCTAGAATCATTGAGTGGTTTGGGTTGGTAGGGACCTTATAGATCGTCTCCTTCCAAACTCCCTCTTCCTCCCTGCCACAGGCAGAGACACTAAACCAGATTGCTCCACCCTGTCTAACCTGGCCTTGAACACTTCCAGGGGTGGGGCAGCCACAGCTTCTCTGGGCACCCTGTTCCAGTATCTCACCATCGTCACAAGGAAGAATCCAATTCTGTTCCTAATCAAAATGACCACTGTCATAGATGCCCAGGAGCCTTGACTCAGGGTGATTGGAGACAGAACTGAGCACAGCTCTGTGCTTTCCTACTCCTTCCTTGCAAACTCTAAGTACAGTAGAAATGTTTTATGAAGTTCACATGGCATAAGAGAAACTGGAGTTTCTTTTCTGTGTGTGAAAGCTGTGGAGTCCTTTGTGTGTGCGTGCAGCTTTTGATTCCTGTTACTAACAATTGGTTTATGGAATGTGGTTAGTGGCATTGGCAAGTGTGTATTGGCTCCAAGGAGCACAATAGTCAAGGAGCTGAATGCAAGCAGCGGGCTGCTAATTCACCCCTGCAGAATCCTTGTTTGTGCACTTTCAAATTCTTATCTTTGGGCTATACCTGCATTAAGGGCCTCTTGGGTTCAATGCTAGAAGTGTGAAGAGTGTGGTAGCAAGTGTCTGGCTGACTAGATATAGTCTGTACTGGTTAAAACAGAGGTGTTAAAAATGTTTTCAGTGAGAATTTTCAGCTGAGACTATGATTACAGGTCACAAACTGCTTCTAAAAGTTGATTTAAAGGGCAGTAAATATGTCCCTAATAATAAGTTTGATTTTGAGCATTTCTCACAGGGATCATTCATCTGCAGCTGAAGGCTGAGAAATTTTGGTGTAAAGCCTTCGGTGAATCACAACTCAGTGGTAGGGAGCAAAGAGTTTGAGAGCAGAGAAAGAGAGCCTACAGGTCAAATGAACCGTCTTTTAGCCCAAAATGAAGGTGCAGGCCAAGTTTTTTGTCCCCTCCAGCACACTCTAAGCTTTTCTATATCCCATCTTTCTTGAAAATAAAACTGAGTTTGTTTCCCTCCACTCCTCCTGACTGTGAATTAGATTGCTGGGTCCCTTGGCGTGAACCCACCGTCTGTGCCTCCACAAAGTGCAAGATCAGAGCAGTCCGGAAACTGACACTGTCAAGTTCAATTTTAAAAAAGAGGATTTTTATTTAGTTTGGTTTCTTTAAATGCAAGCATCGGGAAGGCAAGCCAATGTCATCTACCACATTATTGCTGTGTTGTGTTAAGGGTTATAATGCTTACTGTAATACTGACACAGGCTGGCATCTGTTTTGTCTCAGCTTTAGTGATTGAAAATTACCCAAAGCTATCATGCTTTTGGGACTCAGATAATGTGGGGGTGATGGTTAGCCAAGAAGCCCACTCAATGTGGGGCTGTTACCCTTGCTAAAATATTTTTGTGGGTGGCTTGGATGTTGGTAAAGAAACTTGCATGTTGGTTTGGAGGAAAAGTCTTTCGAGCATAGACAGTAATTTCATAATTAGCCCTTAAAATTACATAGTAGTGAAAACTCAGAAACATTAAAGCATCTGTTTTATATTTCAGCTATTCTTGTCTGGATCCCTCTAGCTACCCGTTAAAAAGGAAGTGAAAAAGATAGTGTGCTTTGAATTAGTGCAAGGACTGGTTAGAATGGTAAAGATGATTAAAAGCAGCTACTAAATTGGCCATATCATAGGCCATGAGATGCTCTGAAAGGACAAGGAAGTATTTTTGCACAGTCAGAAGCACGTGTGTGCTGAACAAGTAGATTTAATCTTCACTGTCTTTAATATTCAGTGATGTAAAGTTTAGTTCTGGTAACATAATTTTCAAACATCCATTGACACAACAGTGATGCTTCCACAGAGTACGGGACTTTCTGTCTCTTAGCATGAGCTTTGTGAGTTCAGCTAAGACTTCAGTGAATACAATTCACAATTGAAATAATGCCTGATGCTTGTTTCCAAAGTTGTTCTTACGGAGGTTTTTCATTTTCCTTCTGGTGACAGCATGTTGCTCAAAAAGAGACAGAAAATGATGTCACTGGAATCAACTGTTTTACCAAATTATGCAAATCTAACATTGGTTTCCCCCTACTGCCCCCACCTTGTTTTCCTTAGAGGCTGACAGCTGTTTAGGGATAAATCATTCTTTTTTGCATTCCCAAGTTTCATGTGCGCAGCTGGTTTAGGAACACGCAAAGATCCCTCTTCTGACATGGGCACTCTAAACCAGCTCAATTCCTACCTGCAAGGTCACTTCAGCTCTGACCATTTTAAAGTGTTTTCAGAGCTTGTCCACAGGAGACTGTACATATTTTCTGTGTCACTGAAAAGCCCCACTTTTCTGTTTGAGTAGGTGGAACCACGTGGCTGGATCGAGCCTTCTTACTGTCCTCCACCTGCCCAGAATGTCTGTGTCCAAAGGAAGTTACAGCCTGAAGCTCTGTAGACTGGAGCTGCTTGGGCCTTGGTTTTGTCTCTGGTACTTGAGAAGAGGCTTCTTGTCACACAGACATGTGAAGTGCTTTCAGCATCCCCATTGATAACTGGCTGACGAGTCACGGATCAAAAACATTAAGGAAAAATCAATTTAGCAGTCTTTAACTTTGTATTGTAGAGAAGGAAGATACAACTTAATTGCTTTTCTATAACAGTAGAGGTATTTTAAAAATTGTGTTGAAAAACATTTCCATTAGTGTTTGGTCTAAATAGTGTTTATGATATTTTCTATCTAATTTATTCTGCCTGTATGTATTTAATTTTTAAATGTCAGTTTGCCTTTCGATAAAATTAAGTGTAAGGTGATGACTAACATCACAGCTTTTCCCAACAGTTTACACATTTGCATATTCCTAGGGCCTTCATTCAAACAGAAAAAATACAGACTAGGTAGGAAGAAATTATTTGAGGAAGTGTTTAAGTGAAAGTGTCATAGTACCAGCAAATGTTATTGTCTTCTGAATTGTAATTTTTCCTGTCAAATACATGTGAGTTTCTTGATATTGTTTGGTGTTTGTGCCTCTTGAAGCCCAGATCTGCCTGGGCTCTAAAGGCAAGAATGGAGTCCTTCCCTTCCCTCCAGAGTAGATACAACTTGTGAACAACCCAGGGCCATAAAGTTCTGGTTCTGGAATCCCTAACGGAGGAGGCAGTGTCTGGCACTGAGGAGGAAAATGCAAAATAGCCGCCGTTTTCCTTGGGTCTGTAATTGCACACACATGGTGATTAGTCATGGGAGAGACAGAAGTGTTGAAAGTCGGCAGTGGAAGCTGAACCTCTGGCACGCAGATCCTGCCTGGGGCTCTGCAGCCAGCAGTGGGCATGCCCTGAGCCCAGTACGGCAGCAGGAAGCCACCTGGTTGGTTTCAAATCCATTTTCTTTTCTTCTTCGACCCAGGCTTGTGTTACTTGCTGAGCGTGTCCTCAGGCTGGGTTTTGCTGTTTAGCCACAAAGCTGGTCACTATTGTGAGGTGCAGCCAAGAGAGCTGAAACCTGACTTGGGGTGCACCATGGGGCTGAGACATGATTGTGGTTAACACCTTGCTGAAAGAGCGGTGGGACCTTAAAAACATCTATCTTGTCACCACAGTGCTTTCCTGCCTCTCGTCGTTTTTTGTGCCCGTTGTGCCTACAGGAGTATTTTAAAGCTTTGAAATGTTAACACTTATCTCTTGAAAATACAACAGCAGAGTCGTGTATTTGTGCGTGACTGTTGAGCAAAACTAGGCTAGTGACATCTCCAGCCTAAATTTTTGTTCTTAAACACTGTATTCTCTCAGTTCAGAGAGCACTTAACAACCCCCATGCTTTGGAGGAAGCTTTTTTGTTTCCTGGAGTCCTCACTGTGCTACCTGCTGAACCAGTTGCTGGCCACTGGGATGTTAATCTGTTGAGTTTATCTAAAGTGGGGTATTTTCTGTCTGCTGACACCATCCAAATCTTTCAAATCCATGACCTCCTCTAATGCTGCTTTCAGGGAAGAGAGTGTTTAACAGATGTACCTCATCTTTTGCAGGGTGGTCTAGACTGTCACGGCGGTTTAGAAATAAAATGTATTAATAATGAATGTTCATAACACCACCATTACTGTTTGCGTTATTTATTCACAGCTGCTTTGATCCTCCTCTCTTCAGTCTTGGCTGCAGTGCAAGGGGCAGCATAAAACCCGTGATTTGAAGCCCTGGTGGGGAGGGATGAGCTGGGACAGAGGGAAGTTCCTTCACACAGAGCAAGCATTGCACGTGAGGGTGATTTCTGCTGGGAAAAGGGCAAGAGGAGGGAGTGGGGAAAAAAACATAAAATATGTTTGAGGCCAAGAGTGTCTCTTTGTTTAAACAAACTTTTGCAGTTAAAAAAAAAAAAAGTTGGAAGAGGGGAGGGTATGGTGAAGGGAGTTGGAGGGTGAGAATGTGAATTCAGCAGCACAGACGTGCAGATCTGACAGTCCAGGGTGGGGTGGAATTGTTGTGTGTCCAGTCTGGGCAGCAGAGTGGGGGTTTCAGACTTAGCCAGAGCTGTTCAGCTGCTGCAGCAATCCCTGATGCCTGCCTGGGAGAAAGCCTGCGCGTTCTCATGTATCCCCTGCCTCCTGAGGACTGCAGAGATCCCTCCTTCCATGTGTGCTGGGGAGGGGTGATGTCTTAAATCAGCTTGCAGATAGAAACTGTACCCCAGTTTCAAAGGGGTGGTAAGTGGGGGAAAAAGTCTGCCTGAATTGCTGGTATGAGAGGGAGCTTTATTCCAAGCAGACTTTTAAAATACATATTCCCAGCATTTATCAGACCGTGCCCTGAGCCAAGTTATGATTCTTCTCAGATTTTTGTTCCCAGGGCCAACCCACCCTCAATGTTCATTAGCAAATAAAAGCACCACATGACCCACACACTTGGCTAGCAGCACCCCAGCCATCTTGTAAGCATTTGAATTAATAGTACAACTTGCATACATTTCCCAAGCAAGCTCAGTAATTTTGTGTTTGGAGAGTTTGAGCCAACTGGTATTACTTCCAAGAGAAACACTGTGTGTTCACCCACTTTACCTTTAAAGCAAGAGAGAGGAAAAGGGTTTGTAGGGCCTGTGTTTTGTCATCTCTCCCATGGGACTGCTTAACTGCCCTCTTGACATTTCTTTTACAAAAGAAATATTAGCTTTCAATATTTTTCTTCTTGAGTTTCCTTTAAAAAAATATAGTAAAAGGAAATCACTGAGGTGCTGGTCCCAGTGGAGGGAACTGAACCTTACTTGGTGATTGGCTTGTGTTGTTCGTAGTTACCTTTTACAGACTCTTCTAGAAGTAATCAAAATACTGCAAATTCAAAATGAATGCAGTGGGGGACTCAGATGATTTCTGCAGTGACATGGCTTTGGTACCCTCAGGAAGGGATAGGCTCCCCCCACCATCTTTTCATCCATTCCAACTTTGGATTTGTGACAAGACTGAGAGGAATCAAAGGGTTGCTGATAGACTTGATCTGTTTGAAAAGGCTAAGGGAGAAGTGAATGTGTTTGAAGCATATTGGGGATATTGATGAATGAACATCTGGTAAAAATTAAGTATTACTTACTGCAATGAAAAAACCCCGAAATGCAAGGTGGCTAACAGCCAGGAGATGGCTGATGATGCAGTGGGTTTCATACTGCAAACTGCACAGAGGTCTCTCCTGCTGCATGTACCCCATGCCTTACAATCCTAAATGGAGCACAGATAGTACCTACTGCCCTGTCTTGGGCTTTCCCCAGCCCTGTTTTAGTAGCTCTTCTCTAGACCATCAGGCATCTGCTTTCTAAAGTCCTAACCAGTACTGTGCAGTGACTGTGACAGATGGTTCATAAACACATGCATTTTATTTAGATGGTCAAATCGTGGTGTGTTTTAGGAAGCTGATCTACATGGGAGGAATTTTCAGAAAATTGGGTCCCAGGTTGTAAAAAGGGCCAAGAGAAGTTTTAAAACTGGTGAAAATAGCTATCAGGCATTAAAATAGCTTTCTTAAACACTGCATCCTTTGCTGATGGGTCCATTGAGTGTCTGGCTTTCAGCTTGTATGTCTGAACTTTCCTGTTGTATCTCTTGTGTCTCAGCTAAATATGTTTGAAATCAGCACAAGTCTCTCTATTGTACTGGACCCAAGGTAAGAATTCTGCTCACAATGCAGCAAAATTAATTGTAAGGGATCCAGGAGGTCTGGATTCGGAAGGTTTCTAAGGAGTGTCATACTTTTCTTTAGAGCTCAATAAAGTAATTTTGGTAAATTGACAGTGTTCTCTATTAAAACAGATTAGACAAATCATGTGTTCACTGCTGTCAAGTGTCAACAGTGGTTTGATTAATGCAAAGTAATGTCACTTGACTGATTGTAGCTGTCCATAAGATTTTGAATTTGACTAAGTGGTTGTAAATTAATGAGTTGGGAGCATTTTTCACTCCTGATGGTGGTCCAGAGCAAGATTTTGGAAAGAATCAAAGGCAAATGATTTGATTTGGATGTACTTTGTGAGGGAGAGAACACCGTGTTCCTGTGAGTGTTTTTCAGCAAGGGAACCTGCTTTGCCTGGCGTCTTTAGAGATGGCACATCGTGGTCCAACCCAGAGCTGATCCACCACCACTGCCCCTTGGCATAACCAGTTCAGGCTCTGTTCCACCACCAGTCTAGAAGACTGGTATCTCAGGACACGTTGTAGGAGATGAGAGTTCTGGTTCCTGTGAGCAATTTCACATACTATGATAGAGCAAGGAAGCAGCACTTGGTCACTGATGCAGCTGAGCTGACTTCTACAAACCTACCTGGGTAATTATTTGAAGTAGTATTTAATGCCTCAAATGTACCATGTGTTTGACAAATACAGGAAAGAGTATTTTCTCTCAAAAGTATCTTTTAGGTTCACTGTGTGTCAATCCCTATTTACTTCTAGTCTTTCTCACTTTCCAGCTTATCTCTGACCAATTTAAATAAATTGACCTTTGGGGTTTTTGAGGTAGAAAGGAATAAAGATGTGACTAAAATGTCATGAAAGCCGCTGGGTTGACTCTAGGGATCTCTATACCGTGTTATCTTTCCTTTTATCTAAAACTCTGTTCTGATGTGCTTTGATCCTCAAGGATTTTTAAAACACGCATTTTTTTATGTGCAAATGGCTACTAAAAAGTTTACAGATTCACAGCATGTGTGCAGTGTAAGGCTCTCTCAAGGCTGCTTTTGATATCTGACTGTATCTGCACAAAAAAAAAATCCTTGAGCACCTGAGCAAGCTTTCTTTGTATGGTAATACCTGGGTCTTACCAGTCTGTTTTGTCTCTGGGTGTTGAGGCTTTTTAAGGATTTGGTTTAATTTTCTTCATTTTACAAATAGTGGGGGGAGAATGGGAGCTGGGAAATGGTTGTTTAGGAGTGGGAGTGAGGAGAGAGAGAAAGAAGGGATAATTTTCATTTCCAAAAAGGCTGGGGAATGGAGACACAAAATAGCAACTGCCTTGCCTGAACACCCAGTCTGCTACCCCATAGGATTGCATATGTTTTTTCTCCTGGGCATGCGGGCCTACAGCTGATGAAATACATGATGTCTGGTGTTTGGTTTACATGAACATTTATTTTTATTTTGCTAAGGTTTTTAATATCTCATGAAGACATGTTTATTGTGCCTTAAAATCTGATTTTCCCTTGTGTGATTTTCAGGCTCTGGAGGGCTTCTAGTATCTCAGTTGAAACCAAAGCCTGATCTTCCCGTTTGGCTCTGGCAGATGTTGTAGAGGATAAACAAAGAAAAATCTGTGGAGCTTTTCTGTTTATTTGTACTGCAGTCTAATTTGTGTTCTGGTGAAACGGGAGTGTGTAGGACTGCAGGAAGTGCAGTGCAAGTGGTGCTGGAGGAAGGGCATCATCTCTTTCCGACTGCACATTTGGACTGTGTGTCTGAATAGCTGAACGTTTTGGTGTGCTCTGCTAATTTGTTGTAAAACAAGGCTGACTGATAGCACCGTTCCAAAGAATCTGAACTGGAAATGGTCGTGCAAATTACTCAGCACCTTTCAGTCACCACCAAAGCCATTAGTTTCCTCGGAGGATGTTGAGAGGAGCCTTAATTAAATCAACAGGAATGGACAGGGAAAGGAGTAATTAATAGATAAACAGCTGTTCAGAGCTGAGATAAAAAATCATTCATCAAGCAGGACACATGGTTTGTGGGGAGATCTTTTAAATACTTGGATATGGCATCCAGAAAGTGGAGACTCCCCTTCCTCCCAAGTCTTTCCAGGAGCCTCTGGAAGGAGGCAGAGACCAGGGAAGCAAGCACTGATCTTGGTGACCCTTCTCTGCTAATGCCTTCCCTCCCTGCCACCTCCTGAGAACTGGCACAGCTTTCCTGCACCAGCAGGCGCGTCTATCCTGCCATCTGTACTGTGTGCAAAGAGGCAAAGGTGCCAAATTCCAGCCAGGGTCTGGTGAGAGACTTGCTCTGTTCGGGGTGGGAGACTGAGCAGAGATGGAGCTCCTCCCTGCACACATTCCAGCATGCTGTTCCCAAACGTGGGGCTGCCTGTTCTTCTTGGGTGTCGGGGTGACGTGGGGTGAAGATGGTGTGTGGAGCCCAGGGCTGCTGCAGCATCAGAGCCTTGGGTCTCTTGGTTAATTTATTGAGTCAGGCAGAGCAGAGAACTCAAACAGTGAGGGGGCAGAGAGGAGTTGTGATAGAGTGAGGAGAGTTACAGCCCTGATATGTTCTTCTTTTGCTCCTCTTCACCTGCTAGCAGTTGGCTCTGTTTTTCCCAGTGCACTGCTGAGAGCTGCTATAAACTGCAATCAAACTTCATCTTGCCAAATGCAAGTTAAAATGTCACAATGTTCCTCAAATCCTTTTTTAAAACCACATACTTCTAAGGCAGTCTCCCCCAGTATTTTCTCCTCTTTATTCTTTCTTCTCCTATGATTCATGAAGTGACCGTGTGCTCCTGTGCATAAAAAAAAAAGCAAGCATTATGTTCATAATGCGTCAGATCACACAGAGCTATGTTTTGCTGGCACGTTTGTACAAGCTCCCATTCTGCATATTGGAATATTTTCATGCTGGCTTCCAAAATTCATGAGCAAGGGCAGGCTAGGTTTTTGTGTTGGACAGAAATCAAAGGATCTGGAAATGTAGCCAGTGACTGTAGAATAAAAGGCAATTACCACATGCAACAGTATGTAAATGTGTTTATTAGGAATGTGTATGTCCCTTGTTAGCGTGTATCTTAGTGCCACAGTGTCTTTCATTGTGACAATGGTCCTGTGAAACATAATAGCGCTGTTTTTCCCGTTTTGTAAAGCTTCATCCTAAATAACTTCCCCTTCAAATTAATTCTCTTGGCCCCCTTTCAGACGTGCTATTATTTTCTTTTCTTACCAGCCATCTAGTGATGTGGTTGACCTTGGTTTTCATATCCTGCAGGCCAGATCAACTACTTCCTGAAAAATATTTGACCAAGGGGAAATGCAAGGCAGGACAGAGATTTCTGACATGTTCTGCTTTCTGAGCAGAAGCTAGATGGTGATGAGGCGGGAGAAGGTTGTAGAATAATCTTGGAGGTAGTGGGGATGATCAGGAAATTATCTTTTGGAATTCTGTCAGTGCTGCCTCTTTAAAAGCAAACAACCCCCACCCCCCAGATAAACAGCCATAAACAAGGTGGTGTGGATGCAGTGGGCAAGGGAGGTTTTGCTCTACCTGGGTAAGAAACAAGCTCTGACAGCTGGTTAAAGGCACAGGTGGTGCAGTGCAGGGTGCTCTGTGGAAACATTTTCTGAAGCACCAGGAGAGCTTTTGTTGTCATCTTTACCTTGAACCACATCTGTGCAACATCTGTTGTTTTAAAAGCACATACCTGTCATTAGGTGTACATAATTAACTTAATTTCATTTGAAGCTCTGTTTAATTTTTTGTAATGATGCACAGGCTGTTTTTCTCTTCTGTGGGGAAACTTTGTTCGGTAGTATACTTACAGAAGCAAGTCTGTCCTAAAATGTAAGAGCAGCAAAGCTTTTGGCCTTGAGAAGCGGGTGAAGATTTCTGAAGAAAACACCTTCCACTTGATAACATGTTTTTGGCAGGAAAGATTTCTTCATGTCACAAAGTTTGTCTGATCCAATCAAACTTCCCATTCATGTAGCAATACTTAAAAGGAAATTAAATAGATCATCTGTCTCGTATTTGCTGCCAGAGCCTGTGCAAGGCGAGGGCTGCAGGTCAGCTTCTCTGTGCCTGTCTCCTGTGGCCACAGGATGGTCAGTGCTGAAGTACCAACGTAGCACAGTGTCTGGCAAATCTGCCTCCTTTCCAGCTTGTGAAAGCCATCCTGAAGGCTGGAAACAGGACAGCAGTGAGCTTGAGCCAGGGTGGCTTTGGGAGAAAGGGGAAAGTAAATAAGAAGTGCAGACTGCAGCTCAGGATATAAAAATCCCTTCCTTCCTGTAAGCAGTGGCGCGGGGACGGGGATTGCAGGTGACTGCTGTTCACCCACTGGTGACTTTCCCAGCAGCTGTCATAATGTTTTTCTTTTCAACAGCCTCTTTTGTTTTTGTTAAGGAACTGTTTCAAACATTTCAGCCTTGATCCTGTGAGAAGGAATTAAAAGTTTTGGCAGCTGGACTTCATCCCCCGCTCCCTTCCCTTCCCCCAAAAGCACTCCTTAGGGAGCCATGGCCATAATCACTGTCTGCAGCGTCCCCAGCACTGGGTGGCTGCGGGGTGGCTGCGGCTGAATGGCACCGGGGTGAGTGGCAGTGGCAGTGCCCTGTGGTGAAGCAGCTGTAACAGGCTTCTCTGCTGTGTGTGAGGGAGCCCTTAATAAGAATTGAAAGCTCATCCTTGCTGTGGATACAGTTCAAAAGCCAGCGTGGGTTGTTGTGGGGTCTTGTGTGGGGGATGCCATGCCGGGCACTGGGGAAGGGGAGTCATTGCCCCTTGAGCCAGTGTTTGAATGAGAAAGGATTAGTAGAAAGGCACCAAAGGCTGGCTCTTACAGCAAGTTTTCTTCAACACTTGTGTCTGGTGGTGGGTGGAGGGCTGTGCTGGTCTGGTTAGCTTGGCTGCACACCCAGCAGGACTGGAGCGTTTAAAGTGGCAGAAAAGCCTGGGCTGAGCCCAGCCAGCGAGGGGCTGAGGGCCAGCAGCCCCTCAGCCAGAGGTAACCTCTCCTGGACGGGTTCTGCACAGCTCTGTATCACGTTCGGGCTGGGGAAGAGGCCGAGGGCTCAGCCTGACCCATCTCTGCCCATCAGCAGCAGGGCCCCAGGTCTCTGACCCCGCTGAATGGGGCTTTGCCTCCGCAGCGCTCCCGCCCCGCGCCTGAGGCCGGCCGGTGTCCTGGCAGTGCCCAGCTCTGCGGCCCTGCCTCGCCCGCCCAGGGCGGAGGGGAGCAGCAGGCAGCAAGGGGCGAGAGGTGAGCTGGAGCAGTGACACGGAATAAGGAGCCTGTGAGGAAAAACTGCCGGGGTTATATTTGGGAATGACACCTGGATCACAGGTGTGCCAGCAGGAGGGAAGGAGGGGGAGCAGTGCTGAGAAATGAAGGCCTAAAGAAGTGGTGGGCGCAGGTGGAGGTGGGGCCGTGAGGTGAAACCGTGGCAAGTGCTGCCGAGAACATTGAACCAGGGGTCTTCAGTGTCCTGGCAGGGACACAGCAGGGATGTTTGTCTGGGAATTGCTGGGGTCCCATTTGGGTTTGGGAGGCTGTGCTGCCTCCTGAATAAGGGAGCAGGTTTCGAACCATCTCTGCCGTACCTGTCACAGCCACTTGCCAGCTGCTGGCCATGGCTGATGGAAGGAAACCAGAGAGATACTTAAGCCACTGGTACAGTGTGGAAAAAATAGGAGAGAAAAGAAATGCAGCCAGGAGGAGGAGGGGGTCTAATTCATGTTGGAGTGAGGCTGCTTCCACAGCAGTAAGTATGGGGGATGAGTGCACATCTGTGGTACTTGGGGATCATCAGGCTCAGGAGACCTTTTTTCTTTCCTTTTTTTCTTTCCAGTTAATTTCCCACAAAAGGTCATGGCCTGACATGGTCATGGCTGATTTGCAGTCCCTGCCCAGCCTCTCTGTGCTCAGGGATCCTTTGGTGTTCAGGACTGTTTGCTCAGGGCAATGATTTGACTCCAGTCCACCTGCCTGTTACTCAGACTGCTAAAAACCCTTCTCTGCACTTGCCTGAAGTTAGGCTGTGATTTTTCTAGTTCTCTGAGTGATTTGCCTTCTCTCCTGATATAATTTAGACGGGGAACTGTAATCAATCAATCAGCATTGTAATTGCCTATTTAGCATTGAGGACAGTTGAGAGATTGCCTTGCATTTAACAAGTCCTCTCTGATGAAGACAGAGCTCAGAGGTCAGCACCCGCTGACTCCAGGGATCTGCTCCCTGGGGAATATGTGGCTCTCTTTTAGGGGATACAGTGGGGGGAGAGCAGTGCAGTTGAACTTGTAGTGCTTGTACTGGTGTGGTGTCTCAGACAAGAATGGCAGCAGTGGAATTCTGTGAGATTCTAACTGGCTGCTTGGCTGGAACATTATCGTGGGACACATATCCAGGAGAAATCATAGTGGAATTGTGGTCAACTGATGTCTTGGGTTACTTGGAGATTTAAAGGTGCTATTTGCTCATATTTGGAAAGGTAGCATGAGGGATGTGATCCAGAATTTCGGTTGATAGGGAACATGTTGTGTAAACTTCCCCCCAAATATGTCTCTTAAGTGAAGGATGTTTTGCCTGTAGGATGTGTAGAAGTCGAGGAGTAAGATGAGTTGGTAAGCAGACTATGAAGCTTATTTCAGGTAGTTATGCTTCCTGTGATACTATTTTCCAAATCATTGACTTGACTTTATCAGGTAGCAAGACCCCTAGTGGGTTTTGGTCAACCTACTTTTCTTGTCCATCTGCATAACATCTCACTGCCTGGCAGATGTTTACAGCACCGTCCCAAAGTCCCTTTTCAAAAAGCAGTAATCCAGATAAATGGCAGTTCCTGCAGAGAAGACATTTCAAATCATTGGTCAGTGAACCACATAGTTCTGCTGCTGTAAAACCACTACTTTTGCTATTTACAATGTTAGAAACATGTTAAAAATGTACAGCTTTGTCCCTTCCCCTCTCTTCCCTTGACAGCTGCTGTGTGGTGATCAGTTAACTTACGCTGCCGTTTTTGGCAGGAGCAGGCTGGTTGTGTTCAGCAGCCACCAAAACCTCACACGTTTTTCCAACCATTTGATTTCAGAAGTTCTCCCAACAACAAGGTAATAATAAAATAATGAAATCAACAAACACTCCTTGAGACCAGAACAGAAAAATAAAATAATGAAAAGGTCAGTAAGTGGCATTAAAATGTAAAATCTGAGAGTACATAAAACAAACAAGTTTCTGGACAGAAAACATCAGTGGATCTGAGCTCACAGAAATCTGAGCTCCAGTCCAGATGCCTGCAGTTGACGGTGTCCAATTAAACTGGGAGCACGTCTCCTCGGGAAGGAGTTCTCAGTCATACCGGTCCGAGCAGTTTTGTGTTTCTCATTCCTACACAGGTGATGTGCTGTGCCAGCTGAAGGTTTCTAAGATGGCTGAGCTCTTCCACACTGGTGGAAGTTCTTTGGTTCCCCACCCCTTCCCCACTTCAGGGACTTGGCTGATCCTTGGGTGGCAGTGAGCTGCTTTGCGAAACCCCAGTGTCAGTTGTGCCAGCATGAAATAGTCTCCTCCCCCCATTTTCCACCCCTTTTTTTAAAATGTTAAATGAGGGTGTTAATTTCTACTGCCATTCTCCATTTCCTGCTCTGAATGGATGTTGAAATAGCTGTGCTGCCACAACTTGCAGCAGGGAGCAGCCAGTGGCATGAGGCCGGGCATGGGGTGGGCAGCAGAGGAAAGGGAGAGAGCATGACAGGAACGGCTGTAAGCCACTGTTACTGCCAAACACATCGCATCACAGAACCACAGCCTAAGTGCTACTGAAAGATGCAATAAATATTCAGCAGCAGAAATAGGTCCATTGTGAATTAAATTGTAAAGAAAATAGTTAATTCAGATTTGGACATCCGGTAGGAGGGTGTCTGTAGCTTGCTGCACAATTGCTCTTAGCAACTGAGTATTTTTCTGCTTATTGTTCAGAATTCCAGTGGAAGTTTGGTATTTGGTTTCTGGAACCTGTTTAAAAAGAGTCTTTTGACTATTTAACACCTTAAAATAAAAATTCTATTGCAGTCTATACAGAGGAAATAAACACTTCTTAAACTATTGTCATTAAAAAGCAGCTGCTGAGGGTTTTACTGTGGGGCTTTGCATGTGGTTATGATCATTGTAGAGTCCTTTCATGGGGCTATGCGGTGTGCATCATTAGGGAGTGTACAGAAACGGGGTATGCATCATTAGGGAATGTACAGAAACTAATACAAAATACAGCTGTAGAAATTGCACTGAAACGCTGCATCTAGACCAGCCAAGAAGAAAAGGATAAACATTATTGTGCCCCTTTTCTAAAGATTCTTTAGAGCCCTGGGTTACATAAGAAATGAGTCGCCAGGTTTCCTACCTTGCTGGCTCCTGGTCTCATCAGCTCTTACCCTCTCCTGCCCATCTCCAAAGGCTCTCCATGAACACCAGATTGCAGAGCAGGTGCTCTGTGACTCTCGCTCTCGAGCAAGGCGAAGGAGTGCTTTTGCTTGTGTTTTGCAGTAGGAGTTCATCTGTGTTGTAATTTATGTAGATTCGTTGTTCTCCAAGAAGGTTTAACACACACCTCCCCTTCCCAAATTAAAACCCCACCCTGCATCTTTATCCGTCCAGTTTTCACTCCCGTAAGGTGGTTGGCACCGTGCTGCGTGGCAGTGTGAAGCCATGCGTTGCCAGAAGGCTGGCAGGTATTTTTAGCATAGCCTGTTTGGCAAGGAAAGGGACATGTCCCTCTTTCCCTCTGCGAAAGGAAGGAGGACTGCAGGCCATGGTGTGGTTGGATGGTGCTTGTGTTGCCTTTTAAAGTCTTATTGGGGTAACTGGTTGCCTTCACCTCTTGTTTGTAAAGAAATGTTTAATGCATGGGTGCTCCAATTTCCACAGCTGTCTTAGCTTTTGCCTTTCCCTGTCTGTCTCTCCCTATTTTTTCCTCTCTTTGTCTCAAATTAGCGCTACAATTAAAGTGTGAAGCCTGCTGGCAGCTCACTAGTAATTACTGTACAATGAAAGAGAGGAACATCTGTCAAAGCTAGGACAAGATAACAGCTGTAATTGATTGCCACATCATGGAGCTTGACCACCAGCAGATGGCTGGGGCCAGTTTTGAAAAACCGATAACAGCAGCGGTCCCGGGGATTCAGGGTGACTCTTCCGAGGTGACTGCCTGGGAGTTGCACCTGTTCAAAAGCCGACACGCAAGGCTCCATCCTTTTGGTTCCTTTATTTGGTTTTCCTTATTTATTTTTAACTCTCTGCTCACCTCGGAAGCCGCAGCACAGAGCAGCATATGCTGCCGCTCTCGCCAGGCAGGGAGGCGCGGGGAAGAGCGAGCGAGGCACTGGAGCTGCAAGCGATGGCTCCATGGGAATTGGCAACACTTGGCACTCTGCGGCTCAGGAAGTGCCTCCCATCACTGCAACACTTGGGGAAAGCACAGAAGCAGGTTCAAATTCATTGCAAAACACAGGGATCCCTTCAGAGGGGAGCTTTTAACAAGCAAATGAAGGGAGGAAGCCATTTACTGTAGAACCTGGGGCTCCTGCAGCAGAATTAAATCACTCTGAGTACTTGCCCTGAGAGAACAGGGTTTGCTCCCCGTGTTACATCCCCCCCCCAGTTCATAGCTCCTGCTCTCATCTCCTGTGTTGGGTCTTGATGGCAAAGTTGACAGGAAAAGGTCTGAGTTTGTTACAGCATCACGATTGGTAAAACCTGCAGACTCAGACTATCCAAGGAGCTGTCATTGTTTCCACCCCAGTGCTGGCTCTCTGTTTGACTGCATTGTTTCCAGCATGTTTGTGGCACATTCTCTATACACTGGAATTGTTGCTGAAGAGGTAGAGAACGAATAATCTGCAGAGAAGGGTCTAACTTTTATTGCACCATAATGTCGCATGCTTTGTGGTAGCAGTGAGATAAGGCCTGAGGAATTGGTTCTGTCCTTATTCTGTAGTTTTCCTTTTCTGGTTACATCCAATGCCTTCAAACCCAAAGGACTATGTGGCAGGGGGGTTGGGGGAATCTTCTCTTGTTTTCCATGAGAAAGCAAAATGCCTCAATGTAAGTGAATTGCCGAGACTGGATGTGAATCCCAAACTGCAGAGAGCCTGAATAGCTGCTGCCATTCAGCTCTCCTGGTGTTCAGTCATAGGGTTAATTGTTAAACAATTAATGCTGCATTTCAAAGGCAATCAGACAAATTGGCTCAGGTATGGTGAGCAGTTTCACCTTGCACACCACCCTCCTCACATCCTTTCGGTGACTCAGTTGGACTGAGCTTCCTGGGTTATTGTGTAAAACAGCAGCTTGTTTTAAACAGTGCAATCTGTCATTAATTCAGCTAATAAATCACAGCATAAGAACAAGAGACTTGCGAGATTAACATCTACAATCAATTGGGAATTACAACATTGGCTTTCATAGGCAAAGCTGATCGTTAAGTCATGGAAAATTTATTACTTTACAAATCTGCTTATAAAAAGTGTTGACTTGAAGCCTTTATAGATTGTACTTATTATTATCAGATATTCACAGTTTTTGATGAAAGGTTAAATAACTATAGTTGTGCTCAGGGTTTGAATTGCAAAAAGCAATGCGCAATTTTCTAAGGTAGATGGAAATTTTTGTGCAATGATCCCATTCAAGTATTCAGTTCTTGTGAATCACAATCCTCTTAGCATGACAATACCTATGTTAAATGTCATAGGAGGCCAAAAACATCTTGTTGAGTGTTCCAACAAGTCTTCAGACCATTTTTTCTGGTGCAGACTGAAGTGAGATGTGCTATTTTTTCTTTGTCTGCAATGGGAGAATTCTGTTAGAGCTGCAACCACCACCATTGTCGAGGCTTTCATGCCCTCTAATAGGAAAAGAAAGTCAGTTGAAGTTTCCTATTAAGAAAACATTTGGTACCTATGTAAAATAAAACAAAGTCCAAGGAACACACTGTACAGTGAGTCCTGGATCTGTTGTGTTTGTTTAAGGGCTTTCTTCATCCCTAAAATTAAGCACCTGTTTAAGTGAGAACATGGATTCTTCACCCTAAGTATCACCCTGTAATTTCTGCTCGGAATAACCAGAAGGTCACAGTACAGTGTGTGCATGATACTAGATTTTCTGTGATGTGCAGGACATGTAGTCTTAAATTTAATTGAAAGTGTTACTGGATATTCCAGTGGCAGCTTACCCTGAATGAGACTGAACAGCTGAATCCTGGAGATAACTATAGTTGCTGTTATTTATTTATTTGCCTATTTCTTTTATGAGCTGGATTTTTAACAGTTGCAGCATTTTTTAAACAAATGTGCAGATGTGATCCTGGTAACTGGTCACTTAGGAGCTGTTCAGGTATGTAGGAGTCATTTCCTACCTTATGTGTGGGGTGTTTTTTGGGCTGGAGTGTCTGTGAAACGGTATCTAAAGAATCCTAACCCAAGTGTTACTGTCACAAATTGGTTCAGGAAGACTGCTCTTCTTACATATATGTGTATGTGTGTGTGTATATATATATATATATATATATTTGTAAATGTTGCCTCTTTCTGTGCACCCACCCTACTTTTTAATCCCAGAAGAGCTACATCTGAAGCTGGCAGCTGGCGAGAGGCAGCAGTGAGGGCATTGGATGCTCAGTGGTTTAGGTGCGGGATCTGGAGGCTGAGGCAGGAGAGGAGGTGATGTCAGCATCTGGGGCGCGTGCCAGCTCGGTGCCATTCATGCTGCGCTGGCAGCGGTCTCCAGAGAGTGCAAGAAAGTGAAGAAATGGAGGGGGAGGACAGAGAATGCAGAGAAAACAGCTTTGAAAATAGAGGAGAGGAGAGGGCAAATGCAGGAATTAATAAATAAAGGAGAGTCTTTATGTTGTGTGGACAGGGTACAGTACTAGCTGGGACTACGTGAAGCACTAATGCGGCTTCAGAAATGAATTCCCCATCCCTTCACCCCTGTGCCTTGTTGGTGGCACCTCGGGGTTAGTGTCCTTTGCATTTATATGCATTCCAGAGCGGTGGAGACGGCGGCAGGCAGCACACTTGACATGGAGAGCCCCTTTGTGCTCCTGAGCAGCAGGTCAGCGAGTGAGCAGGGTTTGAATAAGCAGCCCTTGTGTCTTCATATGTCTCTCTGATCCCTCGAACAAAACCAGCATACGAAAGGCAGTAAGGCAATGTGAAGGCCTCCTAAATGTCACCGTAATGTCAGCAGCACTGGGAGCAGAGCAGCCTCTGAAGAGCAGAAAGCTTTGTAATATTTATAGAAACAGAATTTGTTAAAAATACATTTGCCTGTTACAGTTCAACCTTTTGGAGTCCTCACTCCTTTCAGCTCCGGGAGTGGGTGGTGAGTTGAGAGTCTCTGCATGTGTTCTAGGCTGGGTTTAAGCTGTTGCAGTCAGGCTGGGAACCTAGCAAATGCTGGAAATCTGAGTTTCGTAATATTGTGGACCAGGAGCAGTCATGGTCCTTCTACCAAAAGAGCTCAACGTCTCTTAAAATAAGCCTTTTCTACCTTTCTCCATGTAAACATGAAGGGGCTCAGAACCAGTTTTGCATTTGCAAAACAAGGGTAAATGTGGTGCAAAGCAGACAGTGATTTTTCTCCTACCAGTTAACTGAGTCACTGGCAAGGCATGAGATACCTGGCACCCCATCCCTAGAAACCCATTTTGTCTCTCGGTAGTGTGGACTGGGAGCTGACTGCTGAGAACAAGGCAGACCTGTCTGCTTGTTTTTGCAGAGCCTGCTGCCTTTAGCTGCGCTGCCGTCATGGTATGTCTTGTCACCATGATCACCGGCATGTAATGCTTTCACAGCATAACAAAGTGGACCTGGAAAACAACCAGGAAATGGAGCAAGAGAATGCTGTGAAATTACCCTGGATAAACCTGTCTCTTACCCCATGTTGTGCAGAAATGCCAGCGATGGCTCTGCTGTTCCACACTGCCCGTCAAAGAGCACTGGGGGCTGGCAGCAGGCAGGCAGTGTCCGTGATCCGAATGGTCCAGCTGTGTTTTCCTCCCACAGCCTCAGCCCTTTTGAACCACTGGGAGATCTGGTCCAAGTGTTGCAGGGAGCAACTTTTGCTGTTAGCCCTGTTGAAGGCATTGCCACTTAAGAGCATCAGGCTGGACCCTCGCCCAGACCAGTCACCTGAAGTCACACAGGCACCTGTGCGACAGAAAAATTACTTTCTTTAACAAGGTAGAATTGCTGATCCTCCTCTAGGTTGTCTATTTTTTTCCTTGCTCTTGATTTCTTGCACTGTTCCTATTCCTCCTCCAAGCTTAGGGGAGAACCTCTTTAACTGGTTAGTCAGCACCCCATCCAGAACTGCTAAATGATAAATTACTGCTTAACAACTGTTTCAAATCCCTTTCCTTTCCCTCCCGTTTCCCCCATTCCAGCTCTTAGTTGCTTACATTCCTGATGTGTCTGGTGAGCAGGAGTCTCAATGATGCATTGATTCTTGATTCCCAGCTTGGTGTGCCCGGTTTTGCTGCTCCCATTTATCTGACCTTTGTTACAGTGAGGTGGAAAAAATATCTCTAAGCCTACCAAGTTGATGTTGTCTGGGTTGAACGTGCAGCTGTTGTGTTTTAGAGCACAGTAGAAGGCTACACAGGATATATTCCATTGGGGGAGCAGGAAATTATTCTTTTGTTCTATGTGTTTGATATTGTGCAACATTTCCTGGTACCAGATTTGCTACTGTGCTGCCCGCCTCTCACTGATGTCTTCTGTGTGCTGGGAGAGCAGAGCACTTACTGCCCCTTCTTGCTCAAACCATATGTTTTGCAAAGGCATTTTCTCCCTCCCTCCCACCCTTCTGAGCAGGAAAGGCCCAACAGAACATGTAACAGCTCCTGCTGGTTTCCCTTCCCTGCACATTAAAGTCATTGACGAATGCACCACTTTAATATTGCGGACTGAAAACTGCCAGAGCTCAGATGCAGAACCAAACTCTGTTTGTGCATTGCTGTCACAGCAACCCAAAATCTGGGACGAGGCAGCTGGCCAAAGGTGTAACCACAGGAGCCGTCCTGGGCCCCGGTGCAATCTGCCGTTGTTTGTGGGTTTGCTCAGTAACGTCTTGACTTCCCTCCCACCATCTCTGCTCTCTCAGGAGCTCAAACTCCACACAAGTGAGTGGAGCTTTGTTTTACTCACTCGGAATGGCTGTGGAGGGAATGGATGGAGAAGTGCTGCCTCATGGATTAATAGTGTTTCTCAGTAGTTAGTGGGTGCTTTGATTACAGTGTATCTTTTTAAATGACCACTCGACTGCAGGTGGTGAAGGATGGCTTTAAAAGGTCTTTTTAAAATTACTCCCATACACCGCGAAGAAATATAAAATTGTACCTTTTCCCCTTCCAGCAGAGCTCTAGCAGAGCTGTTGCTTGCTTCTGGCATATAGAACTATTGTGCACCTTTTTGATTTGTCTCTTTTATCAGTCTCTTCTTGTACGTTTTTTCCCTGTGGGCAACTAAATTGCTTTGGAGGGAGGCAGAAGATTAGCGAAAGGAGTGTTTATCCATCTTAATTAGTGCTCTGTTGACAAAAATTATTTTGAGTATTTGCTGCACAGTAGTTACTGTTCATATAATTTTTTTTTTCTTGAATTTACATGTTTATTTCTTGGATTAAATTATTGGTGGAATTTTAGTGCACTATTAATGCAGCTGGCTACTGATTCCCCTTTGGTAGCAGACCCTGGGTGATTTTTTTGGTCAGTCATTTGCCCTCCATTGCCCTGCAGAGTTGCCATAGGCTGTACTTACAGTACAGACTGCGGTGGTTCCAAGCAGGAGAGCTGAGCTCTGGGAATAAGCTAGGGTCACCTGCTTTTGGAGCTCTACCAGGAGAAGTTCAGAGCTGCAGCCCTTCATCATGACCACAGTGTGACTGTACCCAGGGGTGGCTGCAAGGAGGCCTCAGAGAAGGAAGGTGGCAGGACATGTCAGCAGAGCTAAACAAGGACCCACTTTGTGTCAGGGCCTCAACCCTGTATGTTACCAGAAGGTAGAAAAGAAATGATGGGCAGAAGGACTTGAATGCTGAGCACAGCACTCCGTGTGTTCGCCGCGTGTTTTTGGAAGCTTGCACTGGCACTTCCATTAATCCTCTGATACATGTGACAAGTTTTGTAGCAAAACCTCAGCTATTCCATAGCTTGGAGAAGAAGTGAAATATCTAACAGAGCTTGAAGGGATTTGTGGATTTGCTTGGCTCTTGTACCATGTAAAAAACCAACCCAGCTCTTCTAGGCCATATCCTTCTGGAATAGGCACTAAAAAACTGCTGTGGGGTGCTGCAGGGGACTGAGAATACGGTTCTGCAAGAGCAGTATGTGTTGAGTTATGGGATGCACTGATGTCCAGTGCTGAGCATTCTGTTGCTCATAAATATCTCCCCTTCACAATCTAGAGATTGCATTCAGTGGAAGATTCTCTGCAAAAGCCCTTTTGTGGCATCATAGTGGTGTACAACTGTGGACCAAAGAAAATGGAAATTCCTGATGTGATGTTGAATGCAAAGAGGTAATTTTCTACACACCCTTAGGGGAAAAGGTGTCCATGTAGTATCATCCTGGGTGTAAGTTGTCCTGGTCACTAGTGGCTGGTTTAATCTCACAGATTCATTTTTCTGACTCAAAAGAAAAATAATATATGGCTATGGAGATAGAAGGTTGCCATCACTAATGGTTGCAGAGTGCCTTGAAGTCCTTAAGTGGAGGATACTATGAGGAATGGTCTTTAGCCTTTGTGGTAATTGCATTAACAACTTCCAGTGACAATCCCTGCCTGTCCTCTCCCATCTCCCTGCTCTTTGCCTTGGATTTTTAAAGAAACGTGGCAGGACCATTTCAGTTTTGAGCAGAACTTTTCAAATCTAGTGTGAAAAACCGCCTGCCTCTGTGGTTTACTGACTCCTTGGGTAACATCCCTTTAAAGCAGCAGCTGCTGCCAAGGTCTGGACGCTGTGGTCACTAAATCACTTAGAGCTGTGCTGTAGCTGAGGGCTTCCAGCTTCGCCTTTTGTTACTGTCACACAGTGGGACCTGGAAGAGCGCCAGGGCTGCAGGCGCCCATTGTGCAGGAAAGCCGCACATCTGCAGTAGAAGACGAAAACTGGATGTCAGCTGCCTGAGCAAAACTTCTCAAAAGTGGTGTCGTAAGGCCCTGAAAGGGGGGCTGGCAGGCTTTTTCTCTTCTTCTTGGTGCAGCCGGGCTCTTCTGGCGTGTTTTGAATCCTGATCTGTCTCTGTGTTTTTAAGCTCTACCTTTCATTTTGGTGCAGGGGATGGTGGTGGTAAGAGAAGCGTGGCCAGAATCTTTATAACTGTAATAGACTGCAACAAAAGGTCTATTCACTTCTTGATGAACCAGGGATTTACGTGCATTAGTCCCCACTCTGTACGGAGAGGGGATGACTGCCTGATGAAAAGAGAAAATTCCTCTATTCTGTGCACCCTTTCTGACACCCCCCACACCAAGTCAGTCAGTGGTGTCTGACAGGGCTGTTCAGTAATCAGGAATCTGCAAACTCTCTGCTTGGGGGAAGTGTTTCTGCACTTTGCTTTCTTGAACATTCACACAGAGCAGCAGGAGCTCCTTTATTTATTTTAGCTTTCTATTAATTTTAATTTTCAGTCCAAATGTTTGCAAACATAAATTAAGTAGGGATGGGTTTACATCACAGCCAAGATAGTTGTTAAATGAAATTTGTGTATAATGTATATATATAGTACAGAAACAGCATGCTTGTCTCATTAGTGCAGTCAGAAGTAATTGCTCTGAGTCTGAACATTTATGTTGTAGCAAAGCCCACAAGACTTAAAAAAGGTCCATGCTGCTGGATGCTGTATGAACTTGTGCAGCAGAGTGGAGTAAGCAAAAGTGAATGAGTTTTAAGACCTCCTTCAAAGTTCCAAACAAGGCTGGATTTTTTTCCTTGAGTCAAGAGAATATACCTTTGTCTAACAATGTATTTCTCTACCCATCCCACCTCCTTTTAAGTGCTCAGGGTAATCCACTGAGTCAGTCTTCCCCATGCTGTGAGTGGACTGAAACCATGCTCTGCCTTTCAGGGAGAGGATTGGCCTCCTACTGACCACAGCATGGCCAAGGCTGTCTCAGGGCAGTGTGGTTATGGTGGAGACCAAGTGCAGGGCTTGGCCTGTTGCAGAGTTCGTGGGAATCTTTGTGCCCTGAGATCCCGATCAACATTGGAAATAGCTGAAGTAACTGATGCAAAACATCTTGTGAACAGTGTGGAGGCCAAATCTGCTATATTGCAGAGTTCTGAGAGTGTCTGTTGACTGGAAAGGATTATTCAAAACAGCAATGTATGTGTGTGGTGTGTGGTGTAATGCAGAAGAAAACACCAACTCCTGTGCCATCGAGCCCCTTCCTGTCTGCTGGTGCTGAAGAGGTCTGACCCTTGGCGTGTGCTGCAGTCCCTTTGTGCCTGCAGAAGTCTGGCAGGGAACGATAGGGAGGAGAAGTGCGGCTTTCCTTTAAAAACAAAGTGGAGGACAGGAAGGACCAGCTGGTCTGTAAGCAGCTGTCTACTGATGCAAGTATATTTTCCATTAAGACACAACTGGGAAAGATGTACCCACGCTAAGGGAAGATCTGGTGCTGTAGTTTATGTACATGCTTTGGGGCTGAAAAAGTGTCCTTATCCTGTCTCCATAGCACTTTGGGAGCTCCTTCATTCAGGCTCCTGCATGCTGCCAAAATATGAATGTATTTCCAGGGACTTGGGACAGACTCAAGTTCTTAATTCCTCCTGAAAACACATTCTCTGAACCGTCTCCTTGGGCAGGCACAGAAAGAGCCACGTTTTTGTTTCTTCTTTTAACATTTAAGCATAACCCTGTGCTACAGTTCATGAAGTCAAAGCTGCGAATCCCCATTCCCCTGGGGTTTTCTACTAGCTGTCTTTGGCTCTGGGATAATATGCCAGGAAAACTCTCTGGATTTATGAAGCCACAGCCTGGCTGGATTTTGCTAGCAGTATATTTGGAAATGCAATTGGTCTCTTGAAACCAAAAATAACACTGCACTATTTTTCATAGGGCTCTCATACTGCTGATACAGCTAATGATTAGAGAAGATTTGGAAAGAGTTATAGCAAATCATAAAAATAAATCTGAACTGAGGTAATAATTCAGGAGGAACCTTTGGTAAGTCTAGGCACGTCATGTTTTCCTGATTAGAGGTCACTCAGCCTGCATACTTTCTATAGTCAGTTAATTCTGTACAGCCTGCATGTTAGTGTCCTGTATCCAGTATAACCAAACCAAAGCTTTATTTTTAAAGGGATTAAATTTTGTAGCACTCTGCCAGTCTACTTTTATAGTTACTGACAGCTGTAGTTGAGTTTTGAAAGGTGGATTAGTCTTCTTCACTTTGCTCTGTGCCCCAGCACAGCCCACCTGCAGTACTGATGAACGTGGCTGTGCTGGGTATTGGCAGAGACATTGCAGGGGCACTGGGGAATCCATCCAGCACAGCAGGCTCAGTGCTTGGGCTGGAGTTACTGTGATGGTATTTTGGTTGCAGACACGCTCCTGTGGTGCCTAAAACACCAGTCAGAAATCTGCTAGGGGAATGAGAAGATTAATGCTCGAATTGGGGATAGGAAAGTCTACAGAGGGGTTTGGTTTCTAAAAGAAACAGCCAAGTTTTGATCTTGAGGATCATCCTGCTATCAACAATGGGTCTGAACAGGCAGGAGTTTGAAGCAGGAGCCTCCATGAATTACTGCTGTGTTTATCTTTGGAATTGCTGGCCACGGAGGGGGTGTGGGATGTGCGTGTTGATGGTTAATGGTGTGAAGGTCCATAGCTGATACTGGCAGCCAGGGTCTTTAGATTATGTAAATGGGCAATGCATTATTAGTGCAGCACTGCTCAATTTTTAATGTAGTACATGGAAGCATGGTGATATTACTGCCATTATTTAATTAGAAAGTTGTCTGGGTAACTGTTGCAATCCTACTTTGAATTTTTGCATGTTAATAACTGCTTTATACGAAGTTGGGAGTGCCCAGTTTTAATAACATCACATGTGTAAATACTGTTGTCTTCAGATTGCTGAGACCTTTCAGCAATACCAAGGGGAGGGAAGCAGTCTGTATACAAATGTTTAAACTTCATTCTGACCTTGTAAATCCTGTTTCCTCCCCAAGTGCAAATGTGGTGCAATGCAAACAGCAGTGCTTCAAAAATAACCCTAATTAGCAATTAGCTGCAATAAATCGAGCTTGGATGGGTGTGCTCAGTGCTGTTGAATTTGATACTATATTATGGCACAAGTTGCATAATACACATTTAACTGTTTTAGCTTGTAACACTGCTTTTCTCACATAAGGTAAAATATCTAAATGTCATGTGAATTTTAGCAGCAATGTAGTGGATCATATGTACACTTCTGGTGTAGTGCAGACTTGCTTTCTGCATAAGGATAACAGATAATCTTAAATAACTATGTGCTGCTGAGGTATTGATGTCTTTATTTAATATTAATAAAGATTCAGCCATTCTGGTTTCCTTCTGAACTGCATCAGGTTTAAATATAATGATTTCTGATAGCAGCCAGAAAAAGCTAGAAACACGAGAGGGATCTGGGGGCTAATTGGGCTTGTAAAAAAGCAGACAGTATTTTGATGATATTCTAACCAGAATGATGAGAAGTGCATTTTTATGGCCCGGGATACATGAATTTTCTAAGATCTTTTAGAAGTAACTGGGAACTGTTCAGCATTTTCTAACGTCCCATGCTGTTTGTAGGTATTGGAGAAGCAATTCTTCTCTGAAAACAAGAATCAGTGCTGCTGGTTTCAAGTGTGGGAAGATGGCAGTGGTCAGCAGAGCAAGCACTGAAATGCCTCTTTAGCAGGAGATTAAAAAAGATGCGTTTAAGTTCAACATTTCTATAAACGGCTTTTAGTTTTCCATAGCAGCGAAGGTTTAATGCCCCTTGTCCAGCTGTGGGGCTCTGGCAGTGATCCCGGTGGTGTGTGGGGTCTGTAAGGAAGCCCAGAAGCGCTCCTGGCCCCAGAGCCCCTTTCACAGGGACTTGCCCTACAGCTGCTGCCTCGGAGCGGGGCTGTGAGTCAGCCCCCAATGGTGCTCTGACTAATGGATACCGCACCGGGAGATTTGCATTCCTGTGATAGCGATTTAAGGGTGGAGCTCTTTGCTTTCAGTGGTTTCCTTTTGTTTTTGTTTTCTTCTGGCTAGTTGGGACACTTATTGCACAAGTGAGTTCTTATTTACTCACTTTGAATATGCCTTTGAAACTTTTTATCGCTGTTAAATCAACGTTTTGATAATACAAATTTGGATTTTGGGGGAGTTTGCTGTAGGTTTTGTCAAACTGAAATGTCAGTATAATCTCTAAATAGTAAATACTGATGAATCAATATTTTTCAAAGCAGCAATATTAATAAAACTTTGTATTTTGCGTATATATATATTAAAATATATATTTGGTCCTCCTTTTAGCTAGGTAAATATTGCTATTAGGCCTCTGGGTCAGGTGCTGAGATTAGGAGTCTTTTCCATCGATTCCCAATCCCCCAGCTCAGTTAAAAGATTACATTGACTGGATTTATCTTTATTTAAATTTGCCACAATGTGAGCAGTGTGGCCTGGTGTTACATTCAGGTCCTCTAAAGTGGCCATAATTCATGTTCTGACTTGGTCAGACGGCTTGCTTTCTTTTGTTAAAAAAAAGTCAGTATTATATTATTGTACAGGAAAAAATGACATTAGTGTCTCTTACACCTCAGTTTCTTTGAAAGAGAATGTCATTATTGGTACTAATTTAGATGGTGGATCCCTTATTTATCACTAACTGTGCTCTCAGTGTACTTTACCTAGTTCCTTTCTTGATTTTTATCTATGCCTTACCAAATTAGAATGCTGTTCTTACAGGTCATTCCCCTTCAGTTTCTGGAAGGATTGTGCCTTGCTGAAGTTGTACTGGGGCAAGAATGGTACTGTTGTATTGAAGGGGCAGAGAAAAGCAGGTGCCTGAGGTCTGATTTTGTTTGTAGTTGCAACTCTTGGTGACTTCGTTCTACTGGGTGAGGAAAAGCATTGCCCTGTGTATGATCAAATAGCAAAAGTGACATTTTCTTTTTGTGACTGAATGAGCTTTGGGAGAGTAGCAAAAAATAGAGGTACACTTGCAAGGAAATCCAATTTAAAAAATTCTAATTCTACACGTACAGGAGGGAAGGTTCTCTTTTGGGATGAAATTAGAAATCAGCATAACTAATGGAGGATGATTTAAGCCGTGTGCAGAGTGTGTGTGTCTTTTAATCTGAAATAAGTGCTTCCTCTGGGGCTGTTTCTAAATCTTCTGTTCTTATCATACCTTATTGTTTCTGCTGAGCTCCCCTGGGTGTCCTCACTCTGCCAAGGCCTGTTGTGACCTTCAGGACAGGCAGCTGCTTTTAGGAGAAGCTGCTGTTGAGCTGGTGCAAGAGGTGTCTGTGGTACTGACCCCACAGCGCTGCCCACTCTGCAGGGCACCAGGGTTGTGCCTTTGTGGGTCCTTACCCTCTCTTGGACTCTTCCATATATTATAGGATAGTTTTGACTGAATTGCTAAGTGCAATTTTATTCTCTGCAATAACCAAGTGTTAGGATTTACACCAAACAAAGATGAGTGTTGTCTTTCTCTGCATGTTTTCGATGTGCTGTTCGCATGCTTTGAATTTCTATGCAAAGACCTTCTCAGTGTATTTTGAAGCCAGGTAGGTTCATTTTGAACAGTGCTTTAAAGGATGCTGGCTCTTATTCAACTAACAAGTGAAATCCTTTAACAACTCCAATCTTAACCTGAAATTTGTGTTGTCTTCTCCATAATCTTACTCCACTCATAACTGACTGTGTGTCATGTAGTAGCAAAGATGCTGATAGTGTTGTCAGCACCAGCTGTCCCTCTTTGCAGCCGTTTCTTGTACTGAATTATTTACTACTGGGATTTATGCTGTGTATATAGTGTAAAAGTTTTATCACAGCAGTTGTGCATGTAAACTAGTACTGGGTACAGAGATGGTCTCCAAAGTGTTGGAGGAATGCTGAAGGGAAGGACTTCAGTTTAATTGGTTTTATCTGTGGCTCCAGATTTATTCATCCTTCTCTTTATCTGTAGCTTTCCAAATAGTCATTCTCTGTAATTTGACACATTATATGGCTCAGTAATTATGTTCTAATTATGGAATCCCTTAACTGCAAGGTGTAGTTCCGCAGAAGATTTGGGTATTTTATTAACTGTAGGCACATTTCCATGGGATCTTTCTTCAAAGCAATGTAAGGGTTCCCAATACTGGAAAACTTTAGATTCATACTGTGATTCTTACTGTTCAGACAGTGAGACAGGAATGAGTAACGAATGGAAGAATGAAAAAATTGAAGGGCAGCTGTTAGCCAAAAGTCGTAGGTTAGTCCTTCAGTGCAGCCAGCAAGAATCACGGTACTTAAACTTTAGCTGAACTGAAAGGGAGGAGGGTGTCTGACTCATAAATTTACACATGATACATTGAAATGTAGTAGATGATTTAAGTAGCTCAATGTACCTGTGAGTAGTGTCTTTTTTGATGACTTCTCTGGGTGTCTTTAATTCAAGAAAGCACTAAAGTGCATTCATTAGGTGGCTGTTACAATAGTTCAGGACTTCTCCAAAGTGAAAGTCAGCAGATGACATTTTTTAAATTAAAAAAAATGCGATTTATTAAAGGCTTAAAAGGTAGTGAGTCGGGAGTGTTCCTGAAGTGTGGTCACCATTCCTGTTGGGTGGAGTATCTGCAGTGCTTCTGTTGTAGCTTTGGAGCCCATTGTTCACCGATGCTTTCCTGGGTAAAGGCCTCACACTGTCTTACTAAATGTGCTCAAGTAGAGCTGCCTCCCTTATAGTTGTACAGATTATTTCCTGTAATCTGTTGATTTAATGTTCATCTAGGTGACAGTCTCTCTGTCCTTCCCCTGGGCAGTTGTCTGGCTGGACTGAGAGTGCTTGAAGACAGAAGCTCTGTGCAGTAGGGCCAGAGGTGCCTGCTGGGTTAGGTCATTTCTGAGGAGTTTGAAAATATTAGCAAATGTACAAACCAGCAGCGTTATGTGCTTTGCCAAAGCAAGCATTTGTTAGCTGCCAGCTATTCCCTGCTGTATTAGAAATCTTCAGGGAAGAAATGCCTGCTCCTCTGCCCTCCTCAAAAAGGGCTGCATTATCTGATATTATAAAAGATAATATATAGCAGAGCTTAATGCTCTCCTAAAGTATATTTCCTAAAGATGTGTCCTGATTTTATTGTAATGTAACATCTTGGATCTGTCAAGACCTGGAATTGTTATGAGATGCTGGACATGCTCCTAACCATGTAATTTGATGCTGTTTTGTTTGACAAACAAGAATACGTAGCTTGCAGTTGCCACGGCGTGAGTGGTAAGTGATAAATCACAGGTGTGGTGCTTAGCTGGGGACTGCTGGATTGTTTCCAGTAATTTTCAGAGTATGTGGAGGTGGTGGTGCAAAGCAGACTTTCAAATCTGGTTTTTGGGGCCATGGGACTTGGTGGGGGCAGGAGAGAAAGAGCGGAGGAAAACCCTTACTGCCATTCCTGTGTGTGTGCATAGAGGCTGGAAAGCCAGCTACATCTTTGCCTTTGTGGGAGTTACTTTTTTGTTACAAAATATGTAATTATCACTTTTTGTTTAGCTGTTCATATAAATTTCTAATAAGTGCACTGCCTTTAATTTTAGAGAGGGATGAAGGAGGTTTGTTTTCTTGTGCTTGAGCCTAAGAATTGCACTGCCTTCAGCTTTAGAGAGGAATCAGGGAGGTTTGTTTTCTTGTAGTTGAGCCATGCTAAATGGGCATCAAAAGTAGCTTCAGAAGGTGCTTAGGACAAGGTGAAGGCAGGTATGTACAGAATCTTGTGCATGTGCCTGCACAAACTCATGATATTTCCCAAGTATGTTTATCAGGGTAATCTTTTTAAGAGAATGGTGGGAGGATTTATTTATCCAGTAGTCTTCAGCCAGAGGCACTCAGAGATTGGTGTCACATCCTCCTTACAGGAAGGGTCTATAAAGAAATAGGAGATCATGGGTAATAAATGTCCTTCTCTCCTGGAGGAGTTCCAGTTCAGAGGTGGGCTGTCCTTTAGTTACCAAAATTGATGTAGACAGCCCTTTATCCAGTCTGAGTTTGGTGGTAGATATTATTTCTGTCTAAAATTCTGAGAAGGGGGTGTCCTGAGGAAGAGTCTGTTATTGCCTTCCTTGTTAACAGGAATTGTGCTTCACTACCAGTGGGCAGAATTTGGCTCTTTGGAGACGTCCTATTAAATGCTTTGGGGAATAGGTCGTACATGATGTGTTCATTTCCTTAGTATAATTCCCCATCACCAATGCCATTAAATGCACCATTACCAGCCCTCTTATGTAAATGATTTTTCCAGTCTCTTCTCTTAGCTCAAAATACCCTTTTGGAGGGCTCTTGATTAGTTGAACTCAATTTGCTCAAAGGTTAGCATGTTAAATTGGTATTTGGTTTTCATTAACCTGTGGAGTAATATCTTGTCATTAGGAAAGGCCTTTTGCAGGGTCTCCATCATCATTCATTTCTTGTAGCCAAGTGCTTTGCCTTTTCTATCCATTTCACTCTGTAAAGGATGCTGCTGTTAAAAAGCAGCTTGTCCTTTGTAGTACGTAAGAAAAAACTATGGCAGGATGTTGACCCAGAAGTGTTCTGTGTAGTGGGCTCAGTTAGCAAGAGTATCTGTTTTATTCTGGGTTTTTTTAGTTAGTCTTCAATTGGGTTTTGTTAAGCTGTTATTATTACAGTTTCTTAAGAGTATTTATTGCTTTGCTGACTGAGGCACAGTTGAGTGATCAAAAATTAGCAGTGTAAAGAAATAACTCTGGGAAACAGGTGACTTTCTGCTGTGGCAGACTTTCAGGAGACACAGATGAGAAAATCTAAAATATGCTTCCAAGGAAGGTTTGGGTTGGTTTTTTTTTTTTTTTTTTTTTTTTTTTCTTCCTAAATAATGACAGCTTGCCTGTGTATCTGCAGGAAGGGATGTAAAGGCAGGGATCTAAACATATGGTTGCAGTAGATTTCTGAATAATGCTTGGGCTATCTATTACCCTGTAATTGCTACCTATCAAAGCTGTGCTGCATTAATATGACTGATCATCCGAGGTGGTTCAGGCATCTCCTGCTCCTGTTCTGCCCAATGCCTCATTCTGAAGTACAATCATGTTCCTTCCTCCTGATGCATCTCTCTCACTCATACCAAATTGATAAAAGCAGCATATTTGAACATAAATAAAATTAATGGAGCAATAAAACAAAAGAAATTGTATTCTACTAAATCCTCTCTGTTTGTTTTGGTTAAAAAACCAATACATTACTCCAGGGATAAAGGAAAGCAGCACACGACAAGCTCTGAATCAAGTGAGTTTCTTATGTGCTTTCCATCTCAAAATTGAGGGAAGCATCCATACAAATGGTTGCTCCAAGAAAGCAAACCCAGCAATTAATTTTTGGTGCCTAATACCAACAGTAGAATATGGAGTGAGATTTTCTTCCAATGCTGAACAAAAGTCAAAATTGTTGGAGAGGAAAGATGGCAAGTTCCTGTTCTCATGGAAAATGGGAATAATTTTTGTCTTGTAGGCTAGAGTTTCATCCTGCTCATGATTTATTACTTTTATTAACTCACCAGTTCTGGCTGCAGAAACTGTTTGAGTTTTGCATAACAAAAGTATATAATATTAAGAGTATGATTTTAAAAAAAATATATTTTTAAAGTAATACTGCTTGTAGAAAGATGTGACATTGGGCAATTCTGCCCACCCTCATTTATTAATTTTATTAGTAGTTTCACAATTGCAATGTGTGCTTCTAGAGTTGCAGCAGGAATCATGTTTTAGCTGAAATGCTGCAGGTTGGTGTCATCTCTTAATGCAAACTGGTGACCAAAGTGAATTCAAGAGTGGCCATATGGTATCTCTAAGATGACACTGAGATAACTCTATTCTTCTGCCTGCCTGCAAAGACCTGAATGTAACTTAAGGTAGAAGGAGGGAATACAGATTTTTCAGAGCTTCTTCCTAAGAAGAAACAGCAGCTGTCCCTCAAGAGAAGGCTCAGACAGGTCATCCCCATCCTCATCCACCTCTGAGGAGGCTGCAGGCCTTGGGCTGGTCCTGGCAGTGCTCATTGGGAGGAACTGAGACCCGTGCACTTAAGGTTTTTATCTTGTTCAGTAGAAATTTGAATGCTTTAGGAGTCTGAATTTTCTGTGCAAAGCTTTGCAGCATTAAAAATTACAGAAACAATAGAAAAACTGTAAAAAACAAAACTCACTCTTACTTTACAAAAAAACCCAAGAACAGAAACAACCCAATCTATTATGCTTCATTAAACAGGGATTTAGAAATTCCCTTAACGATTTATTTAATTTCATTTACCAAATTATGTTGTGGGAGGTTTTTTTTGGTTGATTTTTTAAAGTTAAGTTACAAAAGTTTGTTGTTACGGTTGAATAATAGCAAAACAAAGTAAGTAGAACCTGATTAAAATGTGAATTTTAATGGAATGTTGCTTTATGAAAAGAATCAAATTTCGGTTTTGAGGTGTCACAGTATTAGAATCACATGGTTTATGAATTACGTATAATAGAACTGTGTTTATAAACAAAGGTTGGTTTTTAAGTGGAAAAAAATACTGCTGACGCTCGTGACCTAATGTAGATGAAGGTTTAAGGCATCTGTTTCAGCTTTTGCTTTCTAATCTTGCCTGTTATTGCGTGTTCTGCATTTGCCCTTTCATTCCTAAGAGAGGTTTCACTTTTCCCTTGCCAGTAGCAGTGGAAGCTGCAGAGTTTGCCTTGTGTGTGGCAGAGGGCTCATGCTGTCTGCATTCAGCAGTTTCAGCCTTCCTGCTGAGGCTGGGAGAGCAGTTTGTTCCCAGCTCACCTGCAAAAACACCAGAGATGATGAGGATGCTCCCCACCAGCGCCCCAAACCTGTGCTAATAAAGAGCTTGCAGAGCTGACTGTTCCCCTCTGGAAGGAGCCCGAAGTGAAGCTCTGAGTTGCCTCAGCCTTAATCAGTTTGAAGCAAGATGTCATAAAGTAATCGTGCTCGGCTTAGAGGAGTTGCCTGGGATTGTTTCAGGCCAAACTGTCAAGAGGGAAGAGTGGAGCAGTAGCTTATTGAATCTAGAGCCTGAGCTCACCTTTGATGTGTCTACATTCCAGTTTAAAGAGCCCTTAAAATCGCTTTCTTTCGTGCCTCTCAGCAGCGCTGTGTGGGCAAATACATTCTTTCAGAGTTTGCTCAGGGATGTCAATGCGTGCTTTTTATGAATAAGGTACTTTTCTGAGCTGCGTGGCTCTGTCCCGTGTCGGGCTGCTTGCAGAAGCCCAGACGGCTGCGTCATCCCGGCCGTGTGGCAGCGAGCACGGCGAGGAGCGGGTCCCTGAACGGGGCTCCTGGCTTCTCCAGTAACCCAAATAGCACAGACTGGATGGGAGTCTTCAGGGAGGGGTGGGGGGAAATGTCAAGTGGAAAATAATTTGCAGAGCAGACACGGTGTGTCATTTTTTCCCATTGCCACGCTCCAGATTTTCTGGGTCTTTGGGTGTGTTTTGTGTTGGTTTTTTTGCTTTTTAACATTGCCTTTTGAGAGCACAGGGCTTCCTCTGGCTGAGCACTCAGGCTAGGTCAGCTAAAAAGAAAATCAATTGCTAACTATTAGGCCAAATGATATTAATATGTGTTTAGATTAATCTGTGTCGCCTGTCCAAGGCATCCTTGGTTGCCAGTGGAAATAGGGCCTTTCCTGCTGTTTCCCCACCAAGCTCAGGTGCTGCAGGCCTTTGGGAAACACTGGGCAAATAAAGCTGATCTTGGGTCGAGTGGGATTCCTCTGATTCCACCCTTAGCCTGGGTGTATGATTAATTTCTGGTAGAGCAACAGAGAGACTGGGACATGTGGGTGCTGACAGCAAGTGGAGGGTGCAGGGCACAGGCATAGGCGAGACTTGGCAGGTATCCTAGAGAATTTAGAGTGCAGATTGAGATAGGGAGTGCTTAGAACAAAGGGTTTGTCACTTTTTAGCTTCCCTTGGAAGAAGATACACCAGCTCTTCTCTGCTTCTCTTGGTTTTATTCTCCTTTAAATCACTTTTGGAAAGGCAGAATAAAAACTAACTTAAGAGCAGTCAGGAAAATGAAGCAAAACAGTTGCAGGCTTAAGCTTTCAGCAGCAACAGCTGGCACAGGCATGTCTCCTGGCAAGTGACATCTTGACTTGAAAAAGCACATGTCGCTTCTGGTTGGGGTTGTGTCAGGATCCTAGGACAAATCCTGAAATTTTGAGCCCTGCAGAAGTTCCTCTAATCCCAGAGCTGAGCTGGGCCAGGATCATGTTGGAACAGCTCTATTTCTTTCCCCTAGGGCACTGTTTTCATCTCTGTCCTGTCCCTGAAAGGGAGAAACCTGGTTTTGTTTCCCTGCCTTTTTGGAAGAAGAGGGAATGTGGGCTGTGTGGGAGATGGCCAGGTGAGGAGGAAAGGCCTTGGTACAAAACAGGGGAAGGGACCATGCTCCCATTTCAGTGGCAGCAGAGCTGCTTACCTGTCGCTATGCTCCTATGTTTGTCACTCTTCGTGACTGAAATTATTTCAGCCATTTGTTGCAGAGTGAGAGTGGATTTCCCCTTTCCTATGTGTTTTCAGTGCTCAGCTATGATTCTGTCATATTGTATTTGGTGGCATATCATTGTGCTCAATATGTGTGTAGGAATCAGCACACGAAGGTTTGCCTTCAGCCCCAAACGTGCTTGGGGTTGACAAGTGTGTTTGCTGTTCTGCAATGAAATGTGCTAGGAAATGATACAGATCTGGTGTTTTCAGAGCAGTACATACAGGTGAGGCTTATAAATACTCCTGAAAAGGAAGTTAGATGCCTGATTCCTTTGGGACTTTCCTGTGGGTTTGTTATATGGCTTTAGTGTATTGGTGCATTGAGTGGTGCAAACTCTGTGGGATTTGTGTGTATTTGGTGTGTACATAGCAGTGTCACTATCAAGTACCTTGTTGTTTACTCTGTGCTCAACAATGTAAATTTTAGTAGCAAATCCCCTGTAATATACCAGACTTAGGCTTTGCCAAAACTGTGTATGCCAGACTTGATTGAAAATTGGAATTTAAAAAGTTATAAAACCTGATCATTTGTGTTTAAGGCTTTCCTGTTTTGCATAGCTCTTTCATCCTCCTAAAACTGGTCTCTCAACCATCACACCTTCCCAAGCCTTCCAGATCAGAGCTTCTCTCCTCCAAAGCACTGGGGTTTGTTCCTTCCAGGTAGCAGTGGGGATGGTGTTTCTTCCATGCATGTCTGGAAGGAACATTTTAGCCTTTTTGGTTTAGAGTCTGTGGATAATTATCAAGGGTCCATGAGAGCTGATTGAAAAAACCAAGTTTGTGTGTGCTGTAGAGCAGTGGATGTATGTGGAAATTCTTTGGATGTCCACTGGCAAGAGGCCACACTTTGCAAAGACTGTAAATCATTACTTTATTAATCGATAAGGCCATATTTTTATTTCTATTTTTTTCCCAAGATTTCTGGACAAAAGTGAAGGAACGTGAAATATGCTGAGTTAGGAACTGAATAACCCCCTGCCCCCACGTGTGCACTCTGCTGCAGATTGAAACTGATCCCACAGTGCTATTTGTATTTTATGTGTGTGTTCATTTCTCCTTTTAACGTTGACCAAAAAAGAATCTTTCGTGGGAGTACAGCGAATTTATTTTAAATGATGTATTATTTACACAGTGGTAATGGCTTCTTTGTAAAGATGTCTTTTGAAACTTTTTAACATGCATATTATCATTTAAATTCACACACAGAGACTATTTAAAATGTGTATTACAGTGTACATGTGTATTTAGAGGCTTGTGTATATTATTTTATCCTAATGGGTAATCCATCTTTTCACTGTGTATTTAGGGACACTTAAATCCGTGGATTATTCAGCAGTTGAGCATGCACATTAGCTTTGCAGGCTGAAATTCAGATGAAATGTTACTGTGTTTAAAAAGAAAAATGCACCCAAAAAAGAGCAATAAATTGGCTTTTGTTGCACTGCTCTTGGGGAGAAGAACCCTCTAAGAATCAGCCCATGCATATTTTGCACCAAAAGGTATTGACTCTATGTCAGGAAAAGAAAAATAGAGAAAAAACCCTCCCAGTAAAAAGTAGTGCTCTTACTCTGCTCCTGTCTTGTATTTGTATTCCCTTCAAATTCCAGACAAACAACGAGGAACTGAAACAGTTTTAATTTAAGAAAAAAGACTCCTCTTGATTTTTGGTAGTAGCTCTGCCTACTAAAGCAGAGTAGTGTTTTCTTTGTTAAAGCTGCCGTCATTTGAAGTAGTGGGAATTCGCAGTTTTGGAAAACTCTCCTTTATGAAGACTTAATTTTCAGGCTTCAACCTGGTCATCTCTTGGATGGAGAAATGCCACTGACAAGCTTAGTTCTGGTCTCATTTTGCATGTGTGTTTTCACTGAGGCCATGAAGAAACAGGTTAAGGCTGGCTTGCTTTTTTTTCCTTTTTATTATTTTTTTTTCCCCAACAGCCTGCAAACCCAGAACTGCTGACACTTTGTGGAAAGCTTTGCTGTCTAGAAAAAGTAAAAATTCTGCTTTTCTCTCCATTTGCTTGTTTATTTCCATGAGTGCCAACCTGAAAACAGAACCTTTCTCTATGGAGAATTGTGTGGTTTTGGGGCAATCTTGAAGTGTAGATAGGGATCTGTGCTGCTTGTTCTTCAAGGAACGCAAAGCAGCAGCTTTCAGGTAACAGTGAGCTGAGAGGTTGTTCACTTTTTAAAAAGCGTATCTTCGGATTTGGGGTGGGTCAGGGTGATGAAACAGGAATGTACAGGCAGGGAAACAGACTCCAGCAGCTTGTGTGGCTCCTTGCCTTGCTCAGTGATCCTTGGCACAGAGGAGCAGTGTGTCCTCGGGACACTGCCTCCCACCTGAGGAGCTGCTTGCTCTAGGCTTTCAGTGGTTTGGGATTTTTTTTAAGGATGCTAATCCATGGAAAACCTATGACAGCTGCAACTGGATTCAGGACTGGAGAGGTGGTTGTAATCCACTGGGTTTTTTTTCTTAAAAGAACTGTGACTATTTTTGCTCTGAAGTCCCTTCAAAAATTGTGTGGATGTACAAAAGCTGGTAAGCAGCTAAAGGAAGCGGAATATAGAAACTCCCCATGCTCAGTTGTGGTAGCAAACAGTTTGTAAGCTGCGTGCAGGTGCAAAGGAGCATCTCACAAGCCTTGGACAGCAGCCTCTGAGCATCCCCTGCAATCCTGCTGAAATCAACTCTTTGATATGCAAAAAGGAAAGGGATTGGATTCAGCCATCCGAGACAAGGCAGCTCAGGCAGTGAACGCTCAGGCAGAGAAAGCACAAGCGTGTCCTGAAGAATGAGCCACTTGTACCTACTGGAGTCAAGCAAGCAGATGTCTTTCTGCTCTCTTGTACTCCACAAATATGGTACTTGCTGCTGTATAAGCAGCTATGCAAGCCAGTTGCTGGAGTTTCTTTTCATCAAATGACACAAAACTGATAATCAGCACAGTCTATTTCAAGGTGGAGGAGGGCATGCAGCAGAAAAAAAAAGCAAAGCAGTAGCTTTTACTAAGCCTACAGAGGCTGGACATGACCTCAGCCAAAGTTTGTGTTAACCCTCTGGGGAATTACAGTTAGTGCCATCTGAAACATTAGAACTTGGGTCTGTGTCTTTTTTTTTTTTTCCCCTCCCTTTTTTTTTCCCCCTTTTTTTTCGCTGGCACATTAGTTTTATTATCTTCCTGACTATGCAGTTTTCTGGTAATTGGGTGCATGCAGAGTTTCTGTTGGTGACAGCAGAAGGACTGCTAACATAAAAATATTTTTCAGCTCTAGGCTGGTACCATTAGTCAGTCTCCTGTGAACTGTGGGTAGAACAGGCCAGACCATCGGTTCTGCTGGTAAGAGTAAATGCCATTCCCTGAGAGTCTCTCTTGCTGGAAGTAGCTGAACTTGGTGAAGGGAACACCCCAACTAAAAGCCACTGTTCTGCTCTTTTTTGTCATAAACACTGTAATTAACTTTTGATCACCGTCAATTTTCATGTGCCTAATTCCATGGAAATGTTAACGTAGGATAGCAAAAGAACAGACATTTATCAGCTCTCAACCAAGTAATGTAGGGGTGTCTGTCCTGCCAAATGCTTTAGGTCTTTGATACCAATGTATTATTTGCCATTTCCCCAAATATCTTCTTAAAGCAGTGGTGAGGGAAGAGACTGCAATATCAATGCATAAAGTGTGAAGCTTTTGACTGTCTTTAATGGGTCATTTTGAGGGCTTTCTCCAAACCTCAGCTGTTCTAAATTAAGTACTGTTAGGTAGATGTTACAGAATTTGCCTTCTGCATGAAGAGAGGGAATTTTTCCACCCCCACTTTTCAGCCTACTATTACTGCTACAAGAGGCTTGTCATCCTACACTTCTTAAGGAAGCCAGATTTTTGGCTTGGGTTCAAACATATGTTTCTCTGCTGCTGCCTTGTGTGCTCTCTGATCTGCCATTGGAAACCAGTTTCAAGTGATGCTCTTCCCCAAATTTCCTTCCCCCACTCCTGAAATGTTGTAAGCATCTATGAAGTACGACTGGTGGATTGACAGGAAAATTCATGTCTCCTCAGAAGACTGAACTTCATTATTCTGTGGCCACTTTATAGATTTTTCAGTCTGTTTGAAATAAGTATTAAAAAAATCTATAGCAAAATTATCCGAGGCATCAGGAACCTCTACTAAAAAAGGAAGGTACTCTATTTATTAATAGCAGTATTGTTAGTATTGTTTAAATATTTAATGGAGAAATTATAGACTGTTCATTGGCTGCAGTGCGGGAGTTTCAAGGACCTGAATTCCCATGTTAGCAATTTGTACGGGTCTGTGGTGCTTTCTAGTCTGTGTGAATGTGACCTGCATCTAAATGAAAGCAGCTGGTGGAGGCATGAAGTGCAAGCATGATGTTTAAACACATAAAGGCTGGCTGCTCCCGTGGGCAGACAGTGTCCTGGGACCTTTGCCTTCTCAGCTTTTATAAGTTTTAATAACCAGTCTGGGGGAGAAGCTAAAGTAACATATGTTTTGTCCTCTGAATTTGTAACCGGGCCACCCTCACATTGTTTCAGCCTGTAATGAAGCATCAGTGAAAGGATGCTCAGTGGGGTTACTGGATGTGTATTTTTAAAAAGTACTTCTATATGGAGGAAAAAATGCAAAGAAAACTCTCAAATTTGGGCTGTGGGTATG
The DNA here is from genome assembly GCF_000738735.6 of Corvus cornix cornix. NCBI lineage: Eukaryota > Metazoa > Chordata > Aves > Passeriformes > Corvidae > Corvus > Corvus cornix. Next base: position 6,624,564 of record NC_046345.1, read on the forward strand.
TAAGAGGAGGCTTAAAATCTGGGAACTCCTGTGCCGACTGTCTGAGGCATAAGGGAAAGAGTGGTTAGTGCTTTTTATCTACCCAGTTAGGAAATGCTGGAGGACTTAGTAACTGCTTAATTGTGTGAAGTCAGGCTTTATTATAAGGTTTGGGCAGTTCTTTGTTTTGAGTTTGTTACAGGTAGCTTCAAATACTGCATTAAAGAAGAAAAAAGGCCTCTGCAAAGTCCCAATGCTCTGTGGGTGTTTTTCTTTCACAAATTACCAACTTTTGGAATCTCTCTCCATGCAGGTAAATAAACCTGCTGCTTCTGCCTACCAATCAGTTCCTGCACTGCAGTGGGTGCTGCTGGGGTTCTAATGCTGCCTATCAGTCTCAGATATGAGGCAGGGCTTAGCCAAGCTGGCACTTGGCTGCCAGCCCTGCAGACCTGGCCCTCGGGGCCCCTGTGGGGAGGGTTTGATGCTCTTGCTCCCCAGTGGTGATAAACTCCTCCAGTGTGGGCTCTGCACCACAGTAATTGCAGAAGACCTGATCCACTAAGCTGATGGCGACTTTACTGAGACATTTCTCACCCTAATTTCTCTAGTCCTGAATCTGCACCTTTAAGGAGGAAGCAGCAGTGAAACAAACAAAAGCATAAATTCAAGGAAGAGTGAGTTAAAACTCAGCAGTTTTATATCTAGGTATTCTCTGAAGTTTGGGGACTGCAGAGAGGCGCTGGGTCACCTCTGGCAGCTTTTACTGGATGTGCTGCAGCAATCAGAAGAACATACCCCCTTCTGCTCTAGCACGTATTTGCCATTCTGCAGAGCTCCCTGGAGCTTCTGCCTTACCTGTTCTGGGCATCACCTCTCTGTTCCTACCTGCAAGCTGCTAGCAGGTGCATCACAGCTTAATCTTCCTGTTATGGCTCAAACAGCAGGAAGCATTTCTGCCAAAAGGAGACATTTTCACATATTTATTTTCTCAAGGTTAAGGTTTCCAAGAAGGCGTGTAAATGTACAATAATGGATGTAGGCACATGGATGCATTTTCATAAAGGCTTCAGAAAGACTTTTATAAGTAGATGTTGAGTGGCGGCTGTGCGCTTTGTTTGGAAGTTTTTTGTGAAGTGTTGGAAGAAAATATTTGGATTGGTTTGGTTTTCTGGGGGGTTGTTTGTTTTTTCAAGGGGTATGGTTTGTATTTGTTGATTCACAAGGTTTGTTCATAAAGGGATGCTTTCTCCACAGTATTTGAAATTCTCACAACAGAGGGAGCAAAGCTTCAGTTAGCCCTTTAGCCTTCCATTCAAGTAAACAATAGTGGGCATAGCCAAAAATCTTGCAACAGGCAAAAGCCTGTTTTTACTGATGCTGAGACAAATAATGTTAATTATATCAAAGAATCAAGGGTGTACATTTACTCCAGATCTGTTTGAGAGCTCTCAGACTGTGACTGGAGGTGTTACTTGCAAATACAGCCCTGCTGTCCAGGGGCCCCTGCAGATAAAGGGGTTTCACTTACTCTCTTTTCACCATCACTTTCCCTTCTTTATATCTTATTTTGGCTGTTGTTCTCTGTGGCTACAGGGATATGTGTGTGCTTTGATTTAAAGGAGACTTTTTGAAAGAAATGATAAATATTTTCCAAATTATGTCAAAATCTGATACATTTTTCGTCAGCCTGACGTTTCGGGATAGAAACAGGATGGAAACATTGTGCTTCAACAGGATCATCACAATGATCTATGTAATGTTATCCTCGCCCTGAAATGCCTCATGTGCCAGATGATGCACTTTCATGCTTAAATAAATTTTCCAAATCCTTAAATTTTCCTGTTTTGAAGGAAAAGTAGTAACAAATTGATTGGAAAGAACAACATAAAGAAACACCTATTTAAAAATTCCATGGTCTCTCAGTCCCAGGAGTGAGTGTGGGCAGGGCCTTGGCAGCTTTTTCTTTGGCAGCAGCTTCTCACAAGTGTTCTGTGGCAGTGGCCTGTCAGGGTTTCAGAGGCAGCAGCAGCTCTGGGCCATTGCTCACAGTGCAGGGAAGGCTTTGCAGGAAGGAAAGAAGGTGAGCAGCTTTCAAGTCCTCAGCACTAATGAGACATGGTTGTTACAGAGGAAAACTGTTAGGGTTTCATTCGTGCCTTTGGTTTAAAATTGAGGACTAATTTCAGTGTAGCTTCCAAAAAGTTGAAAGGCTTTGTGGTTGGAAATGTAGATCAGTAGGAAAATGGAAAGGACTTGTTCAGGAACGAAAGCTCTTGACTCTGACAAACTCTTGTCTTTTTGTTCCATTGACCCTCTCCAAGACTAAATACTAATGTTTCTTCCAAGTGCTCCTCCTGCCCTGACCTTTCTGCTTGTGCTGATGAAACACTGTCCAGGTCCTTCTCATCTCTTGATGGCTTCAAGCCCCTCATTGCTGACCTCTTATAGATTTTATACCTTTCCTTTCTCTGTTCTGCCTGCACAGTTGTTCAAGATGCAATTTAGACATAATCTCTCAGGCTTATCTCTGGCTGTTGATGTCTCAGGCTATCCCTGGTGTTGCTGCATTAGATTAAAATGAAGAAGGGAACCAACTTCAGAATTAGTGAGTGAGTAGTGGACAAGAGGTTTGTCCTACAAAAGTCTGTGTATTTGCTGAGTGGGGAGATCCCAGCCAAAGCACTTATTTATTCATTCTTCCATTCCCTGGCCTGCCTTGGCTGCAAGTGTTCTGATATCAAAAAGATTGGTTACTCTACTGGTGGCAGTACATGTTTGCTTTATCTTTAACCTGACAAGCCATTTGTGCTCCAGGGCATGTGTAAGAAGAATTAAATGCAAACAGTCAGAGTCCTCTGCAGGTTAGAGACAAGGAAGATAGTGCAAAGGGATTAAGGATTAAAGGGAGAGCAGCCATAAGCGGGATAGAAGGTTCATTTTATGCACTTGGCTCCAACTAGATAAATATTTATGAGCAAAGGGGAATGGATGGTTGTAAGAATTTCTGGCCTTTGTATAAGCAGGGCAAATAGAAAATTCTTGAAGATTTTAGCACTATTGACATTCAGAGATTTTTTTTTTCTAGCAGTTTGAAGGAGTTAGGAGCACAGATCCCATTTAAAGCCCTCATTAGCTAGATATTTATGGCCACTCCAATTCTCTTCTAAGTTTGAAAAGATTGTATTTCTTGGTTGAGCTGTACTTGATCTGCTTTTGATACTCCTTTCACTTTCTTCTCTTCAGAGTAAGTTTTCTATTCATGGATTTTCCCTATGCTATGTAGATAATACACTACTCTCACCACACAGTATAATTTTCAGTTTATTGTGAGTCTACACAGTGAAGTAGTATGAGGTGAGAGGACTTTGACCTAGCTTTTTTTTTTCCTCTTGTTTTTAAACAAATGACCAATAAAAAGACATTGAAGGGAGTGGGAAGTCTGTTGGCGATGGAGATGAAAGGAGGATTCTTTGAAAATTAAATGATGACACTAGGCCAAATTCCAGCAAAGTTTCGGGGAGACACTTGCAGGGAAATGAGGCTCATTAATTGTTTGCCTTGATGTATTAAATGATGAAGAGAGAATTCTTGCCCTTAATGATTTGATGCTTTGGCTACTTGACTGGCAGCAGTCATTTGTGCAGTCTCAAGGGTCTAGGTTGGGTTTAACCTGCCAACTTTTGCTAGACAAGATAAAAGCTTTACACTGACTTGGCTAAAACACTGGCAAGCATGACGAAAGTTCATTTATACAATTTTTGTGATAATTCTTATGAATATATTCAGAACCTCATTTTGCAGAGATGAGTCAAATCATAATTGCAGGAGTGTTTAAACAAAAACTTTGCATGGGGTAGACATGGACTTGTGGCACTTTCAGAGCTGTTACTGCAGCTAAAAGCAGAACGAGGAGCTTTGCCTGGTCTCTATTGCAGACTCCCTTCAAGAAGTCCTTGTGGTTGTTCCTGCCAGGCAGGATAAGGGGCTTGTCAGTTCTAGTGACACGAAAGCCACTGAAAAATGACACGACCAAATTTGCCAAGTACTTTTCTTGGTGGGCAGAATGTAAGGAGGACAAATCCCCGGTGAGCATGCAAGCTGCTTGCAGAGCTGTGTGGGACTGACAGGAGAGAGCTGTCAGCTTCTCCCGGGCTGGATGTTTCAGGAAAGCTCCCAGTCCCTGCCTGCCCAGGCTCCCTGCCTTATCCAGGCTATTCCTGCCAAGTACAAGGAAAAGCAACACCTTCCTTCAGCCTCGGGATGTGCTCAGTGCTGGGGAGAAGGTGCTATTAAGGCTCTCACTGCTGTGTAATACGCAGTGTTGCCCATGAAACTGCCATTTTACATTGATTTCCTACACCTCTGCATGAATTTATCATTAACAGCTTTATCATGCTGTTCTTATGAGAAATTCCAGATTGTCGCCCCTGGGAAGTTTATCCAGGGCTATCTTTATAGCTCTTTGGGAAATGGGAAGAGGAATCTAAGCATAGATTTAATGTCTTTAGATGTGGGGATTTAGAGACACCTGTTCTGCAGCTAATCTTAGGTTTTCTTTGCACTTTTAAATTTAATTCTTTGCCTTTTATTTTCATCCTTAGTCCAGAATCTCAGCATTGACAAGGACCAGAAAGTCATAACCTCACTATTTTTCAGGTGAAGTTGCTTTTGTTTTCATTGGTGTTACTGATTCATTAAAGGACAAACCCCACTAAGACAAAGGATGTGCCTCACTCCTGAGTTGTCCCTGTCTTTGTGTGCAGGTGAGACTTCATAGTGGACCTGAAATCCTTTTAAAAATGTGTCACTAGTGTGGAAAGTAGGCGCCTTTCTCTGTGGCACACAGAGGCAGAAAAAATATGTTTCACTTTTTTCCTTGCACTGGCTTTTTAGCAGCATTTTAAGTATGTGGTTTCCAGATCTTAGAGTTGGAGTGGCTCAAGATCAGTTATTTGAGAGATTAAGGTACGTGTGATTGTATGTCATCAGGAGCACTTTTTAAAGAATAGAATTGGCTTTGATTGAGAACAAGCAGCAATGTAAGAGCTTTGCTTTGCTTTTTTGAAAGAACAAATGGTAGAACTTTGCATTGACTTCTGCACTGTGCAGGCATGGTGGTGGTGCTGCTGGGAGGACAGCAGTGGCAGGCACTGCTGTCATGAGGATGAATTCCAAGATTTAGACCCAGAGGATTCAGCTATGTATGTTCAGATATTATTTAGATGCATTCCTTGCATCCCTTCTCTCATGCTTGCTTGTCTGTCAGGGACTTATCTCCAACAGGGCTTGTAGGAACATGATGCTGGCTGTGGTTGTGGCTTTTCGAAGAGACTGCAGAGCAGCAGAAAGAGTTTGCAATTGTGATATTTTGATACAGATAAATCTATTTTAAGCACAAAATGGGGAGTGTGAAGTCTGGTGGCAAGTGGAGGTCCTGGCTGGTTTCCTGATACATCATTTTGTGGAGATGAAGAAGGAGGGGACTGCATTTAATCACTGGACCTCACTATCTAGTCTGAATGACCTGTTCCAGTTCTCTAGGATTTTTATTCAATAACCCCCTAAAATAACTTGTAATGTTATGGACCAGAAAGCTCACTCTCAAAATACCTCATTTTCTTCAAGTGGGACTGCAGAGCATGGCTGTCCTGTGCAGCTGCCGTGATGGATGAGGCTGGGAGCTCGTGGTGGAGTTGGCTGAGCTCTGGCTGGGGCTGCTCGCACTGTGCAAGGATGGGACACGTCTTGCACAGCCTCCTACTCCTCTGGAGAGCCTTGTTCTCATTGCACTTAAATCTCTTCCCATTACAGGTAATCTAATTCTATCATGGTGGGATTAGGGGACCCTGCTGAGAGGAGCTAAGGGGACCAGCTGCTCTCTGCTTCAAAGGCACAATCCTGGTTTCTCTAAGGCCACCCTACATAACCCTGAGGAGTTTCCTCTGGGAGTCGGAGCTTTCCCTTCCTCTGCTGGGTGTGCTGCCAGTGCTCCTCCCAGGCCCGTGAATGTCACAGGTTTGTGACACCCCGAAATGTGCAGCTCTGCTCTCCAGAGGGACAGTGGCAGCATAGGCAGATGGATGTGGATCCTTGGGCACTTTACAAACTTTATGCTATCTGTATGGTAGCTGGTAGCTCTGTTTTTCTCTGAGAGCTGCTGCAATCAGCTGTGAAAGCCCCAGATATCTGGTTCAATATATTTTGAAGTTGAGGGGTTTTGTCCCAGCTTTATTGTTTGTTAATGCAGATATTGAACGGAAGCAGCAGAGCTGGATTCCAAACTGTCTTAACTGGAAGGTCTCAAAATTGGGCAGACAAAAGCAGGTTCCAGAAGGTATGTTTGTACTAGGTTCTTAGCATAGCACTATTTAACTTCTTTTAATCAGTGACCTGGAAGAGAAAAAATAAAACCATTACTCATAAAGCTCTCAGATAACACACAGATTAGGTGGAGTGCAAGATAAGGCAGGGCCTGAGTGACTAGGATTGCTCTGTGAACAGTGTGTTCTGATGCAATAAAATGCCATACTCTAGGGACAAAATGAGGGCCCTTCTGCTATAATGAGGAGGTGGAGGAGGGATAGGCATCTCCTGGGAAATGGCTAGCCTGAAAGAGGTTGGCATGTCAAAGTAGATAACCATCTGAACTGGAGTTTTCACAGCCTGACTGTGCCCAAGACTGAATGTATAGACAGGGAAGTACTGAGCTGAGTAGGTCCAGGGTAGTTATAGCCCTGTATTTGGCATTGGCACAAGTGTAACCTGAATTCTGTATTCCATCCTGATGCTTGCAGTTCAAGAACATTGGTTAAAATTGGAGAAACTTCAAGAAAAGTGTCGTGAGGACTGTTAAAGATTCAGAAAATCTGTCTGGCAGGGAAGGACTCCAGGAGCTCTGTCTGTTTTATTGTAGGAGGGCAAGGGGTGACATGACTACAATTTATAGCAGCCTGTGCAGGGAAGAGAAATTTGATAATAGAGAGCTCTTCTGTCTGGCAGTCAAAACTGTAAGGAGATCCAGTGGCTGGAAGGCTCTAACACTGATACTTTTAGACAAGAGATAAGCTGCAAAATTTTACTGGGGTGAATAATTAATGACTGTAGCAGTTTACCAAGGGTTGTGATGACTCCATCTCTGGATATCTCTAAGCTGAACCTTTCTAAACAAGAGGCTGTGTTTGAGTCTGGGATTAATTCAAACAAGTCTGGTGGCCTGTGTTGAGGCAGTGTACCTGCAATTTTGAGGCAGATTTTTCTCTTAAAATCGTCTGGGAATAAATGTACACCTGAAGAGACAAAGCTGCTGCCTAGGTATGTGAGTTTTAAGAGTTCTCTGTGCACTTGCCATTTTTTTATGTTGTTCTCAAAGATCTTGAACAGTTCCAGCTTGCAGATGCTGCTACAGCTCTTGCTAGGAAAACTGCATTTTTGAGGTTAGTTGTACACCAGAGAGAAGTGGATCTCTTTCCCTGTCATACTGCTGCTTCTCAAGATTCAAAACCATTGGGGAAGCAGTGTTTGCTGTTTTATCCATGATATTGCAGTTGTATTTTGTAAACTGATGAATGCTAAGTTGGAACTTTTGAAATGGGAGAGATGAGGACACCTGGCACCTTTGCATTGGTCCCTTTTGTTTGCAGTGAGGAGTGTTTGCATTGAGCTACACTGATGTTTGTGCTGAAGAGTTACCTGAATTTTTGCTTTTGACCTCGCTCTAGAGGATCCTGCTTGCCTCCCTCCCGATCCAGGATTTTGGGGGAATCTCTTAACAACTGACAGTGATGATGTTGAGAAAACATTGTAATATTGGTGCAGTAAAATTGCTGGGGCTCTAAGCACTCTAATCTCTTACTTCTTTATGAGGCTTGTGCTTGTTTTGCTTATATGTCACCGAGTGGGTCATGACTCAAATTTAGCCAGCACTGTTATTAATGCTGGAGCAAGTCTTCAGCGGGCTATTTTTAGCAGCCAGGGCTGTTGTTGAGAGCTTGCGCTTGCTAAAAATGCCTTGGAATGATTTCACAAGCGATACTGTCTGTGGTGGAATTTGCGCACCAGCTGTCTGTCTTCAGGCCAGTTGATTGTGTTGACACGTATTCCCTGTGATTTGTCATCTCTGCCTCCCGCTCTGCGATGGCTGTGACAGGCGTGCTATCAGTGTCTGATGGCAGGGAGTGAAGGAGGGGTAAGTGACAGCAGCAGCCTCATTACTGACAGCTTGGGAAACGCTGAGATCGCAGGGACGGCTTTGGCCTTCGTGATGTTTGATTTTTCCTTTGCCACCCCGTCTCGTGCAGCCCACCTCGCTGCTGCCATCCTCTCTGGCAGCTGTCTGCTCCACAGCTGAGGCCTTCCCTTGGATCTGCTCAGCAGTACTTTAAACATCTTCCTGGTTTAAGTGGGCTCCTCTACTGCTGAGCTTTATTTTGTTGCTGGCGGTGGCCTTCTCTCCTAAGGTAATAGGATAGATAAAATGTAAGCCAAATTTTCAGAGGGAGAATGCCCCAAGGAACAAGGCTTGGTGTGGAATGTCTACGAACTGTGATTCTGGGTTTGACTTGTCTACTGATTTCATGTGTAGTCTGACTGTGTATGATTCAGTTTTCCCACCAGAAGTTACAGGGTAAAGGAAAGATACGAGGTTTATAAATTAAGTGATTAAATTATCAAAATTTATTAATGAATATATATCCAGGATAGCTTTTAACCTCCAAAATAAAATAAAAAAGACTTGCTAATACTGGCAAGTGCCCTTGCTCCTGTAAACGTAATACATAGAGATGTGAAACTGCACCTGTGACTATTTTCTTAGTGAAATTACTCATTCAGTTAGTGAAATAAAAGGGTGTTAACTCTTATCCAGGGATTTCAATGTGTTGTAAGTCCTGGAAATACAGAATCTTGACATACCTTTGTGTTTTGTGGCTGAGAGGTGAATCAAAGCTACTGTGATTAAATGACTATGAATTCATTTCAGGACTTTGTTTTATAACAAATCCACTGATGAATGCAAACAGTACTAAACTTTCAATTCACACACCTTCAAAGCAACCCTTTGCTCTTGTCTCTTGAATCTGAAATATTCTACTAATTTTTTACCGTTACACAGACATGGATTTCAAGTAAATGTAAAACTGTGCTAGGAAGGCAAACAGGCAGCCAGTGATGCTTTATAATGCTGTAGGATTTTTGCCTCCAGAGACTTTGATGCAAATCTTGGCCCCAGCCTGTAGAGGAAATGAGTTTGGTTTTAGACTAATTCTTAGTGGATTCTAGTTCACGCTACAAATGATCTGTGGCTCATCTGGCAGTCAGAAAGCTTCCCTGAGTAAAGGCTGAATTAGAGAATGTGTTTTAATAAGGCTTAATGGGGAAATGTGTCTGGATGAAGCTCTGAACAATTCTGCATCACTTGTTTTTATAAGCACTAAGTTTGGCAGAAATCCTTATAAAAAAAGGGGTACACAAACTGTTAGCGGTGGTATATTTATAATTTGCTGTGGAAGAAATCAGACTCTCATTACAAGCCTGTAATGGTGTGTGCCCTCTTGTTTGATATATACAGTATTGTATTTCTGACCTTCAGCTCCTGAGTTTTGCCACGTGAGAGAGACTCTGTTCTACCACAAAGGCATCTTTCTCTTCCGTTGTCAGTCTGAGCCCAGCACTGAGTTATCTGTCCTGAAGGTGAAGGCACTGCCCCAGCAGCAATAAGCAGTGGCTGAAAATCCCATGCCCATGGCTCCTAAATAATTCAGCTGGCAGGTACCTTGTGCTTCTGCTCGCTCTTTGAAATGAGTGCTTTACCTGAGAGCCTGCTTGGGGCTTTCTGGTTCTGAGTCCTTGGAAGTGATTTCAGAGGAAGGCATTTGAATTGTGCCTAAAATAATTCATGCCAGGAAGAGCTTTTGGGATAAGGAAAGTTTAAGCTGGGGGGGCACTGATGGCTCCCGTTGGAGATGTGGTGTGATGTGAAGTGTGCTCAGCCCCAGTTCCTGCACAGGGGCCTGTGTTTCTGGCTGCTCAGCAGCTGATTTCTGTGTGGGCAAACTTGCTTGAGAGCCCAGATCTCTTTTCTTTAGAGTGCATGAAGACTGGAGGGGGGGATGTGTGCATCAAACTCCCTCACTACCCTCAAAAGAATGACATTCTTAGCCCAGCTGTTTGAAAAATGAACTTCATTTCCTTTACTATTCCCTTCCCAATATCTACATTCTCTTCTTCACAGTACTTCCCTTCTACTGACTTACCTATTTTTACCTTGGCTAAAGGCTGGGATTAACTCTGTGTGTGTGACTGTACATCCAGCCTCAAATTATACACTTCAATCTTATGGAAAGGTCCAGAATGAAATATTCCAGGGATCAAGCAGGAAGGGAAGGTGGAAAGGGAAGGTATGTTGCACTGTCTGAGCAACTTGATAAAAATTCTGTGAAACAACCACCCCTGCTGCAGGGAGGTGAGCACAGAGCTATTTTCAAGACTCCCCAACTCCTGTCACTTTGTAAATTAACCCTGTGGTATGAATCCAGACGTGTGGTCCTGGGCAGTGAAGAAGAAAAGCAGATTTTGGAAGTTGCTTGTTGGCAACTTCAGGTTGCAGTTTTGTGTCTGGTTCACTTGTGCTCTGCATGGGGGTCAGAGTGGTCTGAAGCTGATGAGAAGTTCAGTCATGTTTAATTTGTAACCTGTAAATATCACTAGTTTGTGACCTCGTCACTTGTGCCTGATGCCTTTAGTCTTTGCAAGTCTTGGTGGCACAAAGGTTGACTGCCGATGTGTGTTGGAGATCTTTACAAACTGACCTACCCATATTTTATCTTGTAGCTGTTGGACTGAGCAAATTTCAGTCCTGTGTTTCTTGAGCTTGGATGTGTACTGGTTCATTTGTTTAACAAATCAATTATACTCTGGGTTTATCTATTGGGATGGTGTCTGTGATCAAAAAAAGGAAAATGCAGTGGTACGTGTGAACTGATTAATATAAAGGCAAGTGCATCAGGTTGTGTGAGTGCATATGCTGCTTTTAAAACAGTGTTTGCTCTTTAGTTACTGCTATGAATCTCTGAGATGGTGCTAACCTGTTATAGAGAGATTCAGACATGGAGTTCTGTTTATTGTTCTTTTACCCTCCCTTAACATCCTTCCAATCACTAAAATCATAAGTCACCATGGCATATTCAGAGCATCAGGATTTTTTGGTTCCCTGTGGTACAAGGAACTTAGAAAAAGGTGCAGCGATAGGAGTTTCTTATTCAGGTTTCTAGCCACTTAATGCAACCTCTGGCTGATAAGAGTGACTGGAGATAAAGTATATACATTTTAACTGCAGTGTCCTTAAATATCCTTAACAGTTGAGCAAAGGCCTATGAGTTTATTTAAAGAATATTGAGAGCATTTGGATTTGGTGACCTTTTTTTCAGTCAAACACTGGTGGAACTTCATCATCACTTCTGAATGAGATGATTTGACCTTTATAAAGAATTTAAAACCTCTGGAGCTAGAAGAAGAAACCAAAAGACCTACTTCTTTCCGAGTAATTATAAGCATGTAGATAGATCTAGCAATGCCATTTCTTTTTTAATTGGAGCAATGTGCTCTACACAAATATGTGCAGAATCTGAGCACTATTAAAGGAGGCTTTTTCAAGTGAAAGAAAATTCCTGGGCTGGTTCTTGTTGAAAGTAGTTGCAGAAAATGCAAGTTTTTACAATATTCCAGTTTTTGGTTTTTATTTTCTTCCTGGTTAAAATGTTTCCCTGTGGAAGTCAGATGGGGGCAACCAGCGTAGTTATTTACATAAATAACTTAAAACTTGCATCAGAAGGAAAGATAGTGAATGGGACATCCATTACTGTGATGGATCAATCTTTGCAGGCAAAGATCGACTTTCCCCCATGAAGAAGTTATGAGGGTCTTAAAACAATGAAATACTGTTTCCTCACTGTTTTGTAGGCCCAAACACAAGGTAAAATCAACTTCTGCAAAAGCATTATTTGGGGGGAGAATGAAATCCACACTTCTGAGTGAGTAAATTCAGCTGGAGTAGATTATTTGCTCTTCCTTTGGTGCACAACAGTACTTTGCTTGCTTGTTTAAGTCTATAACCCATAATAAACCCTTAATTTTTGTGTGGTTAGCTTAAATTTCAGTTCTCATTTTCTTTTTTTTTTTTTTTAAAGTTTCCTTCATCTCTGTAACCAACAAGCTGTATGCATTAATCCTTTCTGTATACACAGATTCATAATCTGTTGTTGAAAGTATTATCCTTTGCTTCTAGGGATCAGATGTCAAAAGCAGGGTGTTTGGGATTCTCTCTTTTTCTTCGGATTGCTGCAACTGTGGGGTTTTTTCTTCACTGGATGTAGGATAAAGCACTCTCTTCCTTAAGTACTTACACAGCCCGTCTGAAAACTCTGTAGCCCAACATAATGGTTTTAACTTTGTAGTGAGGGGTTACTCTTCTTTTAATACATAAGAAGCAAGGGCAGAGAGATGAGGGACGTGGGTTCATCCTCCCTGTGGGCTTCTGCTGCAGCAGCTGAAAGTGATTTAACTGTGATCAATTTATAGTTTACAGTAATCCATCAGGTTGTGAACTGCAGGGGCTGTGGGCTGGATAAGCTCTGTGCTGTCAGCTGTACTTGTGGGGTGGTAAATTCCAGCAGAAGGGCAGGGAGGAGTCAGATCAGAGCTGTAATTAAATCTAGTCGAGGTCACAGAGCCAGGTGCATTGAGGGCACACCTTTGCAGCCATCAGTGCTGAGGCATGGCTGGAGGGATCGCCCTGCTGGCTCAGTGTGGTGACCAGTGGCTTGCTGGTGGCAGTGGCTGGTGGCGGTGCCACAGATGTGTCGGTGTTGCGTGTGCATTTTGCAGGTTTTGCTACACAGATGGTGTGCTGGGCTGTGGAAGGAGGTCACTGCACTTGGCAGCCCTGTGGTACCGGCCAGCATAACCAGCATCACTTGAGCCAGCCATTAAATTGTCCTGCCCAAGCCCCAAACTTTGTGCTTCCAGATGCCTTGTGCCTGCCTTTCTGCCAGGTGCTTGTTCTGCCTGGAGCCTTGGGAGGAGCCTTGGTAATGGTTTTCCTGCGATGGTCCTGAAATTTCAATCTCAATTACTTTCAGCTGCACTTCTCTGAGAACTGTGCTTCCACAGTACATGCTAAATTGTTTGGAAGGACTACATATGCCTCAGGATCAAAATGCAACAGGAAACGTCAGCAGCATGTCTAAATAAACATCTCTGTCTCTCTTACAAGAGTGTTTAGCAGCTCTGTTGGCAGATGTTTCTATAAAATGTTAAATACTGTGCTTTCCAATCTTCCAAACTGTTTGTAATGCAGTAAATAGCAAAGGACAGGGAAACCAGATGAGGAAGGTACAGCAAAGAATGGGAGAGCCCTAAAGAATTAGTGGTTCTACAGAAACAAAAAGTGAAAGTGGGTCCTGGGAATTAGTATTTCGTTGATAATGGTGGGATTTAAAATCCTTTATTACTGAAGTGCTTTGGTTTAGATGTGTAAAAGTACAGAAGGCAATAGGTTGGTTTCATGCAAGTAAGTGGCTTTGTGACTGATGTCTGATTTTAATGTATCAGGAGTTTTCTACATGCATTTTTGTATCAGTAGCCTGACCTACTAAGTTTTAGAAGTGTAAAACCTGAACAAAACGTAATGATCTGTTTTGTAGATTGTTTTTGTTGTCGTTGTTTTGTTTGGGGATTTTTTTTCTTGTGCATCCCATGCATCCTCTTAAAATGCCTTTTTTTTTTTTTCTAATGACTTTTGCTTTGGTGTGCTTGGGGAACAAGGGACTTTCTCTTTTTCAGTTCCTCTTTGTGTCTCCTGTCTCTTCCTTCCTTCATCACACAATATGTTTCAACTTAAGCTCAGGATATCACTTGTTTCCAAACTTGTCAGTGACTTTGCTGACTGGGGCAGTCACGGACACCTCGTCCTCTGCTTCCCAAGCTCAGCTGTCTCTGCGTGGTGTCAGTGCTGGGGCTGCCTGGTGAACTGGGGCAGCAAACTGCTCCAGTTCGCTGTGCTGCTGCCCAGGTGTTTGTGCTGGTGTCCCGGCAGGGACTGACAAAGGAATTCTGAGTTATCACGGGTGCCTCCCTGATGAAGGAAAAGGGCTTTCTCAAGGTCGTTCTCAGCAGGGCAGGGCACAGCTGGGGTGGGTAGCAGGGGTGGGAGCCCGACAAGGCTGCAGAGAGCGCTGGTCCTTGCACCAGCACCTCCTCACTGGCCAGCAGAGACAATTAGCGCCTTCATTCTAATCTCCCCGGCTGCTTCTGCAGGCTGTTTTTCTTCCAGATGCTTTAAATGCCGGACCTTCGATACTGTCAAGTACCAGAAAGTAAGATTAGATAAGGGGAAGTAGCAAGTGTGTGCTGAGAGCCGGTGGAAGTTGCCTGAATGAAGCCTTTGCATGGGGACAGCGGTGGGTGCAGGCTGGGCTCTGTGTGGGAGCAGGGGGCTGGTTTTCCATGCCCCTTTCCCCATGTTCCTTGGCTCTGAAACCACTCCTCACGGTTCAGGCTTGAGGCAAGTGCTGGATCCTGAAACCAGAGGCCGGGCATTAGGGACTGGAGATGGGAGAAGGCACTGTGCTGGCAGTGTTATCACTGCAAAACTGAGCAAGGGATAATTGGCTTGTTCTGTAAAGCCAGTGATCTCTGGGAGTGAATGAAAAACAGGTCAGGCTCAGAACAAGGTTTGACTACTCTGTGTAAAATACTGGGTTTTTAGAAAGTGGATAGGTTGTCTGTATTTTCTTAAACTGTAATAGGCATTTGGTCCGATTACTCAGTGATTCCTGGGGGGTTTTTGAGTTGGCATAACTGAGATCATGATTGTTCTCTCTTCTCCACCACTGTGATTTTCCTTGTCTCAGTGGAGTTCACAGCTGCATAAAACCATGTAGGTGAATGCAGAATTGGATGGTAGATGCAGTATGAGACATCCCACTTGTTCTCTTGAACAGATTGCAATTCATGCTGTTACCTAAGTAATCTCACTTCCTTACTGCCAAATCATCCCTGAAATGCTAGAAACTGAAACTAGAAGAATCTAGTGCACTGTATCCTGGTAGCAGGAGAGAAGGAAGGAGTGGCCTATGCCATGGCTGGGAGGCCAAGCTTTAAGAAGTTCTAAGCCATGGAATAACATGTTGGTTTTGTCTGCTGTGTGATGCCAGGAGACCGTCATGCAAGAGTGAGTGTAAAAATAGAGGTGGAAAAACTGGGCTTTTAAACTTAGGGATTAGTTTTGGGGCAGGAGAAGAAATGTTCTGCTTCAAATCTACCCCAGGAAAAACTTTTTGCGTTTTTGTTTGACGTTTGTTTCTTTATTTGTGGGTTTTGTTTGGTTTGGGTTTTTTGGTTTTGTTGGATTTTTTTTTTTTTATTGTTGGCAATATTTTCTACAAACAAAACAAATGCTTACCTGGATCTTATGTGCATGAGAAATTCTCAGCCCTGCTATTGCCCTGAAGTAATTTAACTGGCCCTGTGTTTGCAGCCTGCTGAGCTGGCTTTGCAAAGGCTGAAGAGATTTGGAGTCCATGTTGCTGCACTGATATGTCACTTTATCTGTCAGCCAGGAGTCTCTTCTGTCCTCTTTGTATACACATGCCCATGCTGGCCAGATGGTGCTGGATTTGGGTGCCATCCAAAGCAGCGCATTAGAAAGGCCAGGTTATGTGTCATGTTTCAAAAGCCAAGAAGTGCTGCCAGTTCTGCTCTTCTGGTAACAAACAGCTTGACTTAATATATTGATCATGTTGTCCTTGCTATTCTCAAGCTGATTTCATCTAAGACACTCAAAGGGATATAAGGTTGAAGCTGTACAGATACCACCTGTTGCCCACTCTGTAGCTAATATCTGCATTCGCACATACTGCGTGTCCTAGAAAAATCTGCGCTCTACCACCACCATGAAACCTTTCCCAGTGCCAGAAGGAGATTTTGACACTGTTTGACTGTCGGTTCTCCTGCAGCACAGTATGATTAGGAGCTGGGAGATGTAGATTTGCCAGAGAAGTGATGTTTGATTTTGGGGCGAGCTGCTTTGCATTTGTTAATTTCTCATTCTGTAAAAATAGAGGTCAAAATACTGACTCCCTTTGTGTTGTGCTTTAAGAATTGCTAATGAGAAAAGCTTGATAAAAGCCAAATGGTGATGTTATTTATAAATTATGAGAGAACTTTCCCTCACCTTCTCTGCATGCTTTTTTTTTCTTCCTAGAGGCAGACTTTTGCTAATGGGATGTGAAAGCCACAAACCCCATCTGTATCAATGAGAGAGAGAGAGATGTGGTGTGGAGAGAGATGGGGAATTAAGTGCCATTAAGCACGTGTTAATTAACATGGCCCTGCACTCCCCGGCCTGCTGCCTTCTGTGGGATGGGTGCACACTGAAGCTGGTCTTTCTGATTTTTAAGGCCTTAATATTGTCAGCCCAGATCTGTAAGGTTTAAGAATACACTTGCCTCTGATATCTTTGCAAAAAGAGTGCTAGTGTCTCAGTCACCTGCTTTTACAGAGTCTGCTGAAACCTGAGAACCAGTGCTTACAATTTTGCTCGGTCACAGTGGGGAACTTGCAAAATCCAGATCCCTCACTGGAAACAAATACCTCAAAACCTCTGTGTTTTTAAACCCCTTTCTGCTTTAGCGAGCACTTCTGCTGTGTGAAATTTCCCCTTGTGCCCTTCTATCAGCTTTTTGAAATGGAGTACTCTTGATATTATCTTTTTATCAGCAGTTTTTACTATCATAGGGCTCCCTGAATTCCTTGACAAGAGTTGCTTTGCACACAAAAGCAAGATTATCAAAGGCTCCAGGAGAGACGCTGTGACCCGTTGGGTGCCGGGTTTGGGAATGGGGCTGAGGCACTGCGGGGCAGAGCTGGAGGATTTTGCAGACATCCGTGGCGCTTTGTCTCTTAGCAACAGCCTCCCGAGATGGAGGTGGCAGAGGGGACGCTGGCCTGCTGCACCCCAGCATCTCCCTGCGCTGCTGGCCGGGGTCCTCTCACTCGTGCCTGGACTGCTGCTGCTCGGGTGTGATGTGCTGTGGGAATAGGTGGGCACCAAGAGTCCCCTGGGTTATAGCTGTGATGGAGATTAGAGCTTTCTTAACAAACAGGAGTTGTAAAATGCTTTTATAGATCTTTCTCATCTTGAAAGTTGTGTCGTTGCACGTTTGAGCTGTGCTGCAACTTGTACCTGATTTTATGAGCAGTTTTTAAAACAACTTCTAGACCAAGTATCTCACACGTGAGATGTGCTTGTTCTCCGTTGCTTGTGCTGTTGTAGAGTTGTTAGGCTGTGTGTGCGTGTACAGTATAATTGCCATGTCAGCTTTTCTGTTTCTGGTTATCTACATAAGGAAGTGGAGATGTCAGCTGTGATGTGGGTTATTAAGAACTACAAGACAGAAGTAATCACAAGAAACCCTGCTTCTACACAGGCTGTTCCCCAGAGTCTCTGGTTGCATCTGTTCTGTCTTAACCCTTCTCACATTGACTGGGTTTTTGGTTCTTGCCAAAGGGTTATGCCTGTGCTGTGTGTTGCACCTGTATTTCTCCTCTGTGATGTTTACTGTTGACACAAGGTGCTGTGAACAGAAAATGAGAGGCAAAGTTGAACTCTGAGATGTACAAGAATCAGATGTTCAAGCACTCTTAACTAATTTGAGTGGGTCAGCAGGGATGAGAGTTGCTGCTCTGTATCATATTTTAATTCCCTATTGTCTTTCAAAGTTGAGGGCTACTAGCAAATGGAAAACTTTGCATGAATGCACCTTTCTCTAGTCTCTGACTGACAAAGTCTTGTTCCAGTAAGGAAGAAAAATGTCCTACAAGCCAGCCAGATTTCAGTTTCAGATCTGGGAAGTGCAGATATCTGTTTCTGTATCTGAAAGCTTTTTATATCTGAAAGTTTCTATATCTAAAAGCCAAGCATTAAGAGAAACTTGTAATTTAGCATGGGAATTGAGGAAATGGTTGTAAAGAGACCCAGATTAGCACCTCTTGGTTGGGGGAAGACTGAGGTCCTCTAAACATAATGGAAAGAGAGTGTCAAAGCCGATGAAAACTTGGAGCACTGGCTCTGGATTTGGTGAGAGAGCGTGGAGTGAGTGACAGCACCTGCTCTGCCGAGCTCTGTCTCTGCAGTGGGTTGTTGTCCTGGCAGCTCTGCCTGCCCCAGGCCGTATCTGACATGCCTGGCTGAGTGGATCACATCATTCCCATTCTGCACATGTTCTCCTCACTGCAGCTTGCTGCGTTTGTTCGCTTTTATGCTTTAATTGTGTGCTGTCCTGATGGTTTGTTTGGTTACTTCTTCCTTCGTGGCAAGTGAGACTAACCAGGCAAAGTGCAGAGGCTCCTTTTCCTCAGGAACAGTAATGGATGTGCTGATGTATCTGTTCCTTCTTGTATGGCCCACTGTGAGCTGATGTACCCAGGAACTGGTGGTGTCATTTGTCAGTCTCTCGGAAGTCTCTCTTCCCATTAGCACCGCACTTGCCCTCCGTTCCTTGCTTTCAATTTCATGTCCCAGAGGAAACGGGGCTGGAAATGAGAATGAAATATGGGTTTCCTTCTTAAAAAGAAAATAAACCAAACCGTAAGGGCTTCCTATTGGAATGTGATGGGATTGGACTCCTATCTCTTACCCTTTGAAAACCCCAGCTGGAATTATTTAATGTCAAAGCCTGGAATTTCCCAGTGTGAAATTCATGGCTGGCTAAGGATGCACTGGGGATTAGAGAGACATCACTTTGCCAGGGTAGCGTTGCTGTCACCGCAGGAGACCTCAGTCGCACAAAGGGACATTGCTGGTCTGTCCTGCTTCAAAGCTAAATCTTGGGGCTGAGATTCCTCAATTCCCATTGAGGTTCCATGCTGTGTGACTGACAGCTGGATTGGGGCGGAATAAACCAGAGCGAGTAACACTTTGCGCTGCCTGGGAATAGAGAGGAAAAAAACTGAGGGAGATGAGCAAAACATAATCTGCTGTTTTTCTTATGTGGTAAGAGGATAGTTTGCTAGTGCACATCCAAAATTTCCCTGAGACCACAGTTTTTGACTTTGCTCATTTGGCTGCATGATAAAAGAGTCAGATCAGATGATTACAATTATTTCTCCTCCTTCAAAATTAAAATAAAATAAAAACCTATGGTATGGAAGCCTGATGTCTTGCAAAGCTTTGGCTTGGATAACAGCACTCTCCTTGGGAGAAATCTCTTAAGTTTTGGAGGATGTCTTCTCAGTTTCAAAGTAGTTGTATAGAGAAAAACCAGCATATTTAAACAGGATACTGGGTATCCACTAAGTGCTTTTTTGTCTCTCTGATCAAGGATGAATATTTTAAGTAGGCATCAGTGTCTGTGTTTGGGATCTATGAAGGACTTAAGTGGAACAGGAGCTGGTGGCTGGATGTGCACTGACTGGTGAGGTGTTAACAAGGTGTTGTTTCTGAGACTCATAAATCAACAGTGCTTTAGGTGATGGGGGGAGAGAGAAGAGCAGCTCTGTAACATTAAAAGAATAACCTTTCTGGCCTCTTTTTCTAAACTGTTGATCTCTCTATAAAAGAGGATTTGCCCTGCTGTTCTAACAAGAGTGATAATATATGTGTAATTAGAATTTAATAATTATTTGTGTGACTGGATCTACTGCATAAGCTGGTTCAAGTGATTGTGTAACCTTTGCATTGTGTTCATTATCTAATGTTAAAATAACAGCTGGAAGTGGAGAGACTGACATGCAGTTTTAAAATTACAGAGCCTGAAATTGCTGCTGTCGGTAAACATATGAAAATCTATTAATGACCTTTGAGCTCTCTGACTGAAAATGTTTTGTAACATAGAATACATTAAAGTTGCCTGCTACTATAGTGTATGTTTCCCATTTCTCAGCAATTGCCTAGGATATAAATGAATGTTTTGCTTCTGCCACAGATATCAGAATATTTGAAACTATTCTAGAAAGCCCTAAGGATATATTGAAACATTTGGCTGCTTGTTGTTTGTTCAAGCAAACCAGTTATAGAAGAGCTGCCCAGAAGCATGTGGTGTGCTCAGCCCCATCTCTGCTGGCCAGACTGACAGCTGCAGGCCTGCACTGTACAATGCATCTCTCCAGCAGCACGTGAGGAGGAAGCAGGGGTGGCCAGGGTGGCACAGATGCACCGTCCTGGGCTTTTCATCAGCACATGTGTCATTTAGATAGTTAGAAAGGCATCTCTCTCCTGCTGCAAGTCATCCTGCTGAGAGCTTTCCCCTTAGGTTGCAGTAATGTGCTATGGGCAGCTGTTTCTGGAGAAGGCTGGCTTCTACATATTTTTTCTTGTTGAACCATTTATATTTCTTGTCGTTTGTTTCCCAGCCAGAAGAAACTACCAGAGGACTAATTATTGAATACACATTCTAGAGCTCATGACAGCTGAACTGAAAATTTTTGCCTACCACTGAGGGCAACTGCAGAGTTGGTAAAAAAATGCCTCTAGTGTAATGGTGTTTAAACATAAATTAATTTCTAACGCAGCACCAGGGATCAGGATATGGCTGTTTTTATTTCTGGAGACTCTCACCCCTACAGCAGAGTTGGCAGGAGCCAGTTTGCGAGCTCTCTTCTCTCCTGGCGCGGCGTTCGCTGGCTCTGTGCAGGCTGTGTCAAACTGCGGCTGAGGCGGAGCTCGCAGCCGGCTCTGCTGGAGCTCAGGAACGTTCACCCCTCTGTTCTGCAGCAGCACTGGGAACAGCACCCTTCCTGGAAGGTGGGAATAAAGAGTGTAGGCTGGAAGCAGAGTCTCAAAACGTCTGCAGTTACTGGTGGAGTGAACGCGTTCGAGGCTGTCACCGTGTGGGAGATTCGTCTGGAGCTCTCATGCTGTAGGTGCTACTGCCTTAAGAGCAGTACATTTCTCATGGCTGTGTTTTAAAAGTGTCTACCATGAAGTGAACGTGTGGTGGAATCCTAAAAAATAGAGAAAAACTTCATATTTGACAGGTGGAAGCTTTGAATTACTTAAGAAACCAGGCTGAGGTTGTGTTGAAGTAACATTTGTCATGACCAAGCTACCCTAAGGTTATAGCTGTATCTCTTCAGCTGCAAAATGAAGCTGCTCACATGGTAGTCAGTACAGTCATACTGTGGTTGTTGTGTATTTCACACGGTGAAGATCAAAACTTTAAATGCAGAAGTATAGATGGAGGGGAGCAATTTAGGCCCCTGTCTTTGGTAAATGAGCCATGTGTCCAGTCCATCTGCCCAGCCTCAGCTTGGCTCAACTCCATTTCCAGAGTCCAGCTCATGGAAGCATGACATTCTCCCCTCAACAGAGGTAGAAACAGCTATGTTTTCTCCTTTTGTTATTAATTTTAAAGACAGATGTAGTATTTCTTAGCATTCCTGGCCGGAGGCATTTTTACTCAACATGGTTTTTCTGGTTTTATCTGACTAGTTTAGATGAAAATTGGTAATGATGAATGCATCCAGCTGCTGCACCAGTTTGTGCTGGTAGGATCCTCACGCCTTTTCCTTTGGCAGCTTTGGGCCAGCTGGGGACTGGGGACTGTGTTACCTTCCTGGCAAGATTGGAAATGAGTGATGAAATGGCCACATCTGGCTTCAGGGAAGGAGCTGCTTCTTCAGGTCCTAATTCCGCCACTCTGTAGGAGCTGTTTGAATTCAATGAGTGCCTGTTAGAATAATGTGGAGAGAGGGAAATTAGTTCAGATTAACTGTTTAGAGGCTGCTCTGTCAAGAAGCATGTGGTTGCTGGTTATCATCAGCTTGGGCTCAGCAGTGTCCTTGGATATTGGCACACTTGAGGAATGTCTTCCCAAAACACTGGACCCTGGAGTGAGTGCCTGACTCTGTCACTTGCTTACTTACTGGATACCTTTGGAAGTTAGTTGAGATTGGTGGCCTCAGGCCACATTCTTCAAAATGGGGGCGTATTTGCATAGTCTGTCACTTGTGGGATGCTGGGCGGTGTGTGGTGCTGCTGCCATCCCTGATGGGTCCCTTGGGAAGGAGCTCCCGGGAGGATGGGATTTTGCAGGAAGGATGTGCTCTGTGCTCAGCATTCGCACCCGGCAGCACAGCGATCAAATCAGCTGGAGAAGGTGCTGTCTGACAGGCACAAGCTCTCTCCAACTCCTTTGTACACAACATAAACCAGGCAGGCTGAGCTCCCAATCTTGGCTGAAAGCGGCTTCAGCCAAAATGTGCTTTTTATCTGCAGTGGAAGCTGGGCAGGGTGGCCTGGTGGTGCATGGGCAGCAGCACCTTTCAGCACTCCTGCAGCCTGTAAAAGCTGGGCAGGCTGTGCTTGCAGCATGCCTCATTTCATCTACCTGAAAATGGTGCCCCAGCTTCCCTTCAATCATTTAAGCTCCCTTGCTCTCTGACACACTTTCCGCTGACAGTAATTCTGTGAGCACTCGTCGGGCATTTACTGCCATCACTAGAGGAAATACTGATGGCTTAAAATGGGATCATTTCCTTTCTGATGGACAGCAAGCACCTGTGGGAGTTCTAATAGCTGTGCAGTGTCTGTGAGTAGGCAGCGAGGAAGACGGGTGCAGTTCTCTGCAGTGAGGCGCCCGCAGGCTCTGAGGAGGAAATTGCAGGAGAGGGAGAAAATCATGGCTGGCTGCCTGTGGAGCTTGTGGAGTGCAGTTTCAAACGGGAGATTTTGTGTATCCACCTCCCCGATGGGTGATGGGGGAGAAAGGCTTATACCAAAAACATGGACAACCATATGCTCACATCTGTGCGGATTTCCTTGACCTCTTACTAAACTGAAGGTGTTTGCTGTGTGCATTCTCACTTTTATTGTCCCCCAAATGACTGTTAAACATTCTATTTCCAGGTACTTCCTCCTACTGTGGAGGGAGAGGACTGGATTTTTCCTTGAGTAATTGAAAAGGAAGGGAACAGTATCACCCCCTTTCTCCCCAGTTTTTAGAAACAATTATAGGGCCCAGCACTATATCATTATTTATTCAGGTCTCATGCAAGCAAAAAGAGCAATCAAAGCCTTGTAAATTCAACGTGGATTGAAGTGCATTTAAAAGTAGAGTGAACTGACCTTCCTTTTGGTGATTTTTGATTATGTTGTCTTGAAGTAACATTTGTCCAAGCTTTCTCTACTTGTTACTGTGTCTTTGATGTCCTAGAAGCAAAGGTCTTAATTCTTGGGAGGCACAACAAGCGGGTGTTCAGCAGAGTATGGCAGCTTGCTCTTCAGCTATTCATAGGTGACAGGAGCGTAGCCTCTGGTAATAAATTTGAGTGTTTCAATTACAGCGAGTTTCTTGGTTCATCCACTTGTATTTTTAAGTTAAATCATGAATCATAAACCTGCAAACCAGTGTCAGCTTCAAATGTCTTAACATTTCCAAATCTGTCTTGTCAAAAAGTCATCTTATTCTTGAGCTAAACGTGTGACAGGGTCAGAGCAAATGTGATGCATTTTAAAAAGCAGGACCCAAACTCATCTGGAATATGTCAGCTGTGAAAGGAGAATTGCAGTCCAAGGTTAAACAAGCAAGGATTTCATTTGCAATCATTTTAATTGATATTGATTGCATTGCTTGAATGTAGGGTCAAAGCAAGAAAGTCACTTCAAATCTAGACTCTTGTTTCTGCCTTTTAAAACAGCTTTAGTGCCTTTGGCTGAGAGGCTGGGGGGGCTTGAGTTATATGTGCAGTGGAGTTCACAGTGGGGGAGAAGGGAGGGCTGGAAAGTAAAACAAACAAGTGTGTGTTATATTTCAGGAGAAGTGAGAACTTCCCCATCGGTGGAAATTGAGCCGTCTGGCTGGACGTGCCAGCAGACTGCTTCCCAAAGTGCCCTGAGCTCTGGGAGAGTGAATCCAGGCTGGCCTCCTGCCGTGGGGGGGCTTCCAGCAAGGAGCCACAGTGCTGAGCTCTGGGCCAGCCCTCCTTCTGCAGTGCCTACCCCTGGCTGCCCTCACTGACAGCAAACTCTGCCCCACAGCTCTCCAGAGCAGAGCTCAAACTTCTCCCCTCTCCCAGTGTTAAATGTGCTTCTGCTCATTTTCGAGATCTCCAGTTGCATTTGCTGCCTGTTCAGCATGCTGAGTTCAAATTCAGTCACCTTGGTGCGGTGATACTGATACACCTGATACTCTCCAGTGGTCCTTTTTTATCCTTTTTTTCCTTTCCTTATCATTCACCTTATTTCATTAGCCTGTTGGCTATTCATCTCTTACTGTGCTAGCTCCTATTCTTGCAGTGGATTCTCTCTCTCTACAGACTGGTCTTCAAATCCATGCTTTAAAGTTAGTCTTTTCTCATGTATATCTCCAGTATTATCTTGCCATTTGAATGACTGTCTCCTGTGTCCCCATTATGCAAATAAATGGACAGTAGGTTTGCATTTGTAGTGGTCCTGTCTGTATTTGTAATGTGTTTTGTCTACTCAGAAGCAGGAGAAAATTGTCAGCAATTGTTTCTGTGGTGCTGGTCTATAAACTGAGTATCAGGTCAATAGGAATATTTAAAAATTAACCTAATTAAAAATAAATCTGTTTCAGGTCCTTTCTGAGCCAGGATCTCTCCCTGAACTATTAAACAAACATGTTTGACAACCCTACTGCTAATTGCACGATAAAGTTGATATAAGGATAGATGGTACTCGGATCCTCAGGGCCTTTTCCATTGCAATTTTTTGAGAGAAGCTGGAGGCAGAAACAGGGACAAGCAGGGTCAGTTTTAGAGACAGCAGTGGTTTTTATTTCCTTTGTGTGGATCCTTCTCCTATTTGATGTTTGGTAGGATGTTTCACATTCCCCAACTTAAGGAATAAGTGCTGCAGTGAAGAGCTGTGGAGAGAAGCTAGAGGCTGTTTCCCTTCTGGGAAAGCAGCCCATATAATCTTCTGAAGTCGGCAGAGGCAGTCTGGTAGGAATGGAGTGTAACCAGTCCTTGGCTGAGCCTTGCGGTGTCTGATGGGCCCTGGGGATGGGGGATTGTAGTGGACTTGTTTTTTGCACCAGGGCTGCATTTTGAACTGATGCTTGAGGGCTAAGGATAGTTATTTTATTATCTGTTGGTGTTATTTTTACCCTCTGCATCCCAGCAGCAGTTTTCATCTAGCTATGTGGGTTTTGGACACTTTCTTCAGGTTCTTTAAGTGTTCCCTGTGTATGAAAGGTATTTACAACCACTGCCTTCCCCTGCACACTTTGTGATCTCAGAGCTGTGTAAATTCAGAGGATTAAGGCTGAGTTTGAGCTGGGCTGAGCAAACAGGCAGTGATAACTGCAGCCAGCGGACGGCTGTGGGATGTGAGCTTGTGCCAGGCTCCTCCAGGGCTGATCATTATTTCCTGATCAAACAGACAACGTGGAGTCCGTTGTGCAGAAGTCTCTTGCTGTGGCATTTTAGGGGTAAGAACAGTCTCATTCCACAGCTGAGGGCTGTGCACCCACATTACTCCTGGCTTTACTTATAAACTGAGCAGTGTGTACCTTGAGTGTCTTTGAAGATTGCAGCTGTGCCTTGGTGACAGAAGAAAAGTGGCTTTTCAGGAGGGAGTGTTCCAAGTGATTAAAAGTTCCTGCCAGATCCACTGCAAGCAGAGCTACAGTTGCATAACTAGCTTGGGCTGAATAGTGATGGGGAAAAAAAAAAAATCACAAAGGTTTTTATTGTGGACTCCCAAAATCTCTTGCAGAGCCCAAGTTACATACTTGGGTTGCCAGCCTTTGCCAGGGTCTTTGTCAGTGGATCTTCACAGCTGCTGGTGTGCGAGGTATTCCAGGGAGAGCTGGAGGAGGTATCACAATCCCATTTTCAGATGAAGTGTTCTTTGGTGCCTGTACATCCAAATAAACAAATAGGAAGATAGAATCTGTGTGTTTCATGGAGTAACTGCCAGGAAAGAGGCTCTGAAGAAAGGCCTAATTCTTCCTTATCTGTAACCATGCAGCCAATTAGAACCATCTGCTCTCCGTCTGCAGCCCAGACAGACAAGGGGCTGCAGATGGAGAGGCTGTAGCCTGCCCTGGAAGGTGTCAGAGAAATTCTGAAGTGAGGACAGGTAGGAGACAGTCCTGGAAGCAATGAATAGTAAGGAACAAAATAGTATTCTATATTCTGGTGCAAGATTTAGCAATCTTGTTTCTGGAACTGAGAAGAGAGAATGGAGGGGATTTACTGGACCTGTGACAGCAAAGGTAGTCAGGTCTTGCAGACTCCTGGGTTGAGCAGAAACCATAAGGCTGATGTGGAGACCTTTTGACTTTGGGGTCTGACTTCAGGTACTGTCACTGTGTGAATCTCTAGGCTTTACATGATATGGAAAGGGTGAAAATATCTGCTGCTCTGGGCTTGCGAGGGGGGAAGGCTCCAGTGGGGCAGTTTGTTAGGAGGCCAGTCTCACCTGCAGGCTGGGCTTTCTGGATTGGAGTCAGTCAAGGTACATCAATAAATGTCCACTCTTGTGATGTACTGTATACTCTGGATGTGCTTAAATTTTCTAGCAATTGCCTGTGCACAAGCACAGATGCCCATCCCAAAATAGTATGCTCTTGTGCTAAGTGAGGTCCCCAACTTGGAGGTCATAAACTTTAGTAAAAGAGCAATCACTGGAAGGCTCTTTTAGTAGAGCAAATAGAAAGGAAACAAAGCAGGCAGGAACAGAAACCCCATTAGCCCCCTCCTGCTCTCTGCCTGAGGCTGCAGAGGTCTGCATTTAGCAGCCTGGAGAACACCCCGCTGTCACCCTCTGTCAGCAAGGACATGCTGAGTTCAGTGTCCTGCCTTCTCAGGAAAAAATCCTGTGAGCTGTGTCCTCTGCTGAAGCAGGAGGGAATGGGACTCTGGAGTAGGTTTTCTTGTCACAGGCTGCCAGACGTGGCTTTGTCCCCATGGCTGCTCCAGGTCTTCCTGCACTGTCCTCCCTCTGGAGGCAGGAGCAGCCTCGGCCTTGGGGCTTAATTCGCGGCTGTTTGGAAAGTGCTTGAGATTCTTGGATGCAAGTGGCACTACAAGTGAATGAATTATTTCCTTGGCTTTGATCCAGCTATAACTGTATTCCATGAATTAATTTTGCTAGTAGCTCAGCGATGAGACAAATCTTAAATCTCCAGACAAAATAGGGATAAAAAAGCTGCATATCAAAGTAGGGAATTTTGTAGGATTCAGTAAGGAGAAAAACACAGATTTCCAGACCAGTTCTGTGGTGAAAGGAATCGTCTGAAAACCTGCAGTGAATGTGCTGTGTGGGTACCAAGGGAAGACTTTCCCTGAAGCATTAACAGAGACCCAATCACAATGTGAAACCAAATAGAATTTAAACCAAAATGGTAATTTATTGGCTTTGAAGGCATCTTTAGAAGTGAATGTTGCACCTCAGGCCAGGAGTGCATGATTTGCTGGTGCTCTCAGGTGGTGGCATTCCCCTGCCCCAGCCTCCTTTCTCCCCCATCAGGGGTCCATGTCACTTCATGCAGCATCTTCCATGCACCTGCTGTCACGTCACAAGCTGCATATGGCTTTGTGAAGAAGTGCACATTTGTGGTGATTTCTGTTTCTAATGTTTTGCTGAGTATCAGTTAGCAGATATCATTTCCATGCGGCCAGTTTTTGATTAGTTACTGAAGATTAGCATTTTGATTTTCATCTCAGTAGCTTCCCAGTAAACAGCACAATATGACCTTCCTTAATTGGCATCTTGAACTCCTGCTTTAAAGTGTTATCTTTAAACTAAAAGCCAAACTGAGCAGCTAAACACTGATTTATATTCCTTATTTTATCATTCATGGAGAATAATGCCAGACAGGTATTTTCCTCACTCTTTCACTAGTTACGGACTTGGCAAGCTGAGCTGTGTTCTGGTGTGTTCTGCACTTCCAAGACAGTGATAGGTATTTTAATTTTGGTGGAAGGGGTTGTATCTTTGGGGGTTTTGCAACTTGCTGTATCTGTGTGTGCTGTAAGACGGGCCTCCAGCCCCACAGGACCCCTGCCCAAGGTGCACAGAGGTTGGGTGCTGGCTGATTGTCTGGGAGCCTGGGCTGGAATTGGAAACAGCTCTAAGTATTTTATTGCGTGGTTCTAATTTCAATGTGTCTGTGACCCTAAAGTGCCAGTGCATCATCTCACTTCCCAGGGATGGGTAACTTTAAACAAGTGAGTGATTTGGAGTGGAATCAGCATGTTGCACACTGAGGCAGTCAATTCACTAATTAAAGGAGAGGGGGAGGAAGTAATCTGGAGCAATCAGCAGGGCATTTCATTCCAGTTCCTAATTTTCTTTTTTTGTTGGGCTTCAGTTTTTGAGAGACTAGAGAGCTAATGATTTTCATGAGCTCTCTTGCAGTACTGAAGGTGGTGTGTGCATTGATGTGAGCAGTTGTATTGTGATCTCCATTCATGTAAGATACAAATATCTGTCATGTAACTGCTTGAGTCAAAAGCAAGGCATTTAGAAAAATATCTGTGGCTGAAGCTGACAAATTTTGGCATAGTAAGCAGTGCTTTTAAGGTATTTCCTAATTGATTTACCTCACATAAAAAAATAATTGGAACAGATACTCTGCAAAACATTCTCGTAAGAATTCAGTTTTTATCCTTGAGCAGTTAATAAAAGACATAAGGGAAAATTTATCTAGCTTTAGTGGCCCACTGTCATAGTGATTTGGCATATTATTTCTTCAACTCCTTTTCCACACGGTGTGTGTAGGGAGTTTGGTACATTGTCACCAGGAGTTCAGCTTTCAGTCCTCAGAGATGTCAGGGATAGCCGGGTAATTCCCTTCTCTGATCTCTCTTCCAATGTTAATCATTATGACATGACATACCCGCTTTTAAGCTGTGCTTAGATTGTGTGTTACAGCCCTGGTTCAGGGCAGACACTTAACACTTGGAAGTGTTGAACCTCTGTTGTGTGTTTGGATCCCATTGATCTCTCTGGCTCAGGGAATGCGGGTAGGGCTTTAGATGTGCCTTTCTCCATATGAATGCTGCTGTGAATCAGAGACTGTCAGCCCCAAGGGGGGTCTGATGTGTTTAGTTCTGAGATCAGAAACAAAATAAAACCCACCTCTGTTTCAGTTGAACAGTTTAAGGCATGGTGATTTGTTCACGTGCTGTTGACGTATGGTTTCTGAATTAATCTGAAGTGAACTCATTTTCATAGCCAGTTCCAGCATCACTGAAATTAATCAAATACATAGCCTGGAGAGTATTCATCCTAATCTAATCTAAAATTACTGTTTGCATTGTGCATGCCTAATTATTCATTTTAAGTCATCTCTGGAAGAAACATACTGTCTTGTTTGTTTTTATTCAATATTTATACAGCTCAGTTCGTAAAGGTGGCCTCAAAGAACTTAAAGAACTTACCATTCTTTTTTTTTTAATCTCCTTTGCAGAAGGACATGTCACTAAAGCCTCAGGAGCGGAAGGAGAAATGGGAGAGGCATCCAGGCAAGAAACCTAGAGAATCTGAAAACTGTGTATCTGCTGAGCCCAGTGAAAATGGCCATAACAATGATGCGGGGAGCTCTGAGAGAGAGGCAGAAAGAGGCAAGGAACGGATGAAGAAGAAACTCCCCTTGAAGCTATCCAAACAGGTAGGGAAATTCCTTCTCATCTGAAGCAACCATCGTCTGTTGGCCACTGTGAAGTGTCCTTGCTGGTAGGTGAGGTTGTCACTGGAAACAGCTTCTCTGGTGACTTGTGCTGGTGAAAGCAATGCCTCTTAGAGGACTTGTGGCCAAGTGCACAAATCCAGTGTTCAGGGCAGGTTCCATAAGCTGAAGTGGAAGCCAGGTGTACTGAGTAATGTAGGAAGGAAGGAGCAGGCCTCCCTTGTATCCTGCAGCTTTGAGACAGTGCAGTGATTCATAGCATAGATTTGTGGCTCTTATGGTCATGGACACAACTAGAAATCATCCATCAGATCATAACTTCCTTTGGAGAATGTGTGCTGGGCAATGTGCACCCAGAAGTTGCAAACGTGGATATGTCCATCTCGTGAATCAAGTTTCACTTACCCCCAAAACAGTGTGTTGAGGGGGAGAGACTATTCAAGTATTTCAGAAGTGAAAAGTCATTTTGGAGGAAGTTGTGCTCTGGGCAGTCTTTCCTGTGTACCCTTCTAAAATGTGGGAGAGCATTAATGAATGAAGAGTTGTGATGCTGGAGGGAATGATTCCAGAGACTCCCATCTGAGCAACAGTGTGTACAGAGGGCCAGGTGACAGAGGAAAGGCGCTGTGGCTGGTAGGCTTTTATCACTTAACTGCTGCTCAGCAGGGAGATTTGTTAGTGCCTTAGTGTGCATTCATCAGTTGGCAGTCCCCATGGCACAGCAGCATCTCTCTGTGGACACTTTCCCAGTTGTCCTTCACAGGGTTGCCAGTGGGAACACCAGTGTACTTGACCTTCTAGCATTTGTTCTGAGCTGAGAAACACACTACAATAAAAAGTGCTTTTTATTCCCCATTCCTCCAGCAGAAAAAGAACTGCTTAACCCAAGTGCACCTTCTGTTCCGTGAAACTAATCCTGTGCCTGTGCCAGACAGCCAAAGATTGAATTGTCCAGTTACTGGAAATGTTTTTTCAGACTTGCAATATTTTAAGATTTAAAAAGATGGTGAAGGTTATCTCATGTAACCCTCCCCTATAACTTCTCCACCACAGACAGTCTTTTGGGATGATGTTTTAGCATACTGGTTTAGAAGTGCTCATCACGTTTTAAATTAGAAATTCTCATGGTCTGGTGAAAGTTGTTTCTTCAGATCTAAAATTACACTGCAGGAAATCCAGTGCACAGTGGGGATTTGCATAGTTGTGGATGTGTGAGACAGTGGGGACGTTCCCTCTTCCTGCAGGAGGAAAAGGTTGTTAATAGTGACATCTTCTACGTGAAATTTAAAACTCAGTTTTACATAGTTGCATGCACTAGGGATTGCATGACACTTCCATAGAAGCCTCTGGGGTAAGAGATTTTGTTGCACTGGCAGACTCCAATTTCTCTCATACTCTCCTGCCTTAATTGACCAAATATTTAGTTTTATTGGTATTTTAGTTTTGAAAAATGGGGACATTTTTACTTATTTCTTCTGACTAGTGTTTGGCTGCCATCAGTGGTTAAATAGGGGATTTTCTGCCACATTCATAAAAACCTCAATTCAACTTTCATTGTTTAATTTTTTTTTAACCTGTAAGTATAAGTAATAAACTCTAAAAAGAGTGAGGAGCTTGCACAGAGAGTATCAAATAAAACCTGTGATGAGTGACTCATTAATACACTGTGCCTCTTTAAAGAAGTCACATTTAGAATTCCTCTCTTGTTGGAAAGTGAGTTTTTTAAAATACCTGCTATTATCCTAGCTGATACAGTTGTGAAAACCAGACAAGTTTGGAGGTCTGTAAGGATGATGAAAGTAGCAGCACAATCTAAGATACATAAACTAGGCTATTCTTAGTTCAAACTAATTATGCAAATGATACAGACAAGTTCAATAATTTTTCCTTCTTTTTAGTAACCACAAAGTTCACACCTAGAATTCTGGCATTTCCTGCCAAGCTGTCTAGACAAATTGGCTGTAATATTAAGTTTCCTGGAATTTGGGGGGTGATTTTTGCATCTCAGGGTTATTAAAGATAGGTTTATACCTAATTTGGATAGCTTATTGTAATTAATGCTAATTATATTGAGATGTTGCTTAGAAATTACTGTTCAATTTGCAGCTTTCCTTCTACTCGTATTCCTTCTCTTCATAATGCTACTGAATTGTCATCTTTTCTACGCAGCCTCCTCTAATAAATCAAATTGGGCATTATAATTATGGCATTCTGCTAATCCTTGTAGAGAGGTGCAAAGTGGTAAGCTGATTTCAGTGCCAGGTTGTCTGCTTTGTTTAGAAAATTAGATTTATACTTCACTCCATTTGACAAAGCATCCAGATTGCTATTGCTCCTGAATATTTGGTTGTTCTGTACCTCAGGCTATGGGGAGAGGGCTGCAAGAACCAATCTGTCCTTTCCAGCCTATTACTCCCAACTGTGTGTAAAAATCATTCAAACACATTTATCTCTTGCTGTAACTAAGCAGAGGGAGAAAAAGGCATTTCAAGTAGTTCTAGGTCCTTTAGTCCAAGATTTATCAGGGTCTGGGGCTGCTCTCAACACATGTACACAGGGAAAGGTGCTGACTTGAAACTGCTGTTCTACAGTGGGGGTCAACAAAACCTCTTGCAGTCATCAGGATCAGGTACATCAAGGAGTGAGAAAATGTTGAAAGCTGTGGTGTATTTCCCTGTAGCCAGAGTGGCCTGCAGTATATCCAGCCCCTCTGAAAGGCTGGAACTGCCTCCAGCACAGGAGCATTCCTTGGAAGTTGAGTCATTGCCTTTTCAAAAGGCCGTGTCCAAGGCTAACCCAGTGGTTGGGGGAAAGGAGTCCCCACCACAGCTGCACACAGTGCTGGTGGGGGAGAGCAGCCCATCACCCGTTTAAGGGATTTAAAGGGTTGGATGTACGATTTGGTTCAATTAAGTAAGAGATACATATAAAATGAAACCTCTTAGTTCCAGTGCTCCCTTATGTGTCCTAGGTCATTCCTCTAGTTTTTGGAGAGTCGCTCTTTGAGTCAGTCTTTGATTAGTCTTAGCTGAGCTGTTCTTCTCTTTTCTGGTTTCATTTTTGGAGTTGCTTATTCCTCCGAAAGTCTGAGCACCATGGGTGTAGAGCAGTTGGGTTTTTGGGGGTTTTCTTTTTTTTTTGGGGCTTTAGTCACATTCATTGCCCTTTCTGTACAATGACCACCTTTGGAAAAGAGTTGGGGCTAATAGGAAAGAGTTGCTAGTATTTCCAGATAGCTTAGCTTTAAGCTCTCTGTTTAGTCAGCTTGGGAGCATCGCGGTGTGTTGAATATATTTAGATGTTAAATGCTGCTGTAATAACACACTGTTCTGCAAATAGTCATTTGTCACGAAGATTAGTGTCTTACACCTCCTCCTTCCTTTTCTCACCCACTGTTTAAATCACCCGAGATGAGGAAGAGTCTCAGAGAAGCTGAGGAGCACAGGGTGGTGTAGCACGTATTTAGTGCTCATAAATAGCGTGCTGGCTTTGGAGCATGGGAGGAGAGGGCAGGGGAGTTAACGCGGTCGTGTTGCTCCGGAGGCGTGACATCTCTGTGACTTCAGCAGAGCTTCCTGGAGGGAGGGAAAGCACAGCTAATTCCTGAGTCTCATTCACTCCCCAGCCTTCCCCAAACTGCTGAGAGCTATCAGCAATTAATGTATCTTGTTGCTGTGGCTCTTGCTGGACTGGAACTGCTAAATTGCATTAACAAGTTTGATTACCTATTCATGTGGTTTTTCTGTGATGCTCATCATCTCATTATCCAACATTCATTAATGGATATAACACCCTCCCTGCCCCCCAGGAGAGCCGTGCTCTGGGTTACTGCTGATCTGAGCTAAAGGTGATACACTAAGTCATTTTTTCCATCCAGGATGCACGTTGTTTCTTCTGATGCCTAGGTGAAAATTGATAGCTCCTTTTCAAACCATTTACGTACCCTTGGCCCCATTTGTGTGTGGTGGTGGTGGTGGTGGTACTGCAAGGCTGTGGGGCCTTTCCCAAGACAGAGAGAAACGGTCTAGAAACTCATCTGGATAATGAAATACTTTGTGTGGAAAATTTCTTTTGGCATTATATTGTTTGTGCTGACGCTTGGGCAATAGGAGAGTGTAGCTGCTTGAGGTTTACTTGTATTTTTTCTGATAATAAGAGTAATTGGAAAGCTTGGACTTGAAGCCACTGGTGGGCTGGAGGCTGTGTGTGCTTAGTGGTGCACAGATGAGAGACTGAAATGTCCCTTTCATAGCTGAGGTTCAGCAGCCACATAGGAGAGTGAGTCTGAAAAATAACCTTTGGAGTCTTTGTCTTTAGCCAGAGGACATGGATAAGCCTGTTCTTCCATGTCTTAATAACGTAGCATTTGGAAGCTGAATTGTGTCTAAGAGGGTCTAGATATAACAGTAACTTACTCTGTTACCTTCAGTATCTCAGGCTTCTAAAACCCAATGAATTCTAGGCAGTCAGCTTACCGGAAAAAAAAAAAAAAAGAAAAAGAAAAAAGGTTGCCTTTAATGTGGGTTTTGGGGATTGGTTTGGTTTGGTGTGTGCTGCTTTGGTGTTTGCATTTCGCTGCTTTTGAACACTGAAATTATACAGACTAGTTTCTTTCTGTTTCTAATTGATGTTACCCTTTTTGTTAGCAGATATTGTTATTTAAACATTCTTTGAAACTAAACAACAAAGCAAGAGGAAAAAAGGCCATTTTCTTTTAATCAGTGAAATGTTGCTTAAAAGCAGAATCCACTTCTACCTTTGTAAGTACAAGAATGTACAATTTGGATATGAAAGCTCTGCACTGATTATTTTTAAGTAGGCATTTGTGTTGGCTGGGAGGGTAGGGCTGATCAGGTAGTGCCATTGCCTGTGTGAAGCTTCTGTTCCAGACTTTGGCCAGGCTGTCTGGAAGGGTGAAGTCTCTGTCCCAGACTTTGGCCAGGCTGTCTGGAAAGCTGGGGTTTGACTTCTCCTGGTGCTTTGGTTCCATCCAGCGTGGCCGTGGCCAGCAGTGGAGGTCACTGGGCTTGGCGAGTTGTGGTGCTGGGCTCCAGCAAAGCCTTCCCAAACACAGACTCCCTCCTGAATTTATGAACAGCCTCGCTGGCTCCAGAGCTCCTAATGAGGGTGTAGAGCAGGGTCCTGGCCCCGGGGATTTGGGAGGAGGCCTTGTTCCGGCTGAGCAGGGCTGCAGGCGCAGCCACAGATGGCCCTGCCCTGCTCTCTCACGCTAATCTGCAACTGCAGAGACTCCACAGCTGCCTGGGAAACCACTGGGGAGCAACGGTGCAAAGTACTGAAATGGGCAACACGGCATTGAGGCATTAGGTTTGCTAATCCAAGGCCTAAAATCTGCCTCATTTCAATCAATAGCAATCTGTTTGCACTGTCAGGAACTAATTTAAAAATCTGCTTTAAGTCCCAGTTAGGCACTTGGTATTCTGTTTTCTGGATCAAAGTAGAGGGAAGCAGTAGGCATAGCACAGCAGTGGCAGGAGAAGGAAAAATCCTTTGTAAATAAAAAGTGGATGTTTATTTCCCAAATGAAACCCTGCTATTACAAAGAAGTGCTGTTGTTTTTGCTAAATTTATCCAAGAATTCATCGAGATTCTTGAAGTGGCTGCAGAGCCTGCTCTGCAGCAGAGGGAGAACTTTGCAATGTGTGTAGTTTGTTTAAAATGCTGTACCAATATCAGACTATTAAAGTCTACATTATAGCTGTGGCACAGGTAACTTCATCTTGGGATTGCAGCCACCTTTGGAGAGCTACAGCACGGCTTCCATGACAGATTTCTGTAACACACTGTGCTTCAGGAGTAGTGCAAAACAGTGCCATCAACCCTCTGGGAACTGTGACAAGAGGCGGCCTTTGCTTAAGCCAGAAAAAATATATTTCAAAACCCTCTGCATTCTGGTAGGGAAACATAAATTGAAGAAATCATGCTTATTAGAATTGTGGGGTGTCCAACTATTTTTAGACTAATGCTGAAGAATGAAACAGAAGCATATGCTGGATTTTACTACACTGCAAATATTATTTTCCGAACAGTGATGTAAAGCATGTTTTGGCTGCTGGAAGTCTTATATGTAAGAGAATGTGGCTTTGTCTTTTTCACTGAATAGTGAAATGCTTGCTTGTCTGGACCAGTGTGTTCTGTAGCTGACCTTCCCTTGTCAGTATTGCTGCTCCATGTGTCCCCACTTGTCCCTGCTTTTGTTGAGCTCCCCTGATTCTGCCAGAGAGGTTCAGCTGGCTCTTGAGTGCAGCTCCTTGGTGTGCCTGTGCTGGGTTGGGCAGGGCTGGCTCACCTGGCCAGCACTTCACTGCCATGGGCTTTGCTTGGGTGGGGATTTGTTCTGGGTGTCAGAGCAAGCAGGGCTTGGGGGCCCATGGGGACTGCCTTGCCACGAGCACTCTGCTCCCTGCTTTGTATTTAAGGATCATACTGCTGCTGTTACGGCATCAACCACGCTGTGTTCACTACCAGACCCCAAGGCTTTGCCTGCAGCACCGGCTTCTGCCTTCTTGGTCCCTGCTTTTCCTCTTCTCCAAGATTTCCATTTGTCCCCTCACTGCTCGCACTTCACAGCATCTGGCCAACAGCGAGGTGGCCAGCTCTCCAGATGGCTGCTGGCACTTTGAGGACATGTTGGAGTAGGTTTAGAGAGCACAGCGAGGAAAGCACAGGATGCTGCGTGGATGCCTGCAGTGGAGCTGAACTGCAGTGACTTCAGGGGCCTCAGGCCTCCATCGCGGCTCCCCACGGCAGCAGGCGCAGGAGCTGCAGCCCCAGCGAAGCGTGGCTGAGCAGAGCTCTGTAACTGCAGACATTTCCTAAAGGGAGCAGTCCAGGGGAAGCCGCTCAGAGCAGCTCTCATCGGGCAGGACTTGTCCCCAGCGAACAGGGGCTTGCAAACAAATCTTGACATGATGTTCCTGGTGGTTTCAAAGTTAAGAAAGGTCAGAAAATTCAAGTGGTAGGAAGATAGTTAAGCCACGCTGGTGCCGTGTAAGGAAGTGATGTTGTATGTATGTGGAGAATCAAACCAGTTATAAAATCCATGTTTAAAAACTCTTGCTGGTCACCTTTAACTTCTCTGCCTGCATTTAGATGACTGATAAGGACTTTAGGTCACGTTTGCTTAACTATAGCCTCAAAGAGGAGCAGAATAAAGGGAAACAAGTGATCCTCTCTTCTCGATGACAGTCTGTAAGTAGCTGTGAATGAATCTCATTACAGCAGCTTCTTTTGAAAGGGAGAAATATAAAGGAAATTTCATTGCTAACAACTTAGGTGGCATTAGATGCTATAAAAAAGGTTGTTGGTGGTCATTGGTTACATTGTTATAAAAGAGCTAAATGGTCTGTAATTTAGAGAAGGGGATTTAATTACACGAAGTAATTTACAGGAAGCTATAACCACTTGTATCTTTTTCCCTGTTGAATATAGTTGGTTGACACAATGCACAAAGTCCTCTTTCTTTTCCTTCTTCCTTCCTCTCATTTTTTATTTGTATGTTTCTTTTGGAGAAAGTACCAAGATAGAGCACTTCTATTGTAGTTGTGATTTTAGCAAGTTGAAAATGGAGTAGTGTGGGCTGTTTGAATAGATTCAAAACCCTGGCTGGAGGTTTTTACTGTACATCTCTTCATAGCTGTGAGACAGGACATGTTCCAGGTGTCCTGTGAGATGTGTAAGACCTTTTTCCTGGGTTCATTGTGGATGCTGCAGGAGGGGCTAGGACCCTGAAGAAGCCACAGTCTTTTTGGATGTTGTTTTCCTGATTTGGACAAGAAGCATCTGAATGGATAGTTAATTTGATTTAAGCACTAGCTGCCCAGTATTTTAGCTAACTTTGCAGAAGAGGCTTGGATCTGTTACCTAATTGTAGCCTATGTTCCTCTGCTTGCACCACATGTCTGCAGTGATATTTGGGATGATCACAGGTATTTTTATTGGTGTGAAATAAGCACAGTTGATGCAGACAGCCAATATTCTTCTCCTAGCACACTTATCAGTGTGATAACTAAACCATCTGCGCTGCTCCAGTCTAAATCTGAGCTGATTTAAAGCAAAGTGACATCCCAATGTCATGTGTGGTTGAGGCAGGATAAATACCTTTTTCATGAGGTGCTGTTACTTTCCTCATGCAGAACTTGTCCTTGCTCACTGTTGGCCTTGGATCTCAGCTTCTTCAGGAGACTGCTGGGATACCCAGTGTGCCAGGAGCTGTAGCAGGATTGCTTTGGCAGCTGCCAGTCTTTGCCTGAAGTCATTCAGTGGCACTGGTCCAGCTCACTTGGCTTTCCTCGTGGAAGCGTATCAAAGATGATGCTGTTTTCCACCGCTCAGTTGCTCTCGCCTCACAAACTGCAGCCTCGGGCAGTGTTACCCACATCCCTCAGCCTCTTTCTGTGTGGATTCTTAAGGGAGATAATTTTCATACTTCTGCCTGATGGATGGTTTACACTAGCTGTTGAGAATATACACAGCTTGAGTGAGCACATCTTTGGTTTGAAGGCATCTCTTAGGTAAAATAAGCACTTGCATTTTTCCTTCAAGCAAGGTTATTAGTAGCTATTCAGGTGAATGCCATTGCACAATTGTTTTGTCAAAATCAGTCTATTTTCCCTAATGTTTTGTCTTAAAGAAATTCAAAAATTAAATAAAGCCAGTAGGGTTTTGTGATAGATTTAAAGCTCTTCCAAACTTAGTGGTTGAGAGAGTCCTAAGGTGTAGTTGGGGATGTATCTTTTAAGTCAGGAGTTGAAATATGTTGTCTGTATGTAGGTTTTTTGAGCTATTAGCACTCTAAATTGATTCTAACATTTTTCTGAAGTTGAGCATTGAAATTAACTTATTAAAAAAAAATCCTAACAAGGTTTCATTTATTAAGTATAGGAATGATACCCAAAACCTCTTACTATCGTCATATGCAAAAGTTGGGGCTTTTTTTCTTTCTGTTAGCTTTCATTCAGTTTTGCTCTTTCTCAGTTGGAATTGTTGAAATTATGAAGCAAAGTATTCTTTGGGTAGCTGTTGGATTCTGGATGTTTGTGTCTAAAGTCAATTGTGTAAATATGTGCAGGTTTTTTAATTTAAAAACAAATCTTTTATCTTCACCTTTTCTTCCCCCTTCCACTTTCTTCTGGTTAAAGGGTTTCAGTTGAGCTCTAGGGAAAGGAGCCCAGGCTCGATTCTTCCTTCAGCTGCGGATCCATTGCCAGCTAAAGATGAAAATTAGCAATGGGTTTCACTTTGCTCTCTGATGTTTCCTCCTACAGCTCTGCTTGGCTCATTGACACTGAACAGTAAAAACAAGGAAAAAACTCTTTCCAGGGGAAATCTTATCCACTGGAATAATATTGCTCAAAGAATCCAGGGACAAGGTAATGGATCAAGTAGTGGGTGCTGTCCAGGGCAGCTTGAATAACAGTGCCGTGATGAAGAGCCCTGTGGTGCTGTAACATTGCAGCCTCCTGGAAAGTGGTACTAAATCTCATAAAGTTGTCTTTCCGTTGGTTCTCAAAGCTTTTGAGTGGTCATAGGGCAATATTTTATAATTTAGCATGACATTTATTGGCTGTAGTGTCAGTCAGAAGTGTCTCTTTGGAGTTAGGGCTTCAGTCCTTTTAGGATTGAAGATGGAGGTAGCTCAGTTGGACATTGTGGAATACATCTGCAGCTTTAACATGAAAAAAAAGAATGTTCCAGTTTCCAGTTACTTTTTAGCTTATATGGAGCAATTTCAGTGTATAAAGGTGTAAATGGGGATGGCACAAAGAAAGAGAGTCATATTGCAAGTGTTGCCTGAATTGAGGGCTTTGAACTTGTTCCACATTTGTACATGTGCTCTTTTTCTTCCTGGTTCAGACTGTGAAAACCGACGATACAAAAATAAACCAGTTATTCTTTCCTTACCGCATAGGAAATAACCATAACAGCAGAACAAAGTTGAGGTCCTCAAAACCCAAACCCTGTTCTGCAGAGCTGGATTTGGTGTTTTCCCACCATGTGCCCGTGCCCTCTGTGAGAGGGGCTGGCAGTGTGACCTGGAATGTTCCTGGGCCATGGTGGTGTGATGGCCGTGAGCCACTGGAGATTGCTTCCCCATTTTCGTCTCTCGCTTTCCTTGCGACTGCCTCATTTTGTTCATAAAGCAGCTTGTAATTGAGTGTTTGACAAAGAAGTGTTTACAAGCAGTGTTTCTTGTGCATAACTGCCTAGCTGAGGGGAATAACAATTTGGGTCTGAATTTCAGCCCTCCTTTGTCACTGTCGTATCATCGTCAGTGGCAGTGCTGTCTCTGCTTAAAGAGAAAGATGGATTAAAACTGTTTCAGGGCATGGCACCCGAGTGGGAATGCGTGGTCTTGGAAGAAGCTGTCAACTGTTCTTTGTGGCCCCTTTGTGGCTCATCCTTTGTCCATGTGCTGATTTTGGACCACACCAAGGTGTGTGCTAATTAATTACCACGTGTGGCGACTTAGGGTTTTTACACGTGGAGTCTGCTAATTTAGGGGGAATTCTATTCTGGCCATATGAAATGTGAAGTTGGAGTTCTGCCAGATGTTAAGCCTTCTCCAGCCATTGTGTGGGGTGAGATGCTGTCCTAATCTGTGTGGGGATGTGGTTGGAGTTTAGTCTTCATGGGTTGAAACAGTGCAGATGGGACCAGCATTATCAAAATAAAAGCCACATTTAGCTATCACACAGGAAGAAAGGGGATCTAGGATTAAGCTTTTTAGTTCAGGCAGCATGTGGGTGTTTCAATTGTCCATGCTAAAACCCTTCTGCAAATTATGCCAAGCGGGCAGGGTGTGAAGGGAATAGAAGCAATGAAGTTATGCATGAGTAAGGAACAGCTCAGGCTTTATTTAGACCCATTATAGGCCATTAGCAAAGGGTAATTTTTTTTTTTTTTCTTTTGAGGGAGGTGTCTTTAAAGGGGCTGTTTGCAGGAATTAGCCTGTTTGTTCAGAAGCGATGGGAATCAGCCATAAGGAGTAAGCAAAGACAATCCCTACAATCACCCACAAATAACTGGAGGCACGTGGAGCTCCAGACTCACTCCAGGTTGGGGGGCTGAATGGGACAGTTCCCATTAACATTGGTGCCAGTCTGTGACTAAAACCCACACACAGAGTCAAAATAAATAAATCACAACATATGAAACAAAAGTCATGCAGTCAGGCATGAGTAAGAGTGGTACTTGGCATTGTGACCAATGAGATTAACTCCTTTCCTGCTGCTTGATGCAAGCCTGAAGCGATTTCTGTAGCAAGTCTGCCAGTGTCAAATCTGCTTTTCTGGGTAGAGTTACTACTTACTGGTTGATACTGGTGTGTTGAGCAAAACCAGTCACAGCTTTACTGGCAAAACTAGGAGAGGGTTAATGTGGTGACTACGCTGCTCAGAGCATCTCTGAATTAGTGCTATTGCTTGTCGGAGTTATTTGACTGTAGCAATGTACTGAGCTGTTAAATTCCTGTACAAAGATGACCACACAACACTCACATCCAGAGTGCCTTTTATTTGTCCTCATGCAAAATACTGCAGGTGTTTTGCTAAGACATGTTCCCGATCCCCTTAGCCTTGTTCTGAATCATCCTGATACGTTGAGTAGCTCGGTAAATAAACAGTGTGGTTTTATATGCCTGTACAAATGCTGGTCTCTTACAGTCCTTTGCAGCTGGGTATTCCCTCCCTGTTTACCTGACTTGTCAAGAGCAGAGGGAGAAGAAAAATGTCTTTGTGACAGCTTTTTTTTTTTTCTTATAGTGAAGCAAAGGAATAAAGGGATTATTTTTTTCCCCAGTCAGTCTACCCACAGCAGCAGCACCAGGGACCTCTGGTAAATTGATCAAGGAACATATTTGACCTTGGGGCTGCTTGTTAGAGAACACTGCTATAGGCACGTTGTAATAGCAGATGTAATAAAGTCTGCATTGTCCCAGAGAAAAAACCCCCAGTAATTTGTTTTGTGGTGGGCTTTTTGTTGGTGTTGATGGGGGTTTTGGGGGGGGTTTTGTGTGTGTGTTCTTTAGTAGGAACTGAATTGTTGTCTGACAACCTTGGGTTACTTCAAATAGGCATAAGCCTAAGGCATGGCCAAAAGCAGATATTTTGGTAGTTAATAGGGGATTTACTGACCCAAGAAACAGGGAAATAATATTTTTCAGGAATTGGCTATTTTTATAGTGCTTTGTGTTCATCCAACTATCATGTAGCTTTGTAAAGATGATTTCTTTCACAAACCCCTTTTTACTCTAGCAGCTTTTAAGTCCTTGCTGCTTGAATTGCATTTTTTTCCCTTTTCTTCAGCTACACAAGTATCACCACTCTGGATCTCAGCATTTACTGACCTGCCACTGTACTTTAAGAATAAGAATTTATTTACAGTCCCATGATAACTGCTCATCACAAATCACAATTTTTCTATGAGAGGGTTTCAGTGGCTTGAAACTTGGCGCTTGTGAAGTCTGAACACATGAATGTGTTCTTCCTATGAATAAAAGAATACAGAAGCGGATGAGCTGTTGGGAGTTTCTTCACTAGGAGGGTGATGAAGCACTGGCACAGGCTGCCCAGAGAAGCTGTGGCTGCTCCATCCCCAAGAAGTGTCCAAGGCCAGGTTGGATGGGGCTGAAATTGCCCCCATAAGGATTCCGTTAGCTGAGAGCCTAAATCCCAGTGACTTGTTGTGCAATGTGCTCCTCGTTCACTTAAGCATTTATGCAAATCCCACTTAGGAAGTTTGCTCTGCTTTCTAGTTTCATATTCTGATACCTTTTACTAGAATAAATGTCTTTCTTCTACTTTGATAGATCCAGGCACATAAAATGCACAAGCTGTTTTAAGATGTTTGTTGTGCTCCATTAATGGGGCTCAGAATAGGATTTCTGATCATTCCAGAGGCTTCCTTCTGTGGCGTCATGTGCTCATTTTCCTAATGGTAATTATTTATTTATTTTGGCAGAATGTCTGTAACTTACATAGGCAATAACAGGAATTTCTCCTGCTTCAGCTGTATTCATTTGCAGGATGTAGAGAAGGGAGAGGATTTTTGCAGCATTCAGCACCATGTGACCCGCATTGATCGGTGTATCCTGCTGTTCAGAGACCTGTGGAGATGTGCTGTAATGGCCTAAGGTGGATCTGCTAAACCTGCTAAAAAGCTGAAGGGCTTTTTCACTTGTTTTGTGCAGCAAAGGCTGTTAACACAACTACACAAATGGGAGCCCTTAGTTAATTCCTAGTTAAGTATTGACATACTTGTTGACTTGAAGCTTGTTCTGACAGAATTCGGATTCAATCAGTAGAAGTCAATCTTTTCTTTCTACCTATCCAAAAAAATGAGCTGTTTCCAGTTCTGAGCTATATATGTTAAAATAAAAATTAAACAAGTGATACATTCTTTTTCACTATCAGATAGTGGCTTTCACCTGGTAGTCACTCTGTAAGGAATTAACTTGTATGTGATATTTTTATTTCTGTATTGAATAGGAATCTTGCTCTAGCATGATGGTACTTGGTATCTGAGGTTTTTTATGTTTCTAGACAATGCAGACACATAATTTGAAAACCCCTTCTCCTCGTCCTCAAAAAATAACCCTGTCTGGGAGAGAAGGGAAGGCTGTATTCTTGTCAGTAGTGCTAGTTGGTAAAGTTGTTGAGTTTAAAGGATTTGTGCTACTAGATTACTGGGCAGGAGGGTAAATTGCTTAGCCATATCCTTTGTGTGGTTGCTTATCTGTAATGGGGAGAAAATAATT
This sequence comes from Corvus cornix cornix, assembly GCF_000738735.6. Classification (NCBI taxonomy): domain Eukaryota; kingdom Metazoa; phylum Chordata; class Aves; order Passeriformes; family Corvidae; genus Corvus; species Corvus cornix. The sequence goes on from NC_046345.1 coordinate 6,667,977, forward strand.
TTTACTTGCTTTTTAAAATGCTTGCAATACACAGAGGTAAAGTAGTAGGGGACGTGATGATTATTTTATTATCACACAGCAAAACACAAGACTATTTTTTCAACCTAAAGAAGTAAGGGAGGAGGTCATTGCTGTAGGAGCCTGGGTCTTGCAAGATTTAAGGGTCTAGCCTTAAGTTGTGGAACCTCATCACCCACAGACTTGTCTGGATTTGGAAACAGCGCTGGCACATCAGCTCAGAGCGGACTCAGAGCACAAGGAGCTGGTTCAGATGGAGGACACGAGAGAAGTGACTCCTTTCAAGTTAGTGTTTGTGCATCATGCAGGATTAATGTGCCAGATCAGGTGCCCGGGATGGATGCCAGCATCAGGTTTCAAGGGCTTGCTTAGAGGTGCTGAGCACCATTCAATGATTTAATCCAGCAAGAACCTTGCAGAAAGCTCTGGCAATTGCTGAGGATGATCTAATGCTGGTATTAATCATCATCTCATGATTGAGAACTAGGTGTGAGGGTGTTTCCACAGTGCAAACACCGGCAAGGATCTTGATAGCAAACTCGCTCGGCCAGTTTTTAAGCCTAACCATTTTCTTTTTCTTAATTATATACCCTCTAAAAGTCTTCTAGGGTGAAGAGCTGGTTAGAAGTACTGAATGTGTAATTTTGTGGTTTTCTGTCTTTGGTAACTGGCTTCTCTGGTGGCTTTAGGAAGGAATAGATCCACTTAAGGAAGCTTGAAATAGGACTCAGGTATCTACTACTCTGAAATAGCCCCACTTGATTATGAGCTTAGAGTATGAAATATATGTTGAGCTGATTGCAGTGAGCTATAAAGGCTTGCCAAGAAAAAAAAAATTCTGCAATTCAGTGTTAATTCGTCTCTTTTATTCTTCCCAGAAGTGGCATTTGTTTATGTATTGCTCGTAGCTCAGAAACCCAGACCTTCACCTTTCATGTGGTCTTCTGGTCCTCCTGCAGCGAGTGCAGGAGCCCTTTGCTTTCCTCACTGACCTCAGAAGAGAAGAGGCAAAAGGAGTTGTTAAGGTCTAACCAGGTGTGAGGGTGGCAGATCTGTGCTTCAGGGGGTTTGGCATCCAAAAGATTTTCCCTAACAGAAGATGGGAGGGAAATAGCAGCTGCTGGTGGGTTGTGTTGGCACCTCCGGTGTTGGTGGCTTACATTCTGTTCACTGAAGCTAACTGGAAAATACTCCAAATTCTTAAAATTCCGCCTGCCCAGCAAAATCCATGGGGAGTGTGGCATTACTAGGCATGGGAATGATTGCCTCATTTAGCAACAAGTTATGACTATTCAGTGGCATAAGCTTCAGCAGAGAGGAGGAACAGGAATGCAGACCCAAGGGGATCCCAGCTTGTTAACCTCTGCTGCCTTGGGCTCTACTACCCTGTGTGTGTGCTACCTGGAAGGAAATTGCTGTGGGTGCACTCATCCATGTCACAACCCAACCTTCACTTTGCTTTGTAGATGTTCCCTTGGAGCTGCTCATGTGGAAGTGGGACACTTGGGCTCTGTGTGAATGTGAATGCATGTGCATGTCTGTCAGGTTTACTCTTGCAGCTTAACTGTAATTCATTACATAAAGCCTGTTTGTCACACATGACTTTAAATATCCACGGGCCAGACTCATGTACTAACTCCAGTGTCAGTTTTAAGTACAGAGAGGAGGGGGCTGCAGTTTACCTCAGATCTAAGCACAGAGGATAAATGTGGCCTATGATGAGAATCCTGCTCCTGAGCCTGCCTTCATTGAAGCATCAGAGGTTCAAGTGACTTGTCAAAGGTTGCAGAGTGAGGGAGCAACTCCACTGACGTTTTGTATCGGGAGCCTTCTGCTTCCCAGTCTGCTGCTGATTTACACTTTCATCCTCCAGTACACATAACTGCTGCTTTGAATTAAGCTGTGACACATCTTCGCTTTGGTGCAAAATTATTTCAAGTTAGACCTTGTAAAAGGAATGTCGTTCCTTCCGCTAACACCGTGTAGGATCAGCCCGTTCCCACCTGGCTCATATGCTAGTTCAGCAGCACCGACTAATAAATTACAATTATTGAGGTATCAATTCATCATGTCTGAGGCATGGTGTTGCCTGTTCCACTGCATTGACTGAAGCCGTTTGCTGGCTGCTAATGTACTGCGGTTTTACTCTGTCTTGTCCCGTAATGATGGGATCCCTTGTACCAATTTGAATCCTATTAGATTGCAATTAATTTCTCTCTGCTGCAAACTGAGGCTGAGTCAAGTGCTGTTCAGTGCAGAGCTTACAACACGGATATATCACAAGGGTGAAGTGCTAAGAACCCAGCCTGAACAATTTTTTAATCTGTGCTTCATGTTCCCCAACTTCCCTAATGACACTAATTAGCAAAGCAAATTCCTTGCTTTGGGAGCATGAGTGTGAGCAGGTGAGGAGCAGAAGGGTACTGGTTTGAGAATGAGAATCAGAAAGAGGGGCATTTGCAGAAAGTTGGTCTTGTGGGGGAGGGATCTCTGCCTTCAGGTAAAAGAGGTTTTTATTTCACTGCAGTGGGACATTCTGCTACAAGACTCATTGAGCTGGCTTTGTTTCACAGTGAGTCATTTAATGCATGGAAAGTCCTGCTACAGAATCCATGAGGAGCCTGTTCAGGCGTTGCTTTGATGTTCTTGGAGAGTGCCTGGGCAAGGTTAGTGCTGTGTGAGGATCGATGTTTCTCTGGCAGTGCAGGTGCAGGCGTAGCCTCATGGGCACAGTGTCAATACGCAGGTGCATTGAAACTCCTCCCTGAGAGGGAAATCCTCAGGGCCTCGGGAAATCTGTAAATAGTCTTCCTAAGCTCTGACTCTATAAACATTCTGAGAATGCCAGGTCACAGTGCAGTCACCTGGAGAATAGCAAAAGTAAAGTTGCTCCATGGAGGAAAACTGGAAAAAAAAAAACATCTTGGGACAAGAACCCCCATCCGTCCTTCTTGCGTATCAGTGCAGTGCTGGAGCTGTGCTTTCAGTGCTAAATAAATATGTAAATGTCAGCATGCAGTCATAAAACAAATTTTGTTTTATAGTTCAAGTTCAGATTTTGGAGAAGAAGGAACTTGATTGCACCATCACAATGCGGTTTCTGCAGGATAAATCGATCCTTGGAGGCAAACTAGATTAATACTAGGAGGAGACGGATTTAGAATTCGTCCTTCTTTGTGGTTTCTATAAACTGAGCAATACTTCTGGGCTCTTTGTTGCTCTAGCAATTTTCTCTCTGTTGGATGATGACCCTTTCAATAAGTGGTCATCCACATTGAATTTTTCTGACTTGGAGCTTAAAAACCAGGGTTTTTTATTGACTATAGAATTCCCATACTGTAGCTTGACCTCGCTGTTGGCTTTCTTTGGAGACTATACAGAGATTTCAGCTAATGCCAAAAGAAGCCATTCACCTTTTAAGCTTTCTTTTTCCTGGCTCATAATCTACATCTGGGTGAAATATAAAGTATTGCTTATCTCTCATCTGCAAAGCTTCAGTAAGCTCTGGGCTACAAGTGTGCTGCCCGACAGCTGTGGCACCGCTCTGCAGCACCGGCAGCTGCCACGTCCCTGGCAGAGGCAGCTTTTGGGGCAGGCAGTTGCTCAGACAAAGTGGGCATATCACTTTAATTTTTCTTTACTTATAGAACCACTCAGATTGGAAAAGAGCTTTAGGATCAAGTGTTGCATGTAAGCTTTGTAAACTTACTGTCTTTGATGAACTTATGATTGCTGTCACATATGACACTGACAGCCCACTCAGCTCCCTTCAGGAAAGGGAATGGATTTCTACTCAGTCTAAATCCAAACAAGAAAAAGAAATGCTGTTACATATTAGTATTTACAATTTGTATTTGAAATATCACGTTGTATCTGTTCCAATTTTTTTGTTGGCCTTTTGCTGAGAATTTACAGCTCTCTGGGGATATTAGCACAGAAAAGATACTTGGGGTGTGGTCTGAAGGAGAGGATGCAAAGAAATTAAGGAAGCTTCTACTAAGGTATAATTCTAGTATCGTTTGTCAAGTTGAAATGGTTTTATCTTTAATTTTCAGGCAGGCACTATGAACATCATGTGCTGCTTTTCTCCTTAATTTAAGTAATTTTGTTCTACTGCATATTTATACTGTGTCTTACTACTATAAGTTGCTACAATATTACCTCTAAACAAGGCTTCTTGAAATGATTAAAAGTTGATGTTTAAGTGTACTTGTAGTTTTGGGGTCTTTCCACTGGAAAGAAATATTTCACCCTAATTTATACTACATAAAAATCCCCTTAACACAATCATAGAAGGAAAAAAGGTGGTTTCTCGAGTGAGGTGCAAAAGGCCTACAGGTCATCTCTAGATCCACATATGACCATCAGCAGGTTATTTAAGGTACTTTGCTCCCCGCTGTTCTATGTCTAAAGCCAGGCATAACACCTTCCTGTTACACACAGAAGTTGTAGGTTGACATTTTGTGACCATTACATATTCCAATATCCCTGAGACTGGGATAGCTTGTAAAGGGAACCACTCTAACCTTCCATGTGCTAGGAGCAGGAATTTGACTTTCAAAGACTCCCTTCAGAGCACACCTAATATAAAGCTATTAAATCTGCATGTCAGATTACAAAATAATGTAAATGGTGGACGTTGGTGGATGAAGGATACTGATGACAGTCTCTGGACCCTGTCAAAGTGCTATAAAATCAGTCTTGGCAAAATGAAGGTTTTGAGAGCACCTTGTTAAATAGGTTTGTGGGGGGATTTCATGCTGGGCTTTTGCTTTGAATTACTTGGTGCTGGTTAGCAGAGGAGAGGTGGTGACTTTCCAGCTGCCTCCATGGGCTGAATGCAGCCTGCAAGACGTGTAGGCTTTTTTTGCTGTACTTCGAAGATATCTCTGGATGATGGACCCTTGATTTACTCCTAAAATTAAAATTGTAGGGGGGGATAGGTCCATCAGCCTGACACGCACTGATTTGTGCTCTCTCAGGTGAGCAGTACTTCTTGGGAAGAGAAGTGCAGCATGGCACAGATAAGCACGTTGAGATGGAGCTCCAGGGAAGCAGAGCACGGCAGGTCTCCATCCTGGTTCTGGGCTTGGAATGCCGTATTTCCGCACCAAGGCTTCCTGTCTGCCCCCTCCTCCTGAGAACTGCTTTGCCTTGCCGGCTGCCCCAGTGACTTCAGTGAGTGTTGGAGACTGACTGCGAGCTGGTTGCAGTCAGAGGAGTTATTTTTACAGTTTGCATTGCTGGAGGGTCTGACCTGTGTTCCCCTCTTTGCAGCTCTCCCTCCCATCGCCGTGCCGGGGATGTGAAATCCAGAACATTTCCTAACATGCACTTGGCAGTTTGTGTCTGTTTCTCTCCAGCTGACTGGGCAGTGGGGGTTGTGTGCATTGATTGCTGACCCTTTGAAATGTTGGCTCTTCCAGTTGCTTGAATTTTTTATAAATATTAAGTCTCTGCATAAGTGATCTTGTACAACTTCTACAAAGCATAAAAGAGGAGAGGTTAAATTGAAAATGAGGTATATTGGACTTCAGAGCACAAAGATAAATACGTATTTAAGTTGAAGTTTAAAAGAATAGTTCCTCTGGATATGTACTAGTGGGTTCAGAGGGTAATTTTTTTTTTTTAACCTTAATATGTTCCACTCTAGCTGTGCAGATCTAATTAGCACGAGCAGCACTGACAGGACTGCGGCACTATCGCTTGCAGGCAAACTGGGCAAGGCAGGAGGAAACCAGAGTCAATGTTCTGGACTTTTTCCCTATTTATCATTAAGTTTCATTCATCTCAGTCCTGGCAACTTGCTGATGTTTCCTGTCAGTGGCCTGGTCAGGGAGGATATTCCATATGCTGCATGAACCCACGATGTCAGTGGAAAGTGTGGGCACTCCAAATATACTGCAAGGTAGGAACTCCTGGATTATTTCTCTTTGGTTTGGTTTCTTTTTTCTTTTTCCTTCAACTTTTCTTAAGCTACTGGTTCTTAGGATAAGTGATGCATGAAGACAGTAAGTGACAGCCAGTCTTATCTTGTCTTCAGTCTTTTTTTGCTGGTGCACCTTCAAGGATGTGACCATCTCCTTTTGTTCCTCTGCCACTTGACATGTCCTATTTGGCTTCTTACAGAAGTACCAGACTTTGCATAGATCCATCTGTGTTCTTCTCAGGGGCCCTCTTTGGAAAACACATTTTCCAGACAGGAAATTCTTCAAGAATACTGCTGGGTACTTTTGTAGTAACACAGACAAACCCCTTGTGAACATCCTCAAAGTGCAGAGTTATTTTCAGATCAGAGATGGATTAAAAAAGTTAAAAAGACCATTTTATCATGTAAGAATTAGTTGATCATGATTTCTGCATTATTCTAACATCAATCACAACTGTTTGCAAGTCGTCACAATTGTGCAGCTCTAACAAAAATGAGAGGCCCATGGCTGTGAGAATTCCTGTGTCTTTGTTTTGTAAGCAGTCATAAACTGTCTCTAAAAGATAAACCAATGAAAGATATAGGTTTTGACCTAGAGATAAGGGAGTCCTGTATGCTGGTTGTTCATAGTTATCAAACCTAATGTTCAGAATCATAATATTGTCCTCAAAATAGGTGATACTTCAACATAAAATATTTAAATCTGTATACTTGCCATTTAGGTACATAACTTTTAATCCTGCAGTTATGAGGGCTGCTTAAAAGGCTTTATGAAAGGAAGAAAATTTAGATTTTCAGATCCCAAGAATCCAGGGTGTTGAATTTGAGAAAAATCTACCAAATATCAGAAGACTGCCAACTCTCTTGAGTTAATGACTGTGTTCTCCTGTCACAATGGTTGTGCTTCATTTTGCATTATAATGTTGTCTAACAGCAAGTGGCACTTCTGATTCTTTTGTAATTTCCAAGCAAAATGCTGTTTGCAAAATAAACATGCTGAGCATTTCCTAAACCTAATGTCATCAGCAGAAGTGAACTGCATAGCTAGGTCAGTTCTTTGGTGGAACAGAGATGGGTGGTTTCTCTTAAGAGTTGCTGCACAGATGTGAGCCCCAAATTGTTTTCTTCCTTCCTTCAGCTTGAGCAGACTGCAGCTGTGCTGTGTCAATTTATTGCTGCGCAGTGGAGAATGAAGCAAACCTTCCTATTTTGCTGCTTTTCAACAGAGTTGACAGTAAGACAAAGCAGAATTGCTGTGCTGCCATTCTTGGAGCACTTCTCTGGTGAAATGGCCCGAGGATGGCTGCCACACCATGAGGTTTGAGCACCAGCTCAGGAGAGATCTTGTAAAGGGAACTGGGGATTTGTCCTTTGTACCAGCCCTCCTTAGGGAAGGGAGAGAGGGAAAAACAAGGAAGGTTTTGCTTAGCCCTATTGCTGTGGATTGTTCTATTATTTAATTAAAATAATAATCTAAATAATATAACAAGAATATATTATGTATTCTAAAATATAATAAATGAGGGAGGTGGTAGGGTGGGCAGTGATGCAGGGACCTGATATTTCTTCTCTGCATCTTTTAATGCTAGAACAATTCAGGCCAGAAATTCATGTATCTGTAACAGTGAACGTTATATAGCAGTGGGCCAACTTAACTGGGATGTGATTAGAAGTTTTTTTGGCCAAGACTGAGTTTCTTCCTCAGACAAGCCTTCAAAATTTAAGGGTAAATGCCATTAATGAGCATGGTTACTCTCACCTCTTCATATATGCCATGAAGTTCATCAGCCCTGTGTTTGTGAAATACTGCCCTGCATTAGAGTGCAGGACATAAATCTTGGTAATAATCAACCAGCTACAAAATTTACCTTATGTCATTGATTTCTTAGTCTTCTGCAGAGAAGTTATTATTGCAGTGTTGCAGGTGGGAAAGCTGAAGGCAAGGCTTGTGGTGAGGGCTGGACTCACTGTGGGTATCCAGCAAGCACCCAGGGGAGGGTTAGAAGCAGAGTCCAGGCGCCCTGTTCTCAGTTACTCTGGTGGACTGCATTTCCTCCCCGTTACTGAGCCTGCATTGTGAGTGGAGATAACTTTCAAGAGCGAAACTACAGGAGAGCAGTCAGCCATGCAGTGGTATTTGAGTTTGTTCCTACACATGGGCGATAACTGCTGGTAGTTAGATAGCACTGTAGGAAAGCTGCGGGTAAACGTTGATTCATGTGTTTAAGGGTATCCGCTGTGTGAGCGGGGGAGGTACTGAAGTTGTCTCTCTGCGTGTGTGTGGGAGGGATATTAAAGATCCAACTTGTCAGGGTGTAAATTCATGCCAGAATGAAGAAAAGAGAACGTTCCAAGTGGAGGCTTGCTGTATGGTTAAATTCCCGTGGTGCATCGGGGAGACAATGAAGGTGATGCAAATCCCGAGCACTGAGGTTGTGTGATGCAGAGGAACTGGAAAGGAAACCACAAACCCCTGCTCTCAGTGCAAATGAGAGCAGTAGTGCCAGTGAAGATTCGTGTCTTCTGAGAAAGCTTCGGTGGTAGGCAGTGTGGAGCAAGTCCTGTCTGCAGGTCAGGGTGCTGGACCTGCTGGGCTGTGGGTAAAATTGAGCTAAAACACAGGAACTGTTTTAAAAACTTGCATGGAATCTGCTGAACTTTCTTGGAGCAGAAGTTGAAAGAAAAGGGAACTAGGACACAAAGCTAGTCAGGAGTCCTGAGAGAGTGGTGCTTATATGTTAGGTTTCTGTTATTCTTGTAGAGCACATCCCACTTGGAAGGGCAAGTGGCCTGGGCTCTCCTGTACGTGATGTCTGCCACTGGCACACAAACACTCCACACTGTCTTTCAGTGACTTAATATTTATGGCGTGAACTACAGGCCATCCAAGCCAGTCAGACCTAGTCTGGGAGAGCTGAAAATATGACAGCCTGAGTAAGTACCATTTGAGAGTATCAAAGAGCTATAATAATGTGGATAGCATTACATTAGAAAACCAAGGTGGGAGGATTACATGAAAGCAAAACACACAGACAGGCCCCAAGGGGAGACCATCCACCACAAAGGATAATTTCCTACGGGATTCAGACCCAAGAGCACATTCCTCTGAGGCTGCTTTAAAGCATTCAGGCAAGACATCTAAAGAGAGAGAAAAAATTCATAATGCTTTTCTTAAACAACTGTGTAGCTGGAGCAGATGCAGCAGTGCCTGGTCTACAGCTCTATCATTCGTCTGGACTCCTACATGTTTTCCTCCCTGTGATCTCCTTTTCAGACTAAGAAGATGTTTTTGAGATTTTTTTTTTTTCCCCTTCAGGGAGAGAAGAGGGGAAACATCTTTCATCTGTGTTTTGGTTTTGTTTTTGCTATGTAGGCAGTGCTGCAGCCAGATCCAGGCTGTTCCCTGGGAATTGTTCTGACTTTGCAGGACAGCACAGTAGTGTTACCATAGCTTTTCCCACAAAACTGGAAATGTTTTCAAAGTGTTCAGCACTTAATCCTGATGGTTGATAACCTAAATTCAGTAACTAATAATTTTTCTTTCCCCCTCCCAAGCTAGGTGCTGTTTATAGCCCTTTCTCCCAGACATCCTTTGGAGTAACTGAACCCCACACAGACTCGTGTGCGTGCTTGTACATGTAGTGTCTGTATACGTTGCTACAAAGGATTATATACAGTCTTGGACAGGGCAGGTTTAGACTCTTTGTAAAGCTGTTGCAGTGCTTTGCCCTTTAGTGTTTGTGTAAGGGCCAGGAGGAGAATTCTGGCTGTGTTTCTCCTTTTTTCCTCTTCTAGTCCATGATGGAAACACAGCAGGAGCAGGAAGTTCAGAGTTGCTGCTGTTCCAGACACAGTGCCCTGGCAGGAGGTTTGGGATGTGTGGAGCACAGGTTTCTAGTGTGACAGCAGGATCTGCCTGTGGGCTTCTGTGCAGAGAAAAGCTGTAGTGCAGTTTGTCATTTCAGCTTCAGGCCTCTGGGAACAGAGAGACTTTTATTATGGGGAATGTGCCGAGGAAGGAGCAACAGCATTTTACAAAAAAACCAGTCCAGTCCCTCTGCGTGACAGTAAAATATTCAGAGAAATATGTGCTCTTTATGCAGTAGGCATCCTGAAACAAGGCATTGGCACCTCTATAATACAGAAACTGAAGCAAGATGTTTGGAAAAGACAGATAGACAGCTGGTTTGTGCCCAACTTGTGGTTGTACGTAATCCATCACTGCCAGGCCTGAAAACAAGCAGGAGCTCACAGGCACTGACTTCCTGGCACTGTGTCTATTCAGCAAAGGCTCAGTGGTGGCACGAAGCTTTTCAGGGCTGTGGAGAGATGCAAACAATCCCTTCATTCTCCCTTCACTGGGGAAGCTGCTGGTAGGTGGAAGCAGCTGAAGTCTTTGGGCTGCTGCAGTCCTGGAGGAGCTGGGAGTCCTTACAATGAATCTGCAGCACTGGCCAGCTGGAGGGATAAGCCATGTTTTCAGGGAAAAGGAGAATGAAGCCAGGAGGATTGGGCTTGGGGCAGAAGGTTGTGTTAGAAAGTTTGCTAAAAACTCTTTTACTGTCCTTGCACAAAAATTGTTGTTATTACTATTATTACTCCAGAAACCTGCAGTGTGATAAAAATTCCTTCTGGCCATAGTGCCAATACTGGTAGTTTCTGCTGTGCCCTCAGTGGGGATGACAGAGCAGTTTGTGGGACTATGCAGTTGACAGCTGTGTCTCTATTGAAATACCCATCTTATTGCCACAGATCTTGGGACCAGTTTGTTCCTTGTTACCTCATTGGCCTGAATTCCATGATTCTGGTATGGACACCAGGCTTTCTCATATCTTATTGGAGGCCACAGCCTAGATATTCATAGCATGTGTTCTGTGTGAACTGAATTTGGTGTCTGTGAGGGTTTTGTGGGAGATTTTTGTTTTTGTAAGGACAGCAGTACAGCCCGTAGTGCCGTGTGGTTCAGAGCATGTTGAATGCAGCAGAAAAGGTGCCTGTGGACTGTGTAGGATTTGGAAGCCAGCCAAAGACCATTTTATTGCAGATTTCATGTATTTTTCTTAAGATGATTGCTACTGGATGTATGTTCAGGCCTGCTACTGATTAACAGCCAACAGGGAAATACCCTCTTTTCCCAAAATTGTTAATGATTTGCAAGCTGGTGTTCATGTTGGGGAGACGTTTTGGTGCTGGCCTTTGCACAGAATGGCATTGATGTGTGGTGTAACTTCAAGTGTCTGTTATCAACATTTACTGCTTCTGTAAAATAATAGAAAAGATATTACAGAATCATGTAATAAATATCCGGTTACAAGCCCTGAAGGCAAAGTATAGAATCAAAGAAAGGGCCTAATTAATTTTTTTTTTTTTTTTTTTTTGGAGCCCACACTTCAACAGTTAACATTGTACTCAGTTGCCTTGCCCTGCAGTGAATAATGTCTCTTCCCTGCAGCAGGTGAATAAAATATTTGGGGAATTACTGTGGCTTAGCCCTGTTGACTTCAGTACAACTGTTGACGTATTTGGGGTTCATTCTTTGTTGTTGCAAAAGCAACGGTCTCTGGGATTTGGGGTTTGATTTTTTCATACCCCTCCTCCCCAGTCTACTATTACACAAATATTACACAATCCCTTTGATCTTCAATTGCTTTCTTGCTCTTTATTTAAGCATGTTTATGACAGCTTCTCCTGGGTTGGAAAGCTGGTTGGTAATAACGTATGTTCCAGTAAAACATGACACAAACAAGTGATTCTGCAAGAAGTCCTGCTCAACAAAACACGGTAAAAAACACAAAGCCTGTGATACAGTGTCTTTTCCTTTGGCAGTAATTGTTCTGCTCTTTGTATTATCTTACACAACATGACCACACCACCCGCTGCTCTGACTTCTGAAAAAACAAAACTGTTCATCCATGAGCCAAGAGGAACCAGAGTGATTCTAAATTACATAAATTGTGGAGGAAATGACTTGTTCAGTTGGGCTACTTGCTACTGAATGAGCTTTCCTTCATCTGCAGCATGACATTGATCAACTCTGCAAAATTTCTGTTACCCACAGGTTCCTCAGGGCTGTTGGTAGAGGCTGAAATGGCAGGTGTGGAGGCTGGTGGGTCCAAGTCCATGCTGGTGGACTCTTGAGTTGTTTCCAGAACGGTGCCCTGGTAGGCACAGGAACAGGATTTAATGGCAGGAAACCCCAGGACAGCACTCCTGGCATGACTGTCCTAAGACTGTCTGGCCTTCAGTCAGCTACACGGTGCTGCCAACCTAAACCCCACATCCCAGCTGTATGCAAATGAAGCAGAATTATGGCAAAACTGCAGTGATTGGTTGTCCCAGTGTTTTAACTTAGGACAGATGTGTGTGTTAGTTGATTCAGGCATCCTTTTTTTGTTGTTATTGCTTTTTATTCTAGCAGTTGAAAACATCTCAACTCCCAAGGCTTTTGCTGGAAATTTCTTCCCCACGCACTGTCTTATCACACATCCTCCCTCATTCTCACTTTGCATCCACTGTGAAACGACAGTTTCCCAAAGGGGAATTCACCTTAGTGGTTGCTAAGCTGTTTATTTCACTGGTCCCTAACACCCTGCAATTTCCTGCAGACAACTGGAGGGTTTAATTTGTGAGATGTCTCTGGTGGGTTGTGTCCTGCCTTTGCAGGGGATGGAGCATGTAATCTAATAGGTGGTTTATTTGCTTTCCTTTTCCAAGTGCTGTAGTTGTGTTTCTGTTGGAATAAGTTTTCAGTTTTTTGAGGATAATGAATGTTAACAAATCACTGAAAGTGAAAATAAAAATAGAGAAGGGAAGTAGGTGATATACCACTGCAAGCTTGGCTTGTGCTTCGTGGATCCTTTTTTAATAGCAAAAAAAAGTGACATCAGCTCTGCTGCAGGCATGAATTAAAGATGAGAACTTAATAAAACTTGTTGGAGGGGAGAGGGAGGCAGGGAAGTGGAGCTAAAGCAACGATGTCTCTATTTTTAAGCAGACAGCACCACCTTTGCTTCAGCCCTCTGAGATGGCGATGGAGAAGAACAAAAAGCACCTTCCGAAGTGGTCTGTGAATCAAAAGTGCCCTCTGCTGGGAAAACTCTGCATGAGGGAGCGTTTCCAGACCATGCCCGAAAGCCTAATTACCCTCTTTTGCTGGGGAAGAGGCTGGATGTGATCCAGGATGCTCTCAGCAGTTGCCTTTGCCATTACATGCCCTGTCGGGATTGCAGTCTGAACATGTCACAGGGTATTGGTGCAGTCCGTGATTTCATTAGGGCTTGACATCACGTGTGTGTGGTTGCTCAGTCACTGCTCTGCTCCTTGTGAACAGAAAACAGGAATTTGCCTTTGCAATATTGCCACATGAAGGATAAGAATCTGGATGCAAATCCTGTGCAGATAACATCACCCTTGGCAAATAAGTAAGTGATAAAATGGGATGGAGCTGGGAAGGAGCCTTCAGTAGCCCTGATTTAATTCTTATTTGTTTTACGTGAGCAGCATTGATGAAACACGTGGTGTCAGTGCCAAGCTACACAGCCCTGCAGGGAGCCCTTGTTCTTCTGAGGCTCTGCTGTGCCTCTGGCACAGGCACTGCCCCAGTCTGAACCTGCTGGTGGCTTGGTTGCCCCAGCAGGAATATGCACGTGATCTCTGCTGCTCAGTCCAGTGGTTTTCCTGCATCTTCCGTCAGCTCCTTCACGGGACTGTACAGATGGGCTCTGAGGATGGAGAATGAAGGGGCTGTGGGGGGTGCCTTGGTGTGAGTGTCCATAAAGTGAGTTAGGAGGTAAGAGTTGGGACATTTCCTGTAGGTTTCATAGGGTTCTGTGGGTGTTGAACCCTCCTGTTCTTGCAAAGCTGCGTGCAGCCTGGACATCCTTCAAACTTAGGAAGAGTGCAGGCTCCATCTACATGCATGTCCTGTGGTTCGAGCCCATTGTGAAATGAACTGTTTGTTTGCAAAAATACAGCTTTAACCAGTTAGATCCTTGCTGCAGGTTCAGCTGCTTGTCTTCTCCAGCTGGATGTTGCTGTTCCAATCTGTAAGTGCACAGTAGCACAAGCAAGAAAAATCAACAAAGAACAATAAAAATCTAATTAAAAATGTCAACCTGAGTGTATAAGGTTTCAGCTGTTAGTACTCTGTTCTGAGCTTCTTTAGCAGTATCAGTGACAAGGGCTGTGTCTTATATAAAGTAATTTATCTTAACATCTGGAGTAAAAAGGAATTGATCTGTCTTGTTATTTGTCATCACAAAAGACTGTTTTTGAAGATGAATAGTCAAGAGATATAAAAATAGCAGAAATCAGAGCAAATAGCTAAACTGAACTTAAAAATACGGTTAGCACTGGTGTGCTGTTTGTGCCCCTTGGGAAGAGAAGCTGCTGTATGATGCATCACGTTCATGTTACATAGCAGCAAGGAGTGATATTGATGAATTCTGAAAGAAGAGCTGGCCAGGAAAGGAGGGAAATAATCCTTGTGGCTATGAAACAAGCTTGAAATCCTTCGGGATTTGTAACGGAAGCCTTTTTTGTCAAAGGAGCTGTGGAGCAAGTGTCCCAGGTTTCACTGTGCTGGCACTGGTTGATTTTGGCAGGCAGGAGTTTTTCCTATAATTGTCCTTGAGAAGCCTTTGATTGTTCTGCCTGTACTCGTGGGTGGGAAGGCAGCTTTATTTAAGGAGGAATAAATATTTATTCTCTTAGAGCGCTTGCCGCAGCTGCTGCTTTGCAGAAAGATGGTGGTTTCAGTTAGAAGCAGGTCATGCAAACTCTGTGCTTTTATGAATTTGCACCTGCTGAGCTGTGGTTTGGGTTTGAATGAATCTAAAATCTCAGAGGTAAAGTTCACCAAAAGTGGTAAGTTTTGACTGTCTAAACCCAGTGAATTATTCATTCCTTTCTCCCAATACCATTGAATTACCACCTAATGCTCCTGCTGGCGTTCTGGGTGGATTTCTTAGTAAATTTGGATGTTTCAGGTGCACAGCAATCATTTGGCCTGTTTTCAGATTTGATTTCAGAAAAAATGCAGAGCTAAGTCTTCTCATCCAAAATACCTGTGAATTCAGAAACAGGGATTTGGTGCCTAATTCAGATAATGTGTTGAATTGACAGTGATTCTGGTCTGTTTCTGTTTACAGGAAGAAATGGTGGTTTTTAACTATGTGAAAAGCCTGTTTGGTGTAGAGAGCTGTTATCTCTGAAACCTACCACCAGTTAAATGTCATATTGCCTGTTAGAGTGTGTTGTGTGCTTGGCAAGGTGGACTTGAGCAAAACGTGGATTGTACAGGAAGTATTTACATAATACATAGGCTCCTAATGGCGTTTGTTTTCTTGGTTACTGGATGTTTGTTGGTCTGTTTTAGCACTTCATCCTGTTGTGGACTTTTGGATCCAGACATTCAGGAGTATCCTTTTCAGAGTTGTAGGAATGGAGAAATGTGCTGCAGGCAAAATGCAAGTTCAAAAGTCATGAATGCAGGACTTTTGTAATTGGTTTCTTCGGAAGTGGGGAATTTAAGTGACTTTCTAATAGTTACTTTTTAATCCCCTCCAGTTTCTTCCTGCTTCTCCATGCACACTTCTAACATAGAACTTACAGATTGATGTTCCTCTTTCCAGGTAGTGAATATGAATCAGAAAACTGAGGTTAGAAAAAAGGAAAGGCCCCATATTGTAATAATATAATGTTTAAGCATTATTTGGTGAATTTGCAAGAGTGACAGTGATGTTTTCAGAGGGATTTGGTGCTCAGTTGTTTTGTAATGGAGAGACTTATGCTGGGCTTCTGTAAAAAGGCACCTGCTGCTGAAAGCCCCTCAGGAATGGTGTCCTGGGACCACACTGCCCTTCCTCTTGCAGTGTGGAAACTCTGGGTGCTCCAGTGTCGGTGCATGCAAGACAGATAAGTCACATCCACCTCCAAAGGGGAGAAACAGCAGCTGGCAGTGTCTGAGGGGCAGTGCCAGCCTCATGCCCCAGGCCCTGTCCCTACCAGCGGAAGCAGAGCTTTAGCAGCTCAGTGGCCTCAGTTAAGGTTAATTGGGTGTGCTTGGGGGGAGAGAGCCATGGGGTGATGATGGAGAGGAATGACATGGCACAAACTGTGTCAGAGGCTTCTGATGTGTCTGAACCAGGTCAGGATT
The DNA here is from genome assembly GCF_000738735.6 of Corvus cornix cornix. Classification (NCBI taxonomy): domain Eukaryota; kingdom Metazoa; phylum Chordata; class Aves; order Passeriformes; family Corvidae; genus Corvus; species Corvus cornix. Next base: position 6,684,080 of record NC_046345.1, read on the forward strand.
TGGTCTCTTAGTCCACACTGGAGTTTCCTGGAAAAGGTACAGGGAGTGCTTCTAATCACAGGCATCACAGTGAAGGTCCCGGGGATGGGACATGCATGGATCTTCTCCTCTGGAGAAGCAGCACATTGCTTTCTTCACACCTTAGTGAAAGGGGATACATCTCAAGGGATTGATCCAGTGGTTTGGAGTACGTGTTTAGTTGGCAAATGAAAGGAGGCTCAGCTGAGAGAACTGCCTTGAAATCTCAGCACGGGTCGTGAAATGAGATCTGTGAAATGACTCCTCATTAATTAGTCTCATCAGCAAGATGGGGGGGCTGTATGTGATGCAGAGTGTTCCTTTTCTGTTGTTCCCCATGCTGGTGATTTCTAAATATAACAAACAAAATTCCCTCTGCATAAGCAGTCCCCAAAGACAGCTGATCCGCTGGTGTTCTCATCTTTGCACCTCACTCCCATATTTCTGCATGGAGAAACAACTGCTTGTCTCAGCATAGAAAGTAACAGATTAAAAAGCAACACTTGGCTGCTCTTTTGTCAGTATTTCAGCATGGGATTCCTCCTCAAAGAAGTTCCCAGTTCTAAAATCCCTGAAAGCTAAAGTGGGATGTACTGCTGTCCCTGCCCCTCGCCAGGGAAGCGAGGGCAGCCTGAGCTCCAGGCTGTGCACTTGCTGAGGCCAGACTTTCTTGTTTTTTCCTTCCAGTGCTGTTCCTCTTTCCACTTTATGATTAAATGAGGCCATCCTGATAGAAAGGAATGCCTTGTATTCTCTCTGTGTGTCTGGTTTGTTTGTTTTTTAAAAAGACTTGAACTTCTTTTCATATTTCAGTAGTCCTTTAAGAAGGAAAATAAAAATTCATGAAGGAGTCTTCATTATTTTGATCATGATTCTTTTCAAAGATTTTTTTTCCTAAGAAGTCCTGCTGTGTACATGTGTACATGATGGTTGATAGTGTTTGGTCATTAAAAATAAACTTTACAAGGAAGTTAAATTTTAGGAATTTCCTCTTACAGTGAAATAACAGGTTTTGCTTGTGATGGAGCATTCCAAATACCAGCACTTTCCCACTCCTTCTCAGGAGTTGTCACCCCAACACATGTCCAGTGGTCTGCAGCAAAATATGAAGATGGGGAGACAGAGAGAAGGGAGATGGAAATGTTTGGTTGCTTTGTTTGACATGGAGACAGTGAGATAGCATCCTGAAGGCTGTGATGAAGATGTTTTTGGTTTGGACATACAAAAATGAGCAGATCAAAAGGTTTTGCATGCTGTTCCGTCTCTGCACTCCTGACCCTCTCTCCCCCTCGTGACTGCCTGTACCTCATCCCTGCTGCTGCTACCTCGGCTCCCTGGGTTCTTCTTTCTCAAGCACTTCAAGAAATGAAGGATCTGATGAACATCAGAGGTGTTCCACCAGCTACTCTGGATGAAGCTTTGTAGTCCAGTGTCAGTGGAACAGGAGTTTGAGAGAGTGCCCTGGAGTTGCCACATGCATTGAAAGCTCATGTTTTGGGGGAATGATCGTCATTTACTCTAAGAATCCTGCTGCAAAGTGAAATGAAGAAAGCAGCAAATGTAACACTTAAGTTTAAGCATGCTTGAGTGTAAAACCAGTTAAGAAACTTAGCCTAAGTTACTTTCTGCACGTAAACTGAGCCACATGTTTCTGGAATAACGTTTTGCCTATTGATATCTGTATTGGTGAACATCTTCTGCTTATTGCTCTGGGGTCTTGTTTATTGTTGAATGTGAAGTGCTGGTGAGAACCAGTCCAGCTGGGGATTTGGTTTCCTGCTGGTTGAACTGGTATTTGCAGACACTGAAGGATTAGCAGTGTTGTGATTTACAGAGCTTTGCTCTGCAGAGGGGAAAGCTGCTGCCATGGACCTATCGCACACTGGGAAGTGCTTAAGCACCATCTCGGGCAGGATCCTCACTGTCAGGGCAGTGTTAAAACAAGATGCTTAAACCCTTCTAAAGCTGCTGATTAGTGAACAGAAACACTGAGCTTAGGAAAGCTATTAGTATGCTAAACCAGCCTTGTTTTCGCACTTAATTTTAATGTGAATAACTTTTTTTTTAAAATTGGTGCTGGTAAGGATTGGGAAGAGCTTTCTGAGAGAGTTTTTTCCTTGCTGTTAGAATAACCTCATTTCAGGCTCTGCTGTGAGACTTTGTGGCAGCTCCTTTTCGTTGGAAGGTTGCCCCAGGTGACTTACGGTTCATGCACTCTTGTAAGTGCTATTAATTTGTGAGGTTTCAGTGGTTAGACTGAGCTGCTAAGTGGGCTCTGAGCAGATAATGAGGTCAAGCAGGGAAGAGAGGGAAGAGTCCTGCAGGTTCCCACTTGGCATTTGTACCCGGATTGCACATTTTATGGAGATTTTGTCCTAAAAGCAAAGTTCCTGTAAAGTCATCATTTTGCAGAGGTGATTTACAATTCTTGTCCAAACCTGAAAACAAACCTAGTTGTTCATGCTCTGTGGTGCTGCTGTTGAGATCGCTGCTGTCACACTGAAATGCAAATTTACTGCTGTTTGTTTTGGATCATTTTGTGCTGCATTAGAATGAAGAAACTACTCAAATGCTGGTCCTTGTTCTCTGAGGGATTTTGCAAGGTGAGTTGTACTGTTAGTAAGGTGGAAGAGCACTGCTTAGGACATTTTATAAAGAAAGCAGATTGTGAAGCATAGGAGAGTGCAAAACTAGCTGTAGAAGGAGCATTGTTGTCATGTATTCAGTAGTTGGAAAGCCTCAAAAACATTAGCTGAAGCAGTTTGCAAACAGTTGTCTTCTATATTTTACCCTAGTCAGCTCCCTGACTTTGATCTTATAATATCTTCATATTATAATTATATCATAGAAGTCCTAGGCTACACAAGGATTTTGTATCATTTCTGGGATTTGATTATCCATTACATTCACTCTGAAAGTTTCAAATACAGTCATTCAGCATGTCCAGGGTGGGAGGTAGCTGTAAGTGCCTCATGAGAGGCCCTCTTTTTGCATTTTGAGGCGGGTGCATGACCCTACACTCTACAGAGTTGACACAAGTGGAGCCTTTGGTGGATGTTAAGTCAAACCAAGAGTTTAAGGAAAGTCCCGCTGTTTCTGGCAGTGTAGCAGCAATCCTGCCCATTGAAGCTTTTTGTGTAACGCTGCATTTTTGCAGAAGTTACTCTACTGTGTACCTTTCAGGTGGTAATTTCAGTGGGATGGTGCATAAAGTGAAGCCCTAATGTAGGATCAGGATCATCTTTAAATCTGCTCCCAGATTGTCTATTGTCCAGATACAAATAGACCTGCAAAAAGTTCTGCAAAAGGGAACTGGCAACGCTGGTTCTGGCCTACAGCCAGCTGCTCCTTCACAGATCAATCAGAAGTTACTTGAAGAAACCAGGTCCTGAAAGGGTCTCTATTTCTGAAAGCATGGTATGATTTTAAACAGCTGTCTCATTGACCCAGGCGAGGAAAGCTTCAGTCTTTTTTAATAGAGCCATGAGAACATGCATGTTCAGTAATACTGCAGATGGCAAATGTTTCTGTGCTATGCAAAGTCTATTGGGCGAAGGTGACCGTGGTAGTCATAAGATGTTTTCTGTAATAGCACACTGTGGTTTCAAAATGTGCGTTTACACTCCCTTGACACTTATTTTTTCAGTGCTCAGGGTTTCATTAACATTGTAGTGATATCTTCAGTTGGATTTGATTTGCATACAGAATACTTGCTTAAAAAGGGGGGCTCCATGGCTGAGTCTTCTGTTGCTTTTTGGCGGATGTGCCTTTCCACTGAGCTGCAGCTCAGTGAGCAGCACAGAAATTCAACGTTGCGCTGTTTCACTTGCCATTAATTTCTTTGAGAGAGGGAATTAGCATTGTGGCAACCTCCTGTTCTGTAAGCACAAATACACGTGGAATAAATGTATCACGTTGTGACTGTGGGTCTTTTCCAACACATATACTGGCTGATGGTATAATTTGGGTTTTTGCAACGTGAACGGGTCCATGCTGGAAAACAGGGCTGTGGTGGTCACTGAGTGGGTTATTGGGAGACTGGGGAGGTGTTGAAAGTGGGCAGAAGCTGTTCAGGTTTGGTGTGGTTAGCAGCATTGACTGCTGGAGTGGCTGAAGGAAGGGTGCTGGGGCCCTGCAGGGACAGGGCAGGTAAATGGCACTGGTGTCCTGTAGCCAAGGGTGTGCGGGGAAGTGCTGGGTGAGTGCTCACCTGTGTGGGAAGAAAAGAGAGGTGTTAGTACAGAGAAGCAGAATATGTTCTAAAAACACTGTGGTTAGGGGAATACAATGTGTATTGGGTGTGGACAGGCTGGTGCTGGAGTTTAGTGGCAAGGAAGGATGCTGAAGGCGGAAAGCCTTTGGGACGATAGCACTGTGTGAGCAGTGTGTGGTACTCTGAGCTGACTTTGGAGTCATCCTTTTGGATTTACAGGGCCCACAGGTCTGCAGAGGCACAATTTAGCTCTCTTGCTTACCTAGGCAAGGCACAAATGTGTCTCTTCTACCACAAGTGGTGGTTGAGTGCCCCATTGAGCTCTGTGAGGAATGCAGCTCTCCCCTCTTAGCCGCTCTGGGAAGAGCTTGGAGAATCACTTGTTCCTACAAGCATGTCCTTAGTACTCTGCTTTGCTCAGGAGCTGGCTTGAATAGAATGGGAATATTGATAATAAGTAAATAAACGTGTAAAAAAATACTTCATCCCTCTGCAAAGCCTGTTACTGTCAGTGTTATTTACAGATGGTGTATCAGAATCCCCCATAAGAAGTGGGAGCTGATGACACTGAGCAAATTGCAGCCTGTTACAGGGGGTTTTTCTTGTTTACATTGAACTGCTGATGTCTGGAAAATAGAGGAGGTAGCTATCCCCAGCTGAAGTCACAGTCCTTGTTAATGCCAGGGTTTGGATATCAAAGTGTAAAAGTAAAAGTGTGGAAACTTTGTTCTGTGTGCCCCACTTGTTGTCTGTTGCCAAATATTAGTCACAGGCTACTACAGCAGTAAACTCAGTTCCTTCCTTCTGAAAGTATAACCACTTGCTATAACCTTCATAAGTTTTAATTAAAAAGAGCATGTAATGATTTTGGGATTGAATCCAATTTCATGTGCTGTTTAAATTAAGAAATAAAATTATTTCCATCAGGCTTTTAGTTCAAGGTTTGTGACTGCTGGATCATTTCCTTTTTCATCAGTTTCTGAGTTTTAGAACGGCTTATGAACTTTAGTGAAATCATTTAGAAATGGATTTCATGCGGAATAGTTAATAAATGGATAGCACAACCATGTAGTGAAATGAATCTTGTTTGCATCTCAAGCAGCACAAATTTAAATTAAACGCAGGGCTTTGCATAACAGCATTTGTTTTTAATGTTGGCAGTATTTTTCAAGCCACCTCCAATGTCCTTCATTTTTCACCAGGATATCTTTGGCAGCAAGGAGGATTTTCAGGGGCTGATTCGAGGTACATAATTGGAGCAGTGAGACTACACACACAAAGTGTCAGTTAATGGATGAGGCTGGCTTAATTGTAGGCTGCTCAGAAATAACCCAAGAAACACTTCACTGGTAGCTAATGCAGAGGTGTAATTAGACTTCTACACAAGTGTAATTAGTCTGATTGCATAGAAAGAAAGAGAGTTCATAAGGTTTTTCAAATGTGTGCAGAGACATTTTGTCTCTACTGTCTTGTCCTTAAGCTTCTGCTGTATTTGGGTTGAACTTGAATAAATAAGCACGTTGCTCTTTAGCTGGCAGTTACCTGTAATCTTTCATTTTTCCACAGTGAGTTTTACTCTGTTGTTTGTTTGTCTCTGAGGAAAGCTCCATCTCTGCCATTCCCAAGCCAGGGTGAGGCTGTGCCCACATTCAGCTGTGGGCCTTTAAAACAGGGATGGGGTACAGAGTTCTAGAGGGAAAAAAAAAAAAAAAAAAAAAAGCCTGGTTTTTGAGAAGAGGTGTGTAGGTTTATTCTGCATTTGATTTAGTGGTGCTAAAGAAGAGGAGAATGTTTGCAGTAATCAGTAGTTGTTGCCAGTTGTGAGCATACAGAAACCCAGAGGAAATGTACCTCTGAATCAGGAGCATAAAACACAGGACTGTTACTAGCAGTATCTAACAAGGGAAATTATTTCCACTAAAAAAAGCAATGTGCTGCACAAGTGAGGGGATAGTGAGGGGATGCTGTAGATTTCTTTACATCAGCATGAATCAGAAAGTATAAAGCCTTCCTGATTCTGTGTGTTCTCTGGATTTGGCATAATTGATGAATGGAGGTAAACTGGCGACATTTAGTGCTTATAAGCTGATGTTTTAATGAAAGAAACCCACATTTTAATCAAATATGGGTTATGTCCATACTCCTGTTCCCAGCATCCCAGTGCATGGCCCAGAACCTCTCTTTGGACTAAGGGGCAGAACAGTTTTTAATCTTAACTTTGGAGAGGTTGAACTAGAGATCAATAAATTAGTAACTTTCTAAATCAACTAGGCATGAGTTCATCATATTTCAAGTTATTTACTTCCCTGCTGAGAATGGAGTTATGTGAAGTTTCAGCATCATTTTGCTGGATATGTGCTTGGGTAGGTAAATAACTTCAGTGAAAAATGCGTCTCACAAAGAAGCATCTTAAGTTTGCTAGTTTATATTTCCACACTACAGTATCTCTGAATGCTTTTGTGGAGGAAATCCCAACATATGGCTCAAAGTTGATTATAAAATGCAGACACTTCTGTGTGGTTATCTGGCTCCATTCTTCTCCCAGCTCAGTAATGGCCGTAGCTGTTCTGTTTGACAGCTGTGCAGTGGCTGTACAAAACGAGACAGTGGATCCAGTCCAGCTCCCAGAGTGCCAGCATCTGCACTCGTTGGCTCCAGTTTGCTTTTGGCACTCCTGCCTGAGAAACCACTGATGATTCATTCAGCAGAGAGTGAAGCTGAGTCTGACCCTTAGAGGAGCTGCTGCTGGGTCAGTGGAGACCCACACTGGTGTGTTAGGAAAGTTCACACCTTCAGGCCTCCTGCTGTGTCTTCCTGTGTGTAAATACGACTTCAGCATCCTGGATACCTGTGCAAGAGCAGGGGCACTTTCTCTAAAATCTCTGGATGCAGTGGTGCCTTGTGTCATAATGGAATGGCCCATGGGGTTGGTCACCTCTAATGCAGGCTTTGTCTTTGCTGCAGAAAGAGTTCCTATAACCAAAGTCAGAGAACAAGAAACCAGACTGCAGTTAGTGGGGAGGTGGTAACAGGAAATACATGGTATGGAAGGGCCAGAAGAGAAGCAAATCTCCTACACCCTCATGTTGCTTGTTTTGGATTATGATCTTGTTGCTGTCCTCTGCTAGTCCAGCTTGCTCCTGTGTGACCCTTAATTCCCAGTCTTTCCATTCTCCACTTGCATTTTGATTTCTTTTCCTGGTTACTGTGGGTTTTACTGAGGGATGAAAAAAGCAGGACGTCGTATGTGCTTTGATACTGGATAGCATTCATGCCATGTGGGTTCAAAAAACAGAGCTAGGGGTATTTTCAGGAGTGGTAAATATTTATTTCCTGTCCTGAATTGGTCACATTTCTTAAGCAGAAGGTTCCTGACCAAATCCTTAACTTTGGTGGTTTTCAGAGGACTTTTGCCTCCCAATTGTTTCCTCATCCAAGGTAACAAGAAAGAATATAGAAGAGCACCATCCTGAGTTGCTGTTACAGGCTGGCACCCTTTAGCTACCTTTAGCTGAGGCTCTTGAGCCCAGTGTAGCTTATTTTCTCTAGTTGTGTTAAGTGGTAGCATTTATTATCTGCCAGGTGCTGGTAAGTTGTGTGATTGCAGCAGCTTGTTTGTCTTTGCCCTCTAGCTCAGATGGCTCTTGTGGGCCTCGATAAGTGAAGAAACACCATCTGGCTGCTGCTGCAGGATGCTGGGAGATTTCCATCTTTCAGTTCTTTAGAGCTGGAGTCTTTTTTTACATTTTAGAAAGCCTAGGGACACTTCCAGCTCTGTTTTCCCCTTGTTTCTTTCCAAGCTGAAGAATGTCTCATACCCTCTTATTTACAGCCACTTGCTCCAGGCAGGCACTGTCAGAGAGCATTAAGTGTTGGGAGCTGACAGAGCTTTTCAGGGTTACTGCCTCCCTGCTCTCCTGGTGACTCGGAGGGGAGGATCCTGGTGGTAGCTCGGTGAAATGTCTGACAGAGAATTGTTTTTCTGAAATGCTGCAGATGTTACGTAGCTGAGCAAAGGTGGGTGTTCTGTAATTCCCCACACACAGAGCACATAGCTCTGTTGTCAAGAGGAAAAACCCATCTTCAATGAGGGGTGTGTGTGTCAAATGAAAAGTTATATAATAGCAACTCAAATCTGACTGGGCTTTTGGGTTTAAATTAGTATTTCTACCAAGAGGGAGAGAGAGATAGATGTAATGGTTATTACTGTGCAGAGCTAAAGGCAGCAGGGAGAGAGCTACCTGTCGATTCTTATCCCTCTACCTCCTCTGCAGCTGCATTAAAAATGTTTTTTATAAAATACCTATTGTCAATCTAATGAGGCAATGTAATGTATCCATCCCTCTGTATTAGTTGCATAATTATAGGCAGTGTAACTTCATGAAGGAGATGCAATAAAATAAACGTGGACAGGGCGTGTTAAGGGTGAGTTCTGTGGGTGGGAAATGTTTGTGCCCTGCATACGTAATGCTGGCTGCAAACCACCTTCACAAGTTGTTTTTCCCCAACCACCCTCCAGTGAGGAAAAACAGGATATTATTTTCCCTTGAGAAATATAAAGTGTTTGAGGCTTCCCCCATCTCCTCATGTTAGAGGCTCCTGGTGGCACAGTGTGTGAAGGAACTGCTTGAAATAGAGCTTGTGCAGCCCTGAGTGTATCTGTGGTTCTGCCATCAGGCTCCTCTGGGGTGAGGATTAAAGCTGGCTGGGGGAATGACAGAGCTGTTTTGTTGCAGCTTCTGAGATTTCAAAGTTTGTTTTGGTTTAGTGTTGCAACAAAAGGAAAAGCTTTTGAATGTTGTTTGCAACATAAGTGTGTGTTGAAATGCCTCGTTTTGGACAGCATGGGTGAGGAGCAGCCAAGCAGCTGCCAGATGTAAAATGGCTGGGGACAGCGCTGTGCTAGAAGAGCAGAGACTGGGTTGTGTTTTATTTGCACGGCCTTTTTCTTTAACACAGCACTCTTGGCATCAGAGAAAATTACATTCTTGCTTTGTTGGCCAAAAATAGCCACCTAACGGCCACCTCCAGAAAGAGTTTCCTCCTTAATGATCTATGGGGGGCACTTAACTGCATACACTTCTGGAGCAAGGTTTTATGTAGGCGCTGCTCTGTCCAGCTGTGGGTTAGGATCAGAGTCAAGTGTGTTTTGTTAGTGGTTTCGTTTTGGTTTTGTCTTTTTCTTCCATATTTTGGGAGGTTTTTAGCCATACCAGTTTCCTGATGTGCACCATCACCTTTGCTGAGGTGCAGGAGCAGCAGTGACCTGGAGAAGATTCCACATTTCTGGCCGCTGTGTAGGTTTGTGTTGCATTGAAGTCTCTGTGCAATTACATCCCTAAGGTTGCAGCACATGCCAATATTTTATACTCATTAACCTCTTGAAGTTGAGAGATTATTGATATGAATAAGTCTTGGCTGGATAGAGGATTTAGAGGGGAGGAGGATGAATTGCATTTAATAAAATAATACATCTCTCTCTCTCTCCAGCCAGCAAGCCCCAGTACTCTGCTTGGAGATGTCTTATCCAACCACAACGGTTTACAAGAGCTAAACAATCATAGGTGCAGGGTGATTGCAGGTTTGTGATATGGGGATTTAGTTGAGCAATACTCTTCCACTGTGGACAAAACAACCTGCAATTTTAACAGCACATTAAAGAGTTTTTAGTTTTCAGGCACTACAAGCTATGACAAATCGTGACTTCTTCAATTAAAATCAATAACAATGCAAGCTAAATAAAAGATTTAACAGCAGGTAGGTGATTTAGCTGGTAAATTGATTTCCTTTGGGTACAGGTGAATGTGCATCCCAGTGCCTCTGTCATTAAATAATTTCTGTGGTGAGAGAGACAATCAGCTTTATTAATGTGACTATTTTTGTGGACATCTAACATAAATCAATGCCTGCTGGAAAACTTTGTGTAATTGGTTAGAGAGATGTCAAAGCAATATATTAGAGAGCAGTTTACTAATCTTTGCAAAGTGGATTAAAAAGTCTGTTGACTGGAGAGGAGTAGTAAGTGTTCATACTGTCCTTTTCAGAGTAAAATCAAAATAAAGTTTACACAGGCTTAAGAAAAAAAAAAATCTGCAGGATTTACAACTCCCTGTGTTGGTGCTACTGTAGCTTGAATGCGTGATCAAAAACAAGATTGTATTGTTTTAGTGGCACAACTGAACAAAGTTCTGGATACTTCACATTTGGTAATAGTTTTCAACTGTGGAAAGATCACAAAGTAACTGGGATATTGTGAATCAAGCTGGTTAATAATATACCAGAAGTGATAAGATATGAGACTGAAAAGTCCCTGAGTCTTTACCTTCCTTATCTCTTATCACTCTCCTTAATAGTTATAGTTTTAGATTAAGTAACCTCTCATATCATAAAATAATTTATGGTTTATTGGTGCACGATACAATTTTGCTTCCTATTGCCATTTATTGAGCTTTCAAAAATGTCAAAGGTCAGCTTTTTTATTTTGTCCCTTGTATCAAGTGCTTTTCAATTCACGAGTAAGAATGTTGTTACTTAAAAGATACTGATACTCACTTTCCTGATCAAGGTTTAGAAGAGGATAAACCAGAGCAGAGGACTCTCAGTCTAGCAGGCAGGATTAGAAGTCAGACACATTTATTCATGTTGCTGTGCCCTTCTCTGTGGCTTTAAGAGCTCATTCCTCACCTCAGTTTCCTCCTCTGCAAAATGGAAAGAAGACCCAACCACATACTTTCCTTACTGTGGCTCTGCTAGTTAAACATTTTTAAAGATCCAAGGGATGGTAAGTCTTCGGTGTTAATAATTAACCTGCCTCTCTAACTGTCCTGTACTGTAGCTTTCACTTCTCCAATTTTACATTTTTCTTTTGTTGTTCATCTTTGTGACTTCCACCATTTCTTGTTCACACTGCAGTGAAGAACAAACTTTCCCTGGCTCTAGGGGACCATGCTGGGTTGTGTCAGCCCAAATAATCACAGACCCTGCTGCTGTGGGAGCTTCAGCCAGGCTGTGTCTGGGCAAGATGGGCTTTCCGTGGCAGTCAGGGCAAACAGACCTGGGGAGTTGTGGCTGCTGTAGCTGAAGGTGGGAGGTAGGATGGAAATAGTTCTGGTCCTGCCTTTCCCTTCAGTTTCTCTGTTGTGTGGGTGCAGCCAGCATGTTTTGACTGCTTGATTTCAGTTTGGTGAGATGGTGGAAGATAAAGTGTTTTGATTTTTTTTTTCTTATTATTTTCCTTATTTTCCAACTTGGTTTTGTTGGGGGTGGTAGTTGATGTATACAATGCTATGCTATACTCTGGAGATCCCAATTCTGTTTTCAGTCTTTGTTTTACTGAGAAACATTCTAGTTCTCTTACTGGAGCATGAAAATAAAGTGTAAACTCCTCTAATTGCGTATGGCAGATCTCCATCTGAAGGAGAAGCTTGAAATGCTCAATGACAAGAGACTCATCCTCTGATGTGAGATTCTGCACGTTTCCAAATCCTCTATCAATTTGTGAATCATATTTGTATTGATTAAGAACTGTTGTGGTGCAAAGCATTGGGTTTAGGATGATGATGGTAGTGTCTGATTCTCTGAATACAAAATTGGTGTTAATGAAAACATTTCTGGAGCCTGTGGAGTTAAGATCACAAAGGGGAACAAGAGTTCTGAGTCTCAGCTGTTCTAACATACAGCAGATGGTTAACTTGCCTTCTAAATCTTCGCACAAATTGAGTAAATTCTCAGGACAATCCATGATCTTTCAACCCATTCCCAATTTCTTTTGCACACTAGGAAAAGAGTAATTTGCAGATCAGATCCAGGCTGTGGAAAAGGAAGGATTTTGCAATGGTGAGAAAGTGAGTCAGAAAAAAGACCTCAGGTTCCACTTGCAGCATTTTGCCTGCTGCAGGTTGGTTGGCTGAAAGCTGGGAATCCTGTCCTTGAGGCAGCGGCAAAGTGAACTGTTCAGTGCCTCTTCTCCGATAGTCTCAGATGAAGTGCAGTATAGAAGTGCTTAGCCTTGACATTCTTCAAATTATCCCAGCAACAATGTGAGAAATAATGTTATTCTAAGTTATCCTTTCTTGTAATATCAATACTAATTTCAGTTTCTCTGAAATTTTCTGTTCTCTAGTCTCTCACAGAATCTTGAGTTTTGTTTCAGCATTTCTCATGCATTTTCTTTCATTTCCTTCATGAGGAATTCAATTTGCTGCAGCAAAATAATCTTAGTATTGAAATAATAGATATATTAAAGTTGGAATTACCTTGCTGGCAATAAAGGACAGGTTTTTATTGCTTGCTTATCAAGGGGGGTTTGTGTTTATGAGTTCGTTGAAAAGTAAGTGCATTACATTAGAACTAAATTTAACCTGGCTTGGTAACAACAGCACACATAGGTAATCCATAAGGACAGTTCAGATTTATATGGTAATAGTTTAAAGAAGTTAAAAAAAAAGTTAAGGGCTTTAATGTTTTTTACTTGACAATGGAGTTGTCAGTAGTATTGATAAAACAGATGAGTATCTATTTTTAAAGATTTTCCTGAAAAAACCCAAACAACAGCTAATCAATAGGAAAGCTCTTGTAGATGGAAAGCATTCCTAGTCATCTGAGGAGGAGCTCAGGCTGCAGCACAGGAAGGAGCTGTGGGACCAGGAGCTGAGGTGGCAGAATGCTCCTCAGGGCAGCTGTTCTCCCATTCAGCACTTCCAGCTTTTTAGGGCTTGTTTACCAGGAGAAATGACCCAAAAGAGCTTCACCACGTGGCTCTCTTAGCAGTTTACCTCAGTTCAGTGTAGTAAAGGGAACTGGGAAAAGGCTCCTTGTCTGAAAGGAGTATCACACACACACATTCATATCCTGCAGCAACTTGGAGTCATTTCCATCTGTAGCCAGGCTGTAAGAATTGTGAGCAGCAATGGCCAAATTGTATTTGGTCTTAGCAAAGCTCTGAAGAAGGGTTTGTGTTGGCAGCAGAATCATAGGACGATTCTTTTCTGCTTGTGAGAAAAATGTTGTGTTGATTGCTTTTGGTGATGGCACAGAGGAGAAGTGAGTTTGATGCTCTCAAAACCTAGTGAATATTACTGCAGCAATTTGGATAATGCTGATTAAAATCCATCTCTGTCTCTTAAGTAAAATGAATGTTTCTTGTTCCAGACTGTACAGCTCAGCAAAATCAAGTGTTGTCAGCAACACATTATAGGCCCCAAGTGTTTTATTCTTAGATCTTGTAAAAAGTAGAGGGAAAGGACAGATCACTTTACAGGTCAGTTCCATTTTTCAGGTTAATTTATATCTGATGAGCTAGAGCTTTTAGAAAGAGCATTCACATGTCAAGATTAGAAGCATGGATTGACCAGGACTGTATAGTGTAAAGTGGTGAATAGCTGGGCTACCTCTGTTGAATTTTTTTTAGTCATTATTCATATGGTTCTGTGACAGTACTGACAGCTGCTTTGTAATCTGAAAAACCTGGTTTGAATAAAAAAATCAAGAGGCTTTCTTTTCCCTTGTGTTGAGTTACTTCACCAGCCTGTTCCCTGGAAGCAGAGGAGTCTTTGGTTAGTGTGAAGTTCAGCTTGGCAACTCAGCAGCTCAGCACCTGAAATTCTTCTGATCCTGTGCAATGGAGGAATTTTCGTGTGTGAATGTGTGAAGGCATTTAATAGCAATTGTTTCAGATAACAGCATCAGTAACCACTCAAGACGCCTGTTCCTCAATCTCCATCTGGCTGCTATTTATGTGAGTACTTTCCAGGGCCTCTGCTGTAAACTTATGGATGGAAGGTGGTCTAATAATGATATCACCTGTTAAGCAGCAATTAATTAGAAGATCGTTAATTAAGTTCATTTAAATTATGGGCACTAAGTTGTATCCAACCTATTCTGTTTGAAGGGGCTATGTTACTTTGCCAGTAGGGGAGTAAGGCTGTGATGTGGGACAGAACAACCACAGAGGGAGGAATAACTCATTTTGTGTGGAGAAGTGTGGCTTTTGAAGGGTTTTAATACTTGGTCAAACAAAAATACTCACTTTTGCTTGCTTCCGAAATGCCCTTGTTCGTGCAACGTGACCTGACATTTTTAGGCAATGCTTGGTAAAAGGCAGACATAAGGGAATCTGAGTTCTTTTCTATTTTGTTACATGGTGCTTGCTTTCATTTGTTAACTTGGTTAACCAAATCCCTATCAGCACCAATGGTCTCCCTGTGATTCCAGTGGCTGTGCAGACACATCACGCTTGTTCCTGATGGCTCTTGACCTTGGTATTGTCCCTGGGGTGCAGGAAGCAGCATGGGAGCACACAGGGGACAGGGAGTCCCAAGTGCCACGCTGGGTTATCGACCCGAGCAGGTGGGCACGACTGAGGCCTGGGGTCGATGCACTGTTTGTCCAGCTCAGCACAGCTGGACAGGGAATTGTTTCCATATGCTTTGCTTTAAAGGTAGGCTTTTGCTTTCAAGGGCAGACAAGGAGGAAGCAGATCTACAAAGTCTGAGCAATGTAGCTTTAATTGGAGTTACACATCTTGATGGAGCAGAGGTAAAAAGGAGGAGACTGTATGGTGTAACCTTTATTTTTGTTAAGTTCCCTGATAAGCCATTGATTTGATAAGAAATACTGTACCATTGGCTGAGCTTGCAGGGTGCAGTTCCCTGATAAGCACGTGTTTACTGTCTGCCATAAATGCCTGAAGTGACAGTTTATGGTGGGTCGGATTGGATGTTTTAAACGCTGTATCATAACTGTGCTTTCACAGGTGAGCTCGCTGTGCACTCAGGTTGGTTGAAGAAACAGGTTGAACTATGATGTTCATTTCTCCTTGGAGCAGAGCAGTTGGACCCTGGGTAATGCCCAGCCCTTGCAAATATTATACAATAGGAACCCATTAGAACACAATATCCAGCCCAAATAACCTCCCAAAAAAACCTTGGAAGAGGGACACAAAGATGATGTGTATTTTGATACAAACTGCATGTCTTTTACAACTAGATGATCCCTTTCTTCTTATGTGGTAGACACTCATGCTACGCAGATCTTGATGTCGTCTCCTTTAGAGCAATATTCATACACATCCAGATTTTCATACCCAGTGAATCAGACCACTACTGGTGGGTTTCCTTGATGTCAGAGACCCAGTGCTTTCCCAATCAGAGGTATTCAGGGATGAAAAAAATACTGGTTTTCACAGTGTAAGAGAAAGGAAATAATTCATCTCTCTGGGCTGGTGAAGGCCACCATGGTATATTTCTAGTTCTGTTCCTACCTGTGCTGGGTAATTTTTCTGAAACTCAGGATGTATTTTTTCTGATTAAAACTGAAGACACTCTATTATTTCTATAACCACATTTAAGTCTTGTAATGTAAACAAATTAGTTCACATTTCACGTGTCAGATGCTGATTTATAGAGGAAAATGGGAGCTTGCATCTGGTATGTCTCTTGATTCATTTTTTTGATTGAAGAACAGTTTTGAAATAGGGTGTAAAAGAATTTTCCATCTTTAATGAAGGGATTTCTTGGGGTTTGCAGCATCTGGATGGGGCTTTTTTTCCCCTGGTGTGCATATACCAAGAAATCTTGAATTCCCTTTCCTGATTTGGGAAGTTCAACCTGAGGGGATTGAGCAATTTCTCTAATTTGCACCATTCACTTTCTATTCAAGACAACAGCTCTGGCACACTCAGTGATGGCACCACAGGAGGGACCTGGCCACAGGCTCCTCCAGGAACTTTTCCTGTGGTCACTTGGGTGACTTTAGTGGCTCTGGCTGCTCTCTCTGCTGCACTTGCAGGAGCTGGGTGTGCCCAGGGCCATTGCACAAGTGTCGAGCTCGGCTCCCCGGCCTTGTGGGAGCTGTGAAAAGCCCAGGGTAAATTCCTTAGGTTCTAAAGCTGCTCTGCCCTGTCCTATGTACATCAACATCATGTGATATAGGCAAGTTGCTGCTTAGCATTGGAGACATAGCCATGTCTTAGTAGCTTAGTATCACTTTTCTGCTCCAGCATATAGAGAGAAATAATTAGGAGTTGTGTCAAGGCAGTGTCTAGTGACCAGAGGAAATTGTATCAGATGGAATGATGCTTCTTTCCAGTAGAGGTAGCTGGTTTTGTTTTTGTTTTGTATGTCATTTGCCAGCTACATTTAGCATGAATAAGTGTTTTCAGATGTCCCATATATCAAAGTCTAGCCTGATGTAAAAAGTCTGTTGCAAGGAAAAATATAGAAAGAGATGCTGGATGTTCTGGCCAGTGAATGATTTTGGAAGATGAGCCATTGAGCTAATCCTGCCTTGTGGCATGTGGGTGAGATGTTCAAGGTGACAATCCCACAGGACTCCAAAGAACATATTTCTATTGTGTTACACCCAATCACGCAGGGCCGGGGTTGATCCTGCCTCATGTTTGCTGCCTTTGATTTCCCTCTCCTCTCCCACACAGCAGCTTGTGACAGATGTAGCCACCGCTTTTAACGATGGACCTTTGTCAAGCCAGGGAAAATGGCCACTTGAATTCAGGGGGAAAATAATGATCCTTTTGATTAAGCAAGCTGGCGTTGGTGGCTGTGCTGCGGACGCCGAAGGGGAGAGCTCAAAGGGCACCTGCCTGTAACACGAGCGATGGCAGGAAGTGTGCCTGGCTGCAGGAGAGAAAAATTGGCCCTGTGTTGGAAAGAACAGAGGAAGAGAGATTAGAGGTTAAACTGGAAAGGGTGTTAAAATATTCTCAGTGTATGATGGCTGTAGCAGTGGATTTAAATTGCTGAAATTACCTTGTCAGGATGCCTTATCAGCTGCTGTTCTAGTGATTGTTTGCTTTAGATAAGAACTGGAGTGCGATAAAACCTTGATAACAGTTTAGAGATTACAGCTCTTTTGAAACTGCTGGCACTTGCCAGGGGCTCTGAGCTGCAAGAGCTATGCTTGGATTTATTCCACTACTTTTTTTTTTCCCTCCGCCCCCCTTCTCTTCTTTTGTTTCATGTTTTTAAGTGCTTAAGCTCTTGTTTTAGATCCTCCTCATTTTGAGCCACACAGCCTCTTCTGAGCACTTTTGGGGAACAGTGCATGTGCGTAGAAGAGGGGACCCGTGCTGAGGAGTGGAGGTGAATGCTGAGGGAAGAAGAAAAACAAGGTACTGCTGCACCTCTTCATCTGATCCCGTTTCAGGCTCTGACCTGTGCAGTTTCACAAGCTGTGAGGATACTAAAGGCTTGGGAGCACAGCAGGCTTGGGAGCTTTCTCCTGGTTACTTCCCCAAAGTTCCTGTAACAATCTGTTAGTTTACAGCAGTTCATTGAATGGGGATGTAAAGCACCAGCTCTTAAAAATCTATGCGGCGTTTGTGGCAGTACATTTGTGTTCTTAGTGCTGTTTTTGACTGTGTTATCTTTTTGGGGTTGTGATTTTGTGGGGTGTTTTTTTTTTTAGATAGGGATTAGTAACAAGTCTCCAATTGAACTCATCTCGTCTGCATGCAATGAATGGGACAGAAACAGGGTTACAGAAACCAATGCAATGTTTTTGTCTAGTTCTTATTGAAGGTGATTTATATGGTATGGCAAGATGGTGGTATTTTGGTACTGCCTTTCTTCTAATAAATTTGGCACTCAGCAGATCTTGCACATCTGAAAGCGTATGCTGCTTAGTTTTTCAGAGTAATTCAAATTGGTTTGTTTTTGTGTAAATATAATTTGAAAGGAGGAAGCAGAGAAACTGTGGAACTCATAAGTACAACAAGGAAAATTCTGAAGTTGCAGGACTATGGTTAGAAAATGGAAGTTGAGGTTGAATTTTTGTGGTAAAAACCCCTTTGCAGTACCCTTTCAGGTTTCTGCTTGTGCTTATTAGGATTAATAGCAAAGCAGTGCATCCAGGCATTCCATCTCTACTCATGTTTTTAGCCTGTTCAGCCAAAGGATAAAGTTAAAACACTATGAAAAAAGCATGAGGAAGAAATACTGCTGCTGTTAGAGGAGTATTCATCCTGCTGCTGTTGTGTGTACCTGACGATATTTTTGTCCTGTGGTTATGAGGTGTGGCTCTGCCAGGAGCTGTATTCAACTATTGCTGGAATTACAGAGAAGTGGGAGGTGTTGGTGCTTCCTTATCTTGGTTATTTGTGCTGTTCTTCCAACCAAGGAGTCTTGAGATGTCAAGGTGGTTGCACCTTGAACCTGCATCTTGTAGTGTGCTTGAATTTGGTTTTGTGTTTTGTTGTGGTTTGTGTAGCTGAGTGGTTTTCTTTTTCCCTTTAGTAGCAAATCTGGTGTGTCCCCTGTTCCACTGGTCAGCCTGATAACACACTTAAGTCTGCTCCAGTTGGCTCAGGCACAACGTGTTCTACAAAGTCCACAACAAAACTTTGGACCACATAAGTTTGACTATCTGGGGATATGTCAATAATTGCAACACAAAGTACCAGGGGAAACTGTACTCTGGAATAACCAGACTTTGCTTTATTGTTGGCTTTCATTTCATAGGTTTTTTTCCTTTGTTTTTAAACTGAAATGCCTCTATTTTTCCTATAATATGGGAGGGATCTTTCTGGCAGTTAACTTACTGAATGTATGCCCATATCTGCTTGCAACTGCTGAAACATGTCCTCTAAAAGCACCAGTAAGATAAATTTAAGAGATTGATAGTTCTGTATATTGGTTATATCTTATCAGTTTTAAAATATCACTGCAGAGTGACCATCTGAATTCCTTAGGGTTGTACAGGTGGCCTGTGAAAGAGTAATTTAGCAACAGATGAATCACAGCAGAAATACAACTCCAAACTATTTGAGTTTATCTAATCAAATAATAAGAATGAACACATAAGCTATCCAGCAACCAAGATACTTAATGAGCACTGGTTTAGAGTCTTCTTAATTGTGTTCAGGCACTCATGGGCTGTATTTTCAAGTCTGTGTTTATGACTTGAGACTGTACACTTTGTTTTTTCCTCTTAATGAAAGCTCAACATTTCTTTTGTTCCAGCAAATTTCAGAACTTAGAAGATGATGCCAAATTATCACATGCCTCACTAGAAAACAAAGAGCTGGCAGCATTGCCTTCCTAGGGGAAACTGGAAATATCCCAGGCTTGCTCCAGCCATGCTCTAATTTGAGGTTTAACGCTCTGTTAACATCAGCCCACGGCTGCATCACTCGAGTAGATGTGGGCTGGGACTGGTGAGAGCAAGGAGTCCCCAGCCTCTGCACTGCATGGGGATGGTCAGAGCCGGGAGCTTGGGGAGAACTTGCACAGGAAAGCAGGGTGGCTTTTACCCCCCAGGTCAAACTGTGGGTGAGGATTGCAAACAAAGCCCAAGTGAGCTGCAGTTTGGTCTGTGGTGGGGTGACTGACAGCTGGTTAATCGTCCATCAGAAGATTGCAGTCAGTGGCTGGGGTGAAGGTGGTCCTTGTGGGTGCCTTCCCTTCAAGATGCAGTTTCACAGAGCTCCTGTGGACAGTTTCACTGATTCCTGTGCGAGAAGGTGTGAAAGCCAAGCTGAGGCATTTCAAAGCATTCTTTGCAAAACTCAGAGGTTTTACTTTTTACCTTAAAGTTTCATTTTGAATCTCAGCTCCATTTCAGGTGGTGCTAGAAGTGAAACTCAGCCAGCTCTTCTGGGCTGGAACTTACCAACAAAGGTCTTGCAGCTCACAAATAGTTTGCAGTGGGGAAAGGCAAAGATGATACATCATTCTTCTGGTTCTTAAGCCTCTTAGGGAGAGTTACAGTTCTGCAGCCACGAGAGCTGGACATTCCTGCTCTATCCCCCTGTTGCTATCTGGATGTTTCAACTAGGACTTCTTACAGAAGGAAATCTCAGTTCTCTGCTTCCTTCAGTACATTCTGCTTTGGCAATTAGGAGGTAAACTCTGCATTACCTCTGTGATTTGGTGAAAATAGTGACAAGACAGTTGTGTCCCTTCCTCTGAAGCCTGACTTGGAGTTATGGTGATACTGGTTTGAAACTATTTATATCTCCTACATGCAAGTAGTTCTGTTACTGTTCTCTACCACCAAAAATGCATTAAGTCAAACTACACCAAGGTTTTAATACCAGTCTCAGTTGTTGCTATGGGCCCTAGCACCACATCTGTCTGGAGGAAAGGGTGGTGACAGAACTGCATCCCCTCAGTTTGCTTGTCTTCCTCTGTGTGTGTGTGTGAAAATAGAGCATATATATGAGGATGGTCTAACTAGTGAAACCACAGTGCTGTTACGAAATGCATAGAGGCTCAGAAGTCTCTAAAGATCTGGTTTGTGACCTGCTGGGCACCTTTCTCATGTCTCTTAAGACATGAGCAGTCTTACAGTAAAAACTAAATGCAATTACAGTGCTCAGAACAGCTTCAAAGTGGCCTGGCTAATTTTGGGTTTGAGCTTGACCCCAGAAGCAGGTCAGTTGTATGGGATGGCAGGCTTACATCTTGAAGATTATGACTAAACCACACCAATTTATTTAGCTAAAGGGAAGAATTTGAATTATTCAGGGTTGGTTTTTCTTTTCCTTATAACCTCTCAAGAAAGGCAAACTTTAAGCTACCACACACAGCTGGTGTTTCTAATAAGACACAGATGTGTTTTGGGATCTCTTCCCATCTCCTGCAACATTTAAATGTAGATAAATAGAACTTAATCAGCTATAAATAACAGCGTGCCATGCCTGTGGATCACTAACCTTCTCTGGGACTCCCACAGGACTAGGGTTAAGCTTAATTACTTCAGTCTACTGCAAACAACAGAATAATCAGCTGTTGGATATTGCATGGGGAAAGGTGGAGGGAGCATAAAGAAGCAAGTCAACCTCCCTGGCCAGTGACGTGATGCCCTGGCGCTCAGTGTAGGGGATTTGGAATGTTTCAAGACCGAAAGGATTCTTTTATTCCCTGTTTTGGTTTCAGTGCACAGGAGGTTTAATGTCACTACTACATCTGTGAGTGTTGTTTTAAAAACAAACTCAGGAGGTGCCTATGAACTCTTTTTTCTTCCCTTTTGGGATATCTTCCTCCCCTTAGGGATCACTGCTCAGACTTGCTGTATAAAAAGATGGTGATTGTGGTTTGTTTAGCTCTGTTGTAAATGAAGGCAAGATATTCCTCTGTGGCCATTGCATATTGCTAATTTAGGAGGGCAGATTGGTATGTCTGGTTTGGAGTGTGGTGGCCATCAGCCACAAGCAGTTCTAGGCTGGAGGAGTCAGTGTCTGTCAGCTTCCAGCACTGGGCTCTGTGTCTTGGCCAGGCTGGCCTGCATGGGAATGTGTTACGGAGCTGCTGTCTTCTAGCAGCTTTCTGCTGGAACAAATGTGAGGCAACTGGTAGTGAAACCACCAAGACCAATCATCCATCGCTGCCAGGTCCTGCTCCTCCTGTCCAGGCACTGCTCAGCTCTTTGCTCAACACACGGCCTTGTTTCCATACCTAGCAGGGACCATGGGCATCACACTTCCAAAGGACAGGACATGACGGGGAAACGGTGATGTCCCAAACTGCTCATTGTTGGCATTTGTACTGGTATTTTTGGCTAGTTGTCACTTCTCTCAAGAGCACTGGTGGAAAGATATTTGCTAGACATTTTTCCCTGCTGATTTCTGCTCTTGCCCCTAATGGTTAACAGAAATGGGGCTTGTTATTTCATAACATTTTCCCAGCTACAGTAAGTTTGAGCCAGAGATTTGGTTTTTTACAGTAGATTTGATTTACAGCAAAGCTGTTTCTGCCCCACATACCTGCTCTCCAGTAACACAAGAGCTGGGCTTTGCTGGGCAAAGCCTTGGGTGATTCAGCCAGGAACTCAGGGCACTCCTTACCGCTCTCCTGAACAAAAGAGCCTCACAAGGGCTGTCTGGAAGAAAAACTGCAGAGCCTGGCATTCGGGGTGTGATTCATGGTGTGGATTATGTGCAGTTCAACTGCAGGGACTCTGGTTTGGGCTTCGCTCAATGCTCCATGGGTTTCAATGTCTGCTGCTGTCCCTGCACTGCTTTTCTTCTCAAAGAGAGAGCAGGTATTGGGTGTGCAACTAAAACAAGATTGCCCCTTTGACTTTTTCTCTTTCCTTATGTCCCTGTAAGTGGCATTTCCTTCATGGAAAGGTGATTAAAGGTTTTATGAGGGAGGAGAGCCATACCCGAAGGGCTGTGCTGGGGGAGAGCTGGCCCACGGCAGCCCCGCCGCCCCTTCTCGCATGCAGCCCCTGCTTGTTTGATTTCCCCTGCTGCGGGCCAGGCTCAGGAAGACAGGGGAATATTTATTTATAAGCTGTCTGTACAGATGTTTTCGTTGTGGTTTGCGGTGCATTGGTGCCACTTAGTGGGAGGAGAATTGAATTGACAGCTTTAACGGTGCAGGGGAAAACAAGGAGAGATGGGTTTCATATTCCAGCCCCCCTCCACCTCCCAGCAGTATTTCTGCAGTTTAAAGACAAATCCAAATCTGCTGCTAGCCACAGAGCTGTGGTGGGTTCGGGAGCTGGCTGTTGGCAGAGTAGTGCTGGCAGGCTGGGCATGCACTGACCCTCATCCCAACAGGAAAACTGCGTGGAAAGCACTGCAGAATATTAGGCTAAATAGGCTTTGCTAATAGAAAAAGCTAATCCAGCCATGCCTTGTGTTTAGCAGGTTTGGCAGGCTTAAAAATCATCCTCCCTCTGTTGTGATTTCCATTATTTTAGGTGTAGCAGGAAGGATGATGGATCAGGATGGTGTTAGCTCTGATTCAGTTTTGCAGGAGGCAATCTATACAAAATGTTAACAGTGTTTATTCAAAATCATTTAACTGGATTTTGTATTGATTTCCCTACAGACAGGCCTGTGGGGAAAAAAAGAAACCCTGTGCTGTGATATTCGTAAGCAATCTATTCTGCTCCCCCAGATAAATGCTTAATGTTAACTAATGGTACCTGGAAATAGACTCGGGTGTCTGCTGCTGGCAGGCATGGACATGGCCATCAGCCACGTGTCCCCATGAGCCTGGAGTGTCGTGGTGAGGGTGCAGTGGAGCACATGGTGCTCAAAAGGCTTTGGAGCATCCTCTGTGGTGTATGTGTGAGATGTTCTACCTTGTCAGGACGCTCAAGAACATCTTGTGCTTGGTTGGTATCTATTTATTTTTGTCTTGTGTAGGACAGGACACCTCGGGCTGGTTTTACCTTGAGTTGAATTGAATTACTGAATTGGATTTTTTGTTGTTTGCACATGGGCTCCTTACCCCATTGAGTCGTTTCTGTGTGCTCCTCGTGCAGTGGTGCATGAAACTCTGAGCTCCAGGGACTCTGAGCCTGGGTTTGGAACTCCTCCACGTGGGGAACTGCTGCTAATTTTAGTGAAATTTCTGGGCATGGAAGAAGTTCCACTTTCAGTCTTTAAGAAAATGTGCTGTGCCCAAGGATTGTGCTTACTGGCTTTAATCATACCTGCTGTGGCTTTCATCTCAGCTGGTCCCATTACCCTCGGCAGGAAAAGCAGCACTCGGAGAGGCTGGCAGATCCCACCTATGGAGACGTTTCCTGGAGCCCTTGGTGGCTCCCTGTGTGCCCCGTGGTGCTTGTGGCTGGGACAGGAGACAAATTAAAGCAGCTGTGGGTGCGTGTCCTGGTGTCACCTCTGCGCAGCTCTGCCTGTGCATGACCTGTGCTCGCTGCCTGTGACCTGTGCTATTCTCCCTGGCTGTGCAGCTGCCAAGCTGACAATTCCTGGGTGATGCTCCTGGGGCACCAATACTTGGATCTTCTGCCTCATTTTGAACCCATTTGTGCCTCTCTTGCGCTCTCACCAGAGGGCACTGCACGACATGTCGCAGCCTAATAAATAACCTCTTAACCTGCTTAGCTGCTTTATGCTCAGTGGCATGTTTTACAACGTTACCTGGAGTCCTTGAATGCTGGTTCCCATGGCAACCTGATATAGCATTTTTATTCTTTATTACTATCACTGTTTTATTGCTGCCTTGTTCAAATGCGCTGTCATCTTTATTTTGCCTTGGTGTGTGCGTGCGAGTCACAAATCTATTTCTCAAAATTATATTATTAAACCATTTAGTGAATTTAGAAAAAGGGTGATGATCTGTCACTGTCGATTTAATATTAAATGGAGAAGCACACCATAAATGGAAACAAGCTGGAAAGAAAAACAAACTAGCAACCCAAATATTGATATAGGCAGCTTAGGATGTTTGATGGAGGTGCAAATAGTTGGGTAAAAGCAAATTAATAGAAGAAATGTAGCTTCTGTAAGGGAATGTAATAGTCCTAATTTGTGTGAAAGGGAAAATTGATAGTGTCCAGGTGTTCTTAGGAGTGGAGTTTGGCCAAAGATAGTAATGGGAGCAAGGACCTCAATTGTTTTAGAATGAAGGTTAAAACATTCAAAGAACCTGTATGGCCCAGTGAGGAACAGTCAGAAATTAAGCTGGTAATACAGATCAGGTTGTGGATAACTCATTGTTTGCACCATACTTAGGCTCCATCAATCCTATAGCTGATGTCTCCTTCTTCTCTGCAAGGATCAAGGAAGATTTCTTCTTTTTGATACCTGAGTTTCTGGAGTTGGGGGCAGGAGACAGGAGAATCACCTTTGCCGAAGGACGAAGTGGGGCTGGAGATGGGGTGCATGTCCTCCCAGGGATGCTCAGTGCAAAGTTGCAAAAGTCAACCATTGACAGCTTTGGTGTTGGGAAGGATGGTGGGATTCACACAGACCCTGGGTAGAGAGTTTGCTTCCTTCTCAGTGCAGAGCACAGTGTTCATCTGTTAGGGGATTGTTTGGGGTAGCTGTGCTTCCTGTGGGACTGGCCCTGCTGCAGCCTGGCTGGCGGGGGCTCCTTGGGGCTGGTTAATCACAGCTGACAGCAGGAGGGGGTTTTGTGCAGGGCAAAGACTGCGTTTGTGGGAACGGCAAAGCAAACAGAGTTAAAGGCAGAGTGATCTTGTGCACACAGGAGCCAGCTGGCAAACCCCAGATAACAGATATCTTCCCAAGCACATGTTAGGAGCAGTGCTGTTTTCAATGGCTCCCTTGTACATGCTGTCGTCTTCCCGTCCTGCTCGAAGTATTAGGGGGCTGCTATAAAAATATTTGTTCTTTCTGAACTCCTCTGTCTAAGTCACTCTTTCCTATTGACTGCTACTGTGAGCGAAGCACGGCTGGAGGATATAAGTATCCCCTGTGCAGAGAGAGGATGTTGAAAGGACTGAGGTCAGGGCTGACTCCTCCAGGGTGATCTCCCGTATCTGAGGAATGGAGAGGCATCATTTGGAAAGGTATAAATTATCTAGGACAGCACATAGAATTTTACAACCTGTACTTAAATCCTTCATTATATCTTGTGCCAGCAGCAAGGCGGATTCTGCAGCCTTTCCTAAGGACAGACACTGAGCTAAAGATTCAGGCACTTTGGAGGATGTGTTGTCTGTCCTTCCAGAAAAATCTGAGGATTTTTTTTTAATTCCCCTCCTTTCATTCTTTGCCAGTTCCTCTATTCTGGGGTGATGCTTTGCAGCAGGACAGGTTTGGCTGTGAAACTTTGGCAGGAAAATTTCTTCTAAGTGCTTGAAGTACACCCTTGTTCATCTCCAGAACCCGAAGCAGAACAGATGCAAACTGATCTGTAACTGGAATTCAGTCCTTGGGAAATTTAGGGAATGAGTCCACCTGGGCAGAATAGCCTTTCTAAAACAAAAACATTTCTGGATTGCCAGACTGCTGATTATTAAGAAGGAGAGTAGGGAGAGCAGCAGGGGGAAGACAATGGGTTTCGGGGAAGTGGATTTCAGTCAGCTCAGAGCTGCAGTCTTGGCAAGCTACTCCAAGTGAAGAGGAAGTTTGGGAGAGTTGAAAGTTTCTTAGAGAAGCAAATTTAATGCACAAGTAGAACTCCCTTAATGGAGAGGACAGATGGGAAACATAGTAAGAGATTACTTTAGCTAAATTACGGGATCTTTAATGACCTGAAACTCAAAGCAACATAAAAAAATTGGAGAGTAGGTCAAACTATTGAGAATGATTTTATCATGAACATGCAAAGAAAATTGAGAAGCCAAGGTCCAAATGAGCCACAATTGGCAAAAGACAAAAAGGGCAGCCAGAGGGGTTTCTATGAATGTGTTTGCAGCAAGAGCTGAGCCAGGGAATGAGTTAGGCCACTGCTCAGTGGAAAGGAAAAGCTCTCAGACGATGGAAGTGAGAAAGCAGAAGTACCAAATGACTTTTTTATCCCTTCTGTTCTTCCTGAGAGGGTCAGCTGCAGCCAGCATGCTCTCAGAAAAGAGGGAAAGAATAAGTTTGAATACTTAGCAGAGCCTGAAGGAATTCAGCTCCAGATAGTTAGAAAACTGGCTTAAGTGATTTCAGTGCCATTAGTGATAATCTTTGAAAATCTGTGGAGGACAAATGAGGCTTGAGAAGACTGCGGAAAAGAAAATTTAATGGGATATCTTTCAAAAAGGGAGAAAGGGAGGAGCTGTGGGCTGGGAAGCCTGTAATGCCTAGAGAATATTTTTCAGGAAAGTATGATAAAAATGATTAAGTTGTTTCTAAGCATGTAGAAGGCAGCAGTCCCTGGAAGAGGTGGAGACCTGCAGCTCCCTCAGCAGTTTCCATCTCTGTTAACAGTTGGATGACACAATAAAGATCACAGGTACTCTGCAGCTCATGCCAAGCTGAAACAGGTACAAACAGAGCTGAGTTCAGAACTAGGATTCAGGGGATCTGAAATAATAGAAAAGGTCTGAAAAAAGTAGGTTCCAGCTTGGCAGTGCTACGCAAAGAAAGAATGAACAGTAAAAGACCAGAACTGGTCAGGTACCTGTTCTACCAGAAATGATAAAATAAAGCGTGAGTGGAGGGTTTGGGGTTACAGGAGCTTGATCACTAATGCCCTGGGATCTGCAATGGCGTCTTTTTGTAGGGGCAGAAAAGTCATCAGGAAATAGAAATATGATTTACTATAAAATATTCCAGGGATTTTGTTCAATTTATTCGGTTCTGGTGGTGGGTGCAGTACATTTCATTCTGAACATCACCCTTCAGGGAGGATACAGGCTGTCAGAAGAGACATTAGGAGAGATTTGCAGCATAAGGGCTAGTTCTGCATGGGGACCAGCTTCCCTGGGGAGGCTACAGCTGCAGTGAAGCAAGAGTACCCTCAGGTGATACTTCAGCCCAAGATAAGAGTGATTTATTTATTATTTTTTAAATAATTCTTTTAACACATAGCAGAAAAGCTGAGAGATTTATTCATGCCCAGGGAGCAGTAATGGTAAGTAAATTAAAATAGAGAATTCCAACCTAATTGGCAAAAAAGGGGCTTTTTTGGACATGCAAGTTATGAGGTAAGACACAAGCTTTTGGGCATCTCATGAAAAGGCTGTGTACCTGGACACTGCTTTTTCCTTTCTTTTTATTTTTACCCCCAGGTAGCCCAGCTGGATAATAATAGTAATAAAGCTCCAACTTCTTGTGACTTTCAGTTGCCTGGTATCCTTGGATTGTTACAGTTGAAACATCAACAAAACTGTAAAATGTTCTTGTTGTGTTCATGTACACAAAAGTGGAATTTTCTGATTTTATACTGGGGGCTAGGGAGAGAGATCCCTCATTTAAATACTGCTGTTTTGTGTGAAATGCTAAAGTATGGTGCCTGGAAATTCCTTGGTTCATCGTTGATTTTTCATATCTCCGGTCTAGCTCTAAGGGTGCCTGAAGACCTATAAAAACATAAAACCCGAATAGACAGAAATTAATACCAAGTTCTTCAAAAGGGAAATGGAGAATATAAGTGGTGTCTGGGGTGACATCAACATTTGGATTCCCCTCTTTCAGTCTGAAATCAGGCTTAGGATGGAGATGAAATGGCATCCAAGAGTTTTCATGACAGGAAGAGTCTTCAGACATCAGAAGACTCTTTAATTATGGGCAGAGTGATTCATTCAGTGGTCAGCATCTGTATCTCATTAAAGTCTGAAATCCTTCACTGTTTCTCCTTTAAATATGAAGGTATTCCTGTTTTATCTTTTTTGGCTTAGCAGAGCTGTATTTTATGTCAGGTCAGTGCAGTGTACCATTCGAGCGAGCCTGAGTTATGTGCAGATTATTTAATGCTGAAAACATTGAGCAAATGTAATTCACCTGTGCTGCTTTCTCCAGAATCTTTTCTCCTTCAGCAACCAAGCGCAGCAGAAAAGCAGCTTGAAATTAAATTGGAGGATTAATTTCAAATTATTTGAGGAATGGGTGTTATCAATGAAAATAAAATATTCTTTGTGTTTATTCCTGCTGAGCCATAATCAACAAGTGGGGATTTTCCTGGAGCAAACTATCTCAGTGGGCCCAATCTCCTGCTCAAGTTGAAGGAAGAAAAAAATCTCCCATGGACTTCAATGAGAGCAGCCTGCTTTGAACTAACTTTTACTATGATGGAGAAATATGCGTTCTGTCTGCAAGAGGTTGACCATAAATACCTGTGCAGATGAACACAGCTGCAGCTCGGTGCAGCAGGATGGAGCTGCATGAGGGTCAGGCAAGTTAATCACAGGTGAAAGCTTTTTGTTACGCCTTCCTTTCCCCCATGCCACCAGAAAACTGCCAGGTGTATTTTGGATCAATAAAGGAGGATTTTCAGGCTAAAAGTTATAACATTTTTTTCCACCATCTTGCTGTGGTTTTTTTTAGATTTTGGAAAATGGGGTGTGTGCACACATAGAATTTTACAGCAAAGTAGAAGCAAAAATGAGTTTTCTTACATCAGTTGTGAGTAGTGCAGGGGCTTTCTACTCTACTGCCCCTTTCCAAAATGCATTAAGGCTGTCAGATGTAAATTGGGGGCATCAAAGCACTTTCTGCATAGGGTTATGAGCTGGTCTGTAGTGCAGATTATTGCTCTGAATTCTCCCAATGTGTTCAGTGCCAAGCACAAATTGCATTTTAAAAGCAGTGTTTTGTTTGGCCACCGTGTATTAATCTAACTACATTCAGCAGCTCTGTGGTTAAATTCTAGTTTGCCAGTTGGCTTTAGGGTTTAAAAGAGAAACACAGCAGCAACAGGTTTCTCAGCCTTGCCTGTGATAAAGTGGTGCTGGAAAGAGTGGGAGAGGAGAGAGTGTGGAGATGCCTTAATTCATCAAGGGCAAGCACTGAGCCACGCAGGCGTTTGTTGCTCTTCGGTGGGTGTTATGATCTGCCCAGAAATACTGAAAAGAGGGAGACCTAGGTGGAAAGTTGGGACAAAAATATATAAGGAGCTGGAAAGAGGGCTGACTGCCAAAATCTTGTGGTGTTACAGTTGGCCCCCAGCTTTGCTCCTTGCTTGTCTTGGCGCTGTAATTGCAAGACAAATATATTTGTTTTAGTGTTGTTCATGAAATCTGGCTGGCTGCAGAGTGATGGTGCTGAGCAGCAGGGAGACTTCATCTCATGAGTCATCTGTGAATGGGGAGCAGGATGGAGGGTGATGATTTGGATCATGTGGGCTGGGATGTGGGGGGTTGATGCTCTCTTTCATAAGCACTTCAACAGTAAGAAATGGCCCCAGGCTTCTCTCCTGCAGGCTGGAGCAGCAATACTCTGCTGGTGTGGGGCTGGCTGATAAAGGAGAGAGTGTGGGATGAACCAAAAGTAGTTTCCTGCTGTCCCAGGAGGAAGCAGGTGTGGGGAGTAAGGAGGAATCATCGGAGTCAGTGGCTACAGCATCCTGATTCAGGAGATTGAGTCTCCTTGAAGCAGCAAAGAGTGGAATTCAGTCTCCAAGCCCTGTTCTTTATCTGTGTAACAGAAATCACATCAATGCCCAGCTTGCTAGAGCACTGTGAGGATAAATCCACTGAGGACTCTGAAGTGCTCAGATAAATACCTATGAGAGCACAGGGAGGCATTTGTGCTTGTATGAGGGATAAGTGCTTTATTAGTAATGACCCAGAAAGGACAGAGCTACTTGCAGGTATAGTAAGCACAAGCAAGTGCCTCCTATAGTTGACAGGCTCTTGGTGTAAATCATTTGTGGAATAAATGACAAAAGAGAATTCATGCTTCCTAGAGGAGAAGGAAAAAAGTCTCTGCTGAGCTTAATAAAAATGAAAATTTGGTAATGGATAATACAAGTCTAGAGAGGGTCACAGTCTGCTTGACAGGAGCTGTAAGGTCACAGATTAAGTAGGTGCCCAAGTCAGTTGCAGCAATATACAGGAGATTATTGAAGGAAGATGTATCCTGGGAATCTCTCCCACAGAACAGCAACTGGGGTAGTTGTAACTGTGGTTTTGCACAGCAAAATTTGAAGTAATTATTGCAGAAAACAGCTATTTGACATAATACCTTCTAAACAACTGGGTTGGGTTCCAGGCTCATCCTCCTTTGAACTTTGGAAGATCCCTGTAAAACAGGGCAGGCAGAGCTTGCCCTTTGCTTGCTTCCAGCATGGTCCTATCTTACAGGGAGAGGGTCTCCAGCTCCCTCCCCAATGCTTCTGGCCACATGTTCCCTTCCTCTCAGCCAACAGTGTAAGTGTTCATAACTGCTGGAAAGAGCTAAACCAGCCAAAAACTAATGTGGTGAAAAAAAAAAAAATTCTTTTTTTGGGACTAATTTCCTGAATTGTCTCACCACTTAGTCATAAAGGTACTGGTGCAAGAGAGAAGGTGGGAACATATGGCTGAGGGCAAAGAGAGGAGTGGGAATTGGATAGCTTAAAGCTCACATCACCTAAACCTGCCGTGGGACTGTCACGTCTGGGCTCTGTCTCCTTGGAATGGAAGAAGTGCATCGGGCCGGGGTGAGAGTTCCTTTGGCATGTGGCAGCCTGGTGCTGCTCTGTCTGACCGCTCCCTGTGTGCTTTCCAGGGCCTGCTGCAGGAGAGGAGCAGTGGAGGCAGCATCCTCCCCATGGTCTTCCAAAAAAAATGGGTTGGCTGAGGAGCAGCAAGCAACTGCTGCTGCTCTGCGGTGGCCACAGCCCAGGAGAGATACAGAAATGTACCTGGGCAGGTTCCGTTTGTGGAAAAGCAGGAATTTTAGCTCATTAAACCACCAAGGCTCCAAACGTTGTAAAGCCGAGGTCAGGAAGTAGCTGTAAATTGAGTGACTGGAAAGGAAACCCAATTAACTGCTTGTCGTTTTTCCGGAGCTCCTGCATGGAGGTCATGCTGGTGTTCGTCACAGCAAAAGGCCTCCAGGTTGGTGCAGTTCATCTCAATCGATACAGGCTTTCACTCTCCTGCAATCCTGTTCCCCAGCACTACCTTTAACTGCAGAAAAAAAGTATTTGAAAGAAGGCCTCTCTTCTGTTTTGCTGGATTTTCCCTGTTAGAGTAGTTCGGACTTCTCCTGTGAGTCTGATTCCTCCTGCTCCCCAGAATTCACATTCTTCAGGCATATAGCAACTCCTACCAGTTATTTTCCCCACAGTGATCACTGTAGAGCCAAGTTATACATCTCATGTTGTAGAAATTTTCTTTTAAAAATACGTTACTTCAGCTACAGTAATAAGTGCTTGTTAGTTTGGGGTTTTTGTTTGCTTCCAACAACTTTATTAGTGTCTAGAAGACTGGCCAATGTACAGAATTAAGATGCACTCAGGCTGGAGAGGTGCTGTTCTCTCCCTTTTCCATGCAATGGTGGCTTCTTTGTACCCAGCCAAAACTTTGCTTACCCAGGCACCTCACCTCATCATGCTGCATGCCCTTGCCTAGGTTGCTGTTTTTCCTCACCACCCTTGGCCATTTTATATGCCAGATGCACTCGCAGTTCTTGAGACACAAAGCCATGACCAGTGGTGTAACTATGCTGGGAAGAGACTTGCTGCCCTGGTCATCTTGCAGCTAAGCCCAGGGGTTTGTAATTCTAGAATGAAACTTCACTATTGCCCTGAAAACAGAAGCATAAAAGGAATTAATTTGGAAAGAGCCTCATGTAAAATGTTTATATGCCATCCTGCTGCCAAGATACCTTGCCAGCTGGGTGGTATTAGCATGGGGCTTAACTTCTCTCTCTGTATGCCAACAGGATGACTTAACCTACCCTCTTTATCCCTGAACAACAGAAAAAGCTGATGATTTGAACAGATGTTTTGCAAATTAGGAGCTGGCTTGTGGTGCAGTAGCGAAGTGGTGTGGTCTTTGAACCAAGCTTTGTCATTTGCCCCTGGTGCTTCCTGCCTGTGCCCCCTCATCTTGTGCCTAGCCAGGTCTTTTTTGAAAGGGCAGAGATCACACATTGCCAAATGAGAGAAATTCACGGCAGGAAAAGCTGGCAGCTTGTGCCTGATTGTGAGCAGCTCTGTTTTGCTGTCAGGAGAAACAGCAGCACAGCTCTGGGGGATGGCAGTGGGAGAAGGTGTCTCGGGTGCTAAGGGTGGGAAGGCAGCAGCCGAGAGGAGGAAGGGGTGGAGATGTTTGAGACTGGAATTGCACAGTGTATCTGGACACGGGGGTGGTATGGAAAGGTTTTGGTTGTGCACTGATGAGTGAGAATCACAGCCTGCCAAGCTGGTTATGGTGGCTGGAATGGCTCATCCCCTGGAGGAAGCCAGGGCTCTCCAAGGCCTCCTTATTTCTAAGAAATGGCAGCAATTTAGCAACATCATTTTCTGAGTACACAGTTAAACTGGTGTGGTCCCTTAGCATGAACACTCAAATTGGTTTAGGAGTGGCTGAGATAGATCAAATGTATTGGAACCAGCTAATTTGAGAGTGTCCATGCAACGAGGTTACGCCAATTTAACATCATCAATTTCAGTGCCAGTAGCTGCATTAGTGCAGAGTTTGCAGGCTGACAGGGAGGGCAACTAGGCAATGGCCTGAAGAGGCATTTTTCACTGAAAAAGTGTGGAAAGCTACTAAAATTAATAAAACCTTTGAGTTTTTATTTGTAGCAGAAACTTGTGATATGATCTCAAAGGGACTTGATCTTTCTGGGGACAGAAGGGATATTGTTTTCTTACTTTTTACTGAAAGAATAGTGAAAGTGCAGGATTTCCATATTTTATGCTTGTATCTCCTAAAATCTTTCCGAAACATTCTCCCAGAAATGCAAATCTGAAGACACTGAGAGAGAGATTTGGGTCTGCATGACAGTCAGGTGTCCCAGCATGTGGGATTATAGTCAAAAATGAAAAATGAAGTCTAATTTTTCTGCACATGAGTGGTTGGCATCCCTCGAGGTTGCTATCATGCCTAACTAAAGTTGGTTCTTTCTGCAATATATTTCTTCCTACACTTGAGAGATCACTTCCCGTCCTCCCCCTGCTCCGTGGTGTTACTGCGCTTCCCCAGCTACAATTAAAATGTTGACACCTGGCTTGGCTCTGCAGATTAGGATTTGATTTTCTGTAATTATATGTTATCGCTCACATTCAGTAGCAATTTTGCCTTCTGTACAGTATGATAACACTTATTAATTCAATAAAAGAAATCAATTCACAGGCAATTTCCAAATGTAACACCTTGGTAACTGAGTACTAACCAATCAGATTATGCATCTGACATTGTGCCTTGTCATTTAATCAGTAATGGGTGATTGCAAAAGCAGATATATGTCAGATGTTAATTACAAGTAACACAGTTTGGGACCATAATGTTAGCAGTGCCTGTTTTGTTATGATGCTGTGCTGAATATAGCTAATATTTGACTTGCACTTAAGTATTATTTACAGTAAATGGAACGATAAGGATATTTATTCTGTCTCTGTGTTCCGACAGATGTATTAAGTTTTCTTTTTAATCAGTAGAACACTCTGAGTGTTAATGGACTGCCACACGGTGCATGTGTATGTGGGATGTGGAGGTGGGTTTGTTTATAGTGAGCATGCTCAATCTTATCTTTTAGAAAGTTACACAGTCTTGCTTTCCCGTGGCTTTTTTTATCTTCTTGAAGTGTTTTACTTGGCATATGCCAATCATCTCTTTCCATCAGGTTATTGTTAGAGTGTGGAAAAACACATGTGACGGCTGTGGGTATGCACCACCTCAGAGCCTGCTGAGACCCTCCCACCTCTCCCTCCTGTCTTTTGCAACAGGCACCAGGTGAAATGTGTTCTCCTTCAGTCCTGGAGAGAATTAACTGTGGGCAGGTGAATCACCTGGAATCACCTTTCGCTTTCACTCTGCTTACACCTGATGTTTTCTCGCCTTAAGAAGGTCTTCAGGCTCAAACTTTGCGGTTGTTCATAACTGGGGCTTGTTCCTCTCCTCACTTCAGGTCCTCCTGGGTCTGTTGATTGTGACTCACAACATTGTCTGTCCTTATCTTCAGCTGTTGGTTGGGCACTTGGTGCCCCCCACTTGGTGTGCTTTCACTGGTGATCAAAGACATATGGGACCTGGCACTTTAATTTTGTATCTTCACTTTAAAGACCCATTTGTTCTGTTTGATTAGGACCTATTAGTCCACTTAAATCAAGATGAGAACAGGTGAAATATGCCTGAAACTGACATTTCAGCTTCGCCAAATGTTATCGTGCTGACACAACCTTCCTTTCTGATTTGTAATTAAGTTATAGCCAAGGCCACCAGCTATTAAACTCTACAAACCAAATATATAAGATGCAAGGAATCTCCAATAAAGTGTAAACTTCAATTAGATGGCACCAGCCCAGGGTCCTGAGCTTTCATTGGATACTTACCTAATTTTATTATAACAGCAGCATTCTAAATGAGCAGCTCTGGGCCACAGTCTATTAATTTACCAGTCTGCATATTCATTAAATCTTACAAATTGGCATCAGTGTTTTGTTTTTAGCACCTTATTTATTGAAAGAGGGAAGCATATTCAATGTTAGATCACTTACATTTTCTGTTCAGTAAACTATTATCATTTAGAGTTTTCCTAAAATGAGGAAATTCATACAAGTTGGGGTAAATTTTCCCATTAAAATGATTTGCTAATGGTTGATAAAGCAACATGGGGTTTGTAAAACCATTTGCTGTGAAATTTCAACAGAAGTTTCTCTTTTGCCCCAAGATATCATTGTTTTCAGGGAGGTAAAAGGATTGTAGATGGAGATGGCAATACATTTTTCAGCCATAGCCTGTTTCCCCATCTCTCCGTTTTACATATGGACAGATGTAATGTTATTTTCTCTATTTTTATTTTTTTATTAATCATACTTAGAGAAGAAAAAGGTGCTTCAAAATAATATTCTTCTATGTAATCCTCTCTATTGTGACGATGAGTACTTGTGTTGGCTTCTCCTTTCATTACTGTCCCTCTACCATTGAACGAGTCAGTGATGTAAGCAGAGCTCTGACAACTCAGAGCCTGATGTGTGAATGTTGGTTTATTGCTCCAGCATGACTTTCTTGAACTTCTAAGGAAGCAGAGTGTTTATTTTAAATGTGCATACCAGTAATGAAGCAATTTGATATTTTGCCATAACTAATGAGTTCAGGAGAGTGCCTAAACCATGTAAATGTTCAGTTTTAAATGGTCTTGTTACACAGGAGTTTAGAAAATACCTTGTCCCTTCAAGAGGTCTTACTGTGCTAAATTATATATTTCTGTAATGAAAGACAGTTATAGTCTTAATTCTTTTATGAAAAAGAATAACTTAAACTATTTTATTATGAGAATTTGTATCTCTAGTTTGGATATTCCGCAAGTTTTCTCGGTGTCCTTAGGGAGGTTTCTTCCTCCCCTGCAGTTGGGCCTGGGGAGCAAAGCATGACCCTGGTGTTTCCTGGCAGAGTGTATCTGATAGATAAATTGATACTGGAAATAATGTGGAACCACTGAAATTAGGTCAAGCTGCTGGTTTGTCTGTGAAACGAGAGACTTCTATTTATCCTTTAAAAAAGGATTTATAATGGGATTCTCTGCATGTTTGTGCATATTGAAGGGTAAGCAGATCATGGGCTGCAGGGTTTGATCAGGCTGGGACAGAGCAGTGATTTTTAAAAGGCAGAAGCAGTGAAAATTTTATGAATGCACAAGTAACCTCATGTCACATAGGGATTATTCCTTTAATGTGTTTATGCCTTTATCAAGGATGGGATGGCTTTGTTGCCTAGCTATGTAGCATTAACTTGCTGCTATCTGAGAAATAATACCCATTAGTAAGTTCTGACTTGGTATTTATTTCCCATGTTCCTTATCTGGTATAAGTTGATATAAATCCTTCTCCTGACAAATCAGAACATGGATGAGTTTCCTCTGGCAAAAACTGATATTGCAGCTCGTCCTTTAGCTCTCAGGCCTCACGGGTTTAACATCAGTGGTTTGACCTCTTCCCATTCTGAGGATACCCTGAGCACTGCTATCTGTAGAGATGCACGATGACAGAGTAATCATACTTTGTGCTGAAGATTACAGTGCTTTTGGCAGTCACAGATAAACTCAGCCTCACAAGCTGAGCATAATGACATTATGTAGAACTGCTTTCTATTTAAGGGAAAAAAAAAAGGGAGGGAGGGTGATAGTAGGGATGAATGTGCCTGATGTCAGAGCTGGGGTAGAACTTGACTCTGCCATGTGTGCCAGCCCCTGGGCTGGCCTGGCTGCTGGACAGACAGCTTGTGTTTTGCTGGATAAGCAGATGTCCTGGAGAATTAGGGATTGCTGTCATAGGCCTGATGGCAAGAGTCCAATCTGCTCTTTGACATGGAGGCTTTGCCTCTATTATCTCTCCATATGTGTATTTTCCTGCCCAGGGATTTCATGGAAATGAGTGCTGGACGTTGAGATGAGTGAGGCTCCTCAAGGTCACTTTGCTCTGTGAGCAGGTGCATTGCACTGCCATTTCCAACTGACCACCAGTCAAGCCTTCATGAAGCTGCGTGGTGAAAAACACAGGATCACAGAGCTGAGAGTCTTCACCCTGCAGGACCTAGACATGCCAGTGAAACTGGAACTCAAAGGCATTTGAAAAGCACTTCTAAGTACTTACATTATTTCCCTGTATTTTTGTTACCACAGTTTTATGTTGGTAGTCTCATGGCCACCAAGAAGGTTCACTGAGTTTGGGAGCAGTCTCTCCTGTATTGGTTGTACTGACTTAACACATATAACCAGTTACAAAGCAAGTAAAATTTTGACCTGTAATAAGCTCTTCATTTCAACAAAGAGCAGTTCAAGACTTCAGCATTCTCAAACAGATTTTCAAGGATACAATATAGATCTTAAAATGCATGGTTGATTTAGTTTAAGCTGTGATAGTAAAGATGGATAAAAACAGAAATAAGTTCTCACTTTCAAGGTCATTATTTCTCAGTTCTAGGTCATTTGATTTATTTGCCAGCACACTGCAGGCTCTGAGAGCTGAGTAGATGCTTATCCATGGTAACAGTTTTACTTTACCCTACCCAGTGTTGCTACTGATTGCTAGAGTAAAGCCTGGCTTTCAATCATGAGGCACAGAGATGCTTAATGGCAAAGCTGGAGTCTCTGCTTTCTGCTGAAGCACAGGGTTTGTCAAAGAACACTGTAGATTTTTACCGTGCTAGTTTGAACTGGCTCTTTATCACCTGTTTTTTCTTTGGGAAATCAGAAATCCATGATAGCACCAAAGGACTTCATTTTAAGGCAGTCTGTACGTCTCTTGAGCAGATGGGAGAAACTCGGATTGAATTAAAAGCATATTGTGAAAGGTGATCATTGTACTACTCTGTGCGTTTTCTGAATTTACTTAGGAGGATGTTTAGGAGAAGAGGGAAAGGATTTAAAATACCAAGTTGCCATCCTGGGAGTATAATCCCTGGAGTACTTCCTTTTTTTAGAGGCACTATACTCCAGAATTCAACAAATGATTAAAATTAGTCCTCAGAATGCTGACCATCGCACAACTATTCCTGTCTCAGCCATGCAAGGAATGTCTCCTGCCTTTCTGCCAGCACCTCTTCTTCCCTTTCACTGACCCTCCCATCTATCCCCTACTTGGGTCCCACTTTAGTCCCACTTTACGGTGAGGCTTTCAGGGCTCTTAGCCAGTGTGTGAACCTTGTGCTCTGTATGCAGCTGTAGTTAATGCCAAAAGCATGTTCCAGGTTGTTGTTCTCATCAGAAACATGGGGAGAAAGCAGTGGTGGGAAGATGGGAGAGGGCTTGGCATTCCCACGCATGACAGCAGCCCTGCGGTTTCCAGGCTCTGTGGGGAGGGAAGAAGGGTGGTGGCTTAGGGGAGGTTTAGGAGAGCAGCAGCACATTTGAATCACTTTCAGCTCTGCTTAGGGCTGTAGCTAAAACTTCCAGAAGTTCGAAGTTCCTATGACCAATCTGAGAGACTCCCCTGCCACATTATGTGATGAAAACCAGAGCAGATGATGTGAAGGCTCCTTGGCAGAGCCACCACTGCTCTCGGATTGATCATAAGGAGCTAAAGAGCCTCTGCAGTGGCCAAGCAGGGGTGTGTGCCTTTCACAGCACCACGAGCTGCTTACATGGTTTATGTTCCATGGTATATCAGCAACAAAGCAGCCCGGGTGCAAAGCCTGTGTGAAAACTGATCCTCGGTGAAATGGGAATTTACAAATGTGGCGTGTTCTTCTCAAAAATAAAATTGAGCTTTACCCATATTACTATTAAAGTATAAAGCTTTAATTATGCCCTAAATCCACTTCTTTAGCTGGGGGGCTCGCATGATTAGCAGCAAGGAAAAAAAAAAAGGCATCTGGAGAGGCTGTGTGGTGCCATGTTTTCCCATATGTGAAATTTTATACAGTACAAATTATTAAACACCAAACCTCCGGAGAAAGATTGTAATGAAAAATTTAGCACTCCCCCATCAGGCT
The DNA here is from genome assembly GCF_000738735.6 of Corvus cornix cornix. Taxonomy (NCBI): domain Eukaryota; kingdom Metazoa; phylum Chordata; class Aves; order Passeriformes; family Corvidae; genus Corvus; species Corvus cornix. The sequence goes on from NC_046345.1 coordinate 6,723,009, forward strand.
GCAACTAATTTGCCTTCTGACTAGATCTGAAAGAACGGAGGGCTGTGCTGGTGGTAATCCTTGATGAGTAGCTGGCAAGAGGAAACAAGCAGTATTATAATATAGTGCAGCAGGAGCAGTGGTGTGATGCTTCTGTGGACAGCCTCTCTGAGACACACTTAACGTAAACATAAAGAAAAAATAAATCACTGTTTTCAGCAAAGGTCGGTGGGTGCATATCCTCTTCTTTCTATTTTGATTTTGGCCTCAAGCTCCCAATTTTCATTTTGCAACACTTCTTTGTAATAGAGATGTACAGGAGAGAGGAGACCTGGAACAGGTGCTCTCTGGCTCACGTGTTGGGGAATCCTGTCTTGTTCATTCACCTTCCCCTGCCCTTCTGCTGCTCACACCTGAAACATCCAGCCCTGCACACTCAGGGGCTTCAGATGTGAGGGCAGGAGGAGCTGCTCACAACTGTCAGAGACTGTTCCCCAGGAGACAGTGATGGTGTTTATAGAAATAGGCAGCTAATGGTGGAACGTCTCTCTACCTGCTTTACATTTTTGTTTGCAGAAGAACATTAATTAGCATTTTCTTTAAAACTGTTAATGGATAATTTCCCTTTTCTTCCCCCCATCTTCCTCCACCCCACCCCCCCCTACCCCCACCCCCTTTTTCCTCTCTTTTTATTTTAAGTTTGGCCCTGCAGAATTTTGAAGGCATGGAACTTGACAGGTCAAGCCAAAAGGATGCTGAAGATAGCCTGATGTGACCAGAGGCACCCACTGTGTGCTTCTCTGTGATTAACCATTGTTACACTCTGCTAGGTGCTTATTACAATTAAATTCTTCCTTCCCAGAGCAGCCTGTTTCATCCTGATTGGCACAGGGGAGAGCTGACAATGTTGTAGCAATAGGTTGGATTCTCCATGAGCCCCTGCTTTTTTCTGGCCAGTTTTTTCCATGTTTCTTGCTAACAAAAGAAAGGCCCCATGTGACCCCATGGGCAGTTTATCTTGTCTTGTTATAGCTGGAACATGATTTTAACAAAAAGGAAGTAACCTTGTCATGTGCAGTGTGTCCACTGACTCAGAAAGCCCCCAAATCCCTAATTTCCTGAAAGAGTTTACCCCACCATCCATAAGTTCATACTTGCCCCTAAAAGCCAGGGATCCGTTTTGCGTGGATACTTCAGAAGGAAAGGGCTGTAGGCACAAAAATCCTTCTCCTCACCGAAACAATCTAAAATCCAGATTTTACAGTCTAAGTCCAAGAAAACTCAGCGCCTGCAGATTGCTCTTGGCCCCTGCCTGGCAGGGTGTTGATTAATAATTTGAACCTGCAAATCCTCTTTCAACTTCTGTGAAATCTAAATTGCCCATCTGAGGCTTGCTTCTTTCAAAACAATTCTACTGTGATTTTCACTGCCAGCATAATTCTCCGTAAAATAGATAACCCTGTCAGTGGCAAAGCTGTGCCGCACACCTGGAAGGCAGCACAGCTGCCTGGCTGCTGGCGAGAGCTGAGGAGAGCAGAATGGAAAACCGAGTTCAGTTCAGAAATATCCAGCTGCATTCTGCTCCATTTGCACTGTACCATATATGTTTGCCTGTTTCAGAAGTTTTAAATTTTTTTTGTTAAGGCTGAAATTTTGGGGATAGAACAGAGGAGATTGGAATCTCATCACCTTTCGGAGTCAAGTTGTGGTTAGAAAATCTCAGTTTTAGGACTTGCCAGAAAATAATGGTGCAGCCATTTATTCAAGCAAGTCACTGTTTGAGGCTGCTCCTGCCACTGCATTCTCCCTGGGGCAGAAGGAGCTGGTTTTGGGGGATGAAACAACAGAGGTTTCTGTGAGATGAGTTACGGGCTTTTCCACAGGTGGCCTGGGAGGTGGGAGAGTGCTGCTCCTGCTGGATGGATGATTTTTAGGAGGGATAACACCCAAGCATTGATAAATGTGTCGTAGTTTGTGAGCTTAATGGTGTTACAAGATGCTTTCATGTTTTCTGCTGAACTGTTCTGTTTCCATTTTGGCTCCTTTTTATGGTTTTGGGAAAATGATATGATTTTGCTCTTGCATTAGTGCAAATCCATAGTAATTCTATTAATGCAAGAAAAAAACAACACCTGGTTTTAGAAACCGTGAGAAAAGCAATTGCTGTGGTGTTTTTGAAAAAGGACCTTGTTTGCCCAGTAATTCAATATTGCTCTATCATCTCAATAATGAGAGTTTAGCTCATAATGGCAGCACATTACAAAAAAGGCCATACAATTTAAACATGTTGTAAATCCAACTAATAAGTATAAATTGATTTTTAAGGGGAAAAATGCATAAAACTAGTCTTTTACCATATGTTTCAACTCTACCAGAAACCTTACTTGAATGGTATTTCAATGTGCTTTACCTATTGTGCTGCAAACTTTTTCAGGCTCTGTCAAGTTGTACTAAAGCTTTTAAAATACAGATGGTGGTAAAATCCCCAGTGGAAAACAGACTTCTATTTCAAACTTCAGTACTGTTTTTTTCTCTTCTAGTTCATAGCAGATTTTGTCAGATCAGAAGAAATATTCACAGCTTGATGCAGCTGGATTCTTCTTTGGCATGAGCAGAAACATCTGGCCCCAAAACAGCACATTTTACCAAAAGGCCGAAATACATGCACATGCATCTGTTGTGCTAATATATTTTCCTGTGAACTCAGATGTTAATTACTTTGTTTTGCTGAGACAACACTGTTGGTTCAGTGAGTAAGATTGTTTCCTTTAGCCCTCTGTTACTGGTTTCCTTTAGCAGTAATACTGTTTTAAATAGGAAACTGCCAGGTACAGTGTGAGCAGCAGTAAGATGCAAAGTGTTTTGAGCAAGGATATTTATACTGCAGTGGTATCTAGACATGTATTGTTATAAAGACCTTGCATGTTGACTGAGACAACTATTAGCACAAAAGCTCCATGTGAGAGCAGCTCCACATCTCCAGAAGAAATGTTCAATTTGTGCATCAATATTTTAGAGGCTTTGGCCATCCCCACTTGCTACTTCTATTGTTCTCTTTCTTCTCATCTGCAGGCAGCAGCAAAGGAACAATAAAGATCTGGATAATTACCTGGTTATTTAGCTCTACCCATAGAGCCTTCACGAGTTTTGTTATTTTGGGCTTTGTTCCTTTTCCCACACTTGCTCCTTCAGGAAGAGCTACAGTTCAGAGAAGTCCTTTTCCTGACTTCTGGTCTCTGGATTGAGCTTTAGGTTTTGTTCCCCCTGGTTCTGGGCCCTACTGCTGCTTGTAAAGATCCCATGGTGTGACAGACCTTGGTCATCTCCCAGATCTGTATCCAAGGTACTTGGAAGCCTCCTGCCTTGGGCAGCACTCAGACACAGGTCTTTGTGCCACAGTGAAACCTCACTGACCTGTGTGTCACGAACAGTCCTGAATCACTCCAAATCTTCCCAGTAGCAAAGGCCAAGCTCCCTTATCCCTTTTTCAGAAAACCTGCCTTATCTGATGGCCTCGTTTTTTCATGCTGTAACTCTACATCTCTTTTGACTAAAATATTTCCTGTGGAGAGTGTAGGGTTTCCATGTAGTATCCAAGAATGCAGCAATTCCTTTTTTTGCTTTCTCAGCAAGCTCTCCTCTATTAACATTATGCTTTCATTCAAAGAAATATTTGCTTACATGTCACCCAGGGAGAACGATCTGGTGGTTAAGATGCAAGATGGTTGATGTTAAAAGCTGCAGTGCTTTTAGCCACCCTGTTTTCTCTGTAGTTGTAGTCCCAGCCTTATTCCAGGTTCATTGCTTGATGTTTCCAAAGTCATCTGGTCTTTTCATCCCTTCTGGGAAGGAATGATAATACTACCCACTGCACATCCTTGCTGTTTAAATTTGATGGGTATTTGCAGAGTATTTGGAGATGCTCTCAGGAAATATTAGTAGGATCATTAATAAATGCATCTTGCTATTACAGCATCCTCTATACAGCTGTGTATATAATTCTAGACTTTCCCACTGAACAAGTAGAGAAAGCAGATGCTTATTACTGTTTAAAATACCTTTCTGCATCAAATGTGACAAGGAAGATGAGCATTTCCTGAAGCTAAGACCATCCTTATGGGAAGGACTGAAGCAGGCTCAATTAACTGGGCTGTTACTTTAATTTCATTTCAGAAGCTTCTTGTTCCAGTTCAAGTTAAACTGATTGATAACTTATTTAACCTGAACAAAATGAAGGTTTGGCTTAAAACTTGACAAGCATTTACAATGCTTTAAATCACTTTCAAAACAGGCTTTTAGTTGAACTTAGTGGACTTGTTTATTTTGGGCTTTGACAAGCCTTTGTGGCCTCTGTGAAACAGTGCAGGTGCAACGGCTCACGTTTCTCTGGGCCTGCCTTAGGCAGGTTTCCCCTCCTCTAGACCCAGCTCATCCCCAAGCACAGCCTGACCCCTTTCTGGAAGGCACCAGTTACATTTTTCTCTCCAGAATCAGTGAGGAGAGGCTGTCTAAACTCACAGGGAGCAATTCAGGCCAGCTGGATAACCCTCAGTGTCTGCCTGGTGTTTACCTCTGCAGTTTGCCCTTTCAGCTGTATCAGAGCTACAGAGTGTCAGCCAGTCCTTTTGTGACTGAGAAATGTTAAAACCCACTGTTTTGGGGAATGTGTGGCTAGTGCCAAGCCACTCCTGTGCTGCACATCATGAGAGTACAGACAGGGCCAACAACATGGATTTTTCTCTACCATAAACTACTGGAATCTGTGGGAAGAAGGTAGGGCAGGATCCTAGTCCATCTGCACTGAGCTTTCGGTGCTGGCTTTAGTTCCTTGCGTGTTTGGGTAGTGCCCTGTGTCCCTTGATGGTAGCAAGTATCAACCAGCTATTTCAAGGAGCTCTGGGCTCAGCCTGACAGCAGTGCTGCCTTCTTAAGAGCTGCTTCCCCTTCCCCAGCTGTGAACATTAATCTGAAAGTTCAGTGATCATTAGCTAAAATAATTGTTGCCCCTTTTTAGTTACTTGGGACTGAAAATTACCAAAGGGTTTCACCGTAGTTGCTTAGGCTGTAATTATTGTTAGATTTTTGTTTTCTTCGGGATGTCGATCAGCAAACAGGATGTCCCCTGGGCATTTAGAGGAAATTGCTTCTGTGTTTCCTTGAGGAGCTGGCTGTGCTTGCTCTGGTAGTTACACTTTTCTCAAATCAGAAAACTTGCCCTGGTGGTGTAGGAGCTGATGGCCTTACTGAAAGTTTCCTTGACAACTCCGGTGTCTTGACTGATCACAGTGGGTGATCACAACCAGACATGCAGTGATGTTGCAGCTTGCCTCTGCTTCAAGTGCAGAGCCAGGGAACTGCTTTCCAGACCTGCAGAGGTGTGAGGTTTGCTCTGATTTTTGCCAGAGTGGCTTGGTTCATCTGCTAGTGCAGGGAGCCTGGGGAAAATGGCTCTGGCTCTTGTTGAGCAGAAGCAGCTGTGGTTAGCTTTCCATTGCCTGTGGGAGACTGGGGACAGCTGGCTGGGGGACAGAGACCTCTGCCAGGGAAAGGACAGATTCCAAAAGTCTAGGCAGAGTTCAAGGAGGGGCTTTGTAGAGTTTGAATTAGCAATAAAAGCAAATCATAGATCTGACTAGAACAAGGTAGGAGCTGGAATAAAACTACTCATGGCGGTGTGCATGGGAATTGTCTGTGCTTTGCTAAATTCCCACTGTAGCACAGCTCGTGCCAGCCAGCCATCAATTCCTTCCATGTTGAAGTGCTGGTTCTCTTCTTGCCTTTAATGGCAGCAATTCCCCCAGCTGCTGTGAGGCTGGAGCCTTGCTCCTGGGTTTTTAGGGATCGTCAGCTGTAAAAGGGACGTGATTGTGGGCTGGTTTGCGGAACGGCTGGAGACATGCAATATCAGGCCAGATCTTGGGTGTGTGGGAGACTCTCTCCTGTGATTTGAACCGTGCCACTGTAGCTTAACCTCACCCCAGTGCTGGGCAAGAAACTTGGTTGGGTCTGTTTGGGGTCCATTTCTACTCCATGGGAATTGCCTGTTCCAATGGCCTGAGGCCAGGCTGTGACTGTCCTGCTGGGAGTAGGGACCAGCACGGCTGGGGCTCTGCTCAGCACTGTGATCTTTGACAGCAGTTTCTGCAAAATTCATTATTCCCTAGGCAGCCTTTGCATTTATTTATTTACTTTGTTTCTTTTCTTTTTTTCACTTTAGTTTATTAGTTGCACGTGTGGCTTTATCTGGATAAAAATGCATGCAATTTATGCATGCCTACAGTAGCATATGTTTTATATATTGGTTTATAGGGATGGTACTGATTCCTGAATTAATTCGAACAGCAAATTGTTGTTGTATCTGCACACAGTATGTCTTTTCTTTTTTTTAATGTGTATTATATGACACACATCTGGTGGTGTTTTAACTGTGTTATTGTGGTGCCTCAGAGTCCTAGCAATGAATTTGAAACCCAACTGTACTAAGCACAGCTTTTTCACATGGGACACTTGGAGGGGTTGAGTGAATTGTTGAGCAAGAGTGTGGGTGTTTTTGTCTCTGCCATGAATCATGGACAAGAACCCAAATGCCTTTGAAGGCTGCCTTCACTGTTGGGCAGCATCAGGAGGCAGCTTTTGTGCCTGGCTCCAGGTAAGGAGAGACCTGCAGTGCCTCACACCTGGAGAGGTGCTGGCAATTTTTGCTTTCTAATGGAGTTTCAGTTCATCTCTGTGATCCCTGTAAGAAGGACTTGGAGCAATTCAGGACAACTCTCCAAGTCTGTCCCGTGGGTTAGACTGTACCTGCCATGGGTTGTCTGTTCAGTAGAGCTGTGCCTTGCTGGTGCACTGGAGAGGCTGAAGACCTTCCAAAATCATTCCTGTCAATGTTGTATTCAAGAGAAAGTGGCCTCTCTTCCCTTGCTGAGGGGTCGGATTAGTTCCCTTTGGTGTAGCATTATGCAGGAGGACCATAAGGACACACTAGTCCGCTGTCACCTCCCAGCTTTTCCCAGCAGGCTCTGTTTGGCAGCACAGTCTCTCTTCTGCAGGAGCTGCAGGCAGCTGCTCTCATTCCTCATAACCATAGTGCAGCCCTGCTTTGGGATATGGTTTTTCTCCTGAGGTGTGTTTTTCACAGAATTCAAGCTGCTGCCTAAGCTGCCTTCCCCTTCTCTTCCTTATTTATTTTAAAATTGTATCATTGGCATCTGTGAATTTTATCTGCAGTGGGTTTGATAACATTTTTCTCAGATATTGATGGGACTATTGAATAGCTGCAAACCTTGTTTAAATCCTTTTACCTTCTGTAGCAAACATTAACGTTTACTTATTGACACTACTTTCTGAGAACTCAGCTGATCTGGTTTCCACTTAAAATATGCTTTATTGATATTTATATAGCACTAGCTTTTATCAGAATGTCTTGTAGTATGAGTGCATCAAGAATCCTAAATGTATCACATTTATCCAGTTTCCTTTTCAACCAAACTTATTGAAGAAATGAAACCAGGCTTACTCAAGAAGATTAATTTTCCAGAAAACCTTGTTGAAATAGTTTAATTGAGTCACTTTACTCCAGTTCTGGTGTTCTTTTCTTCTGCTGCTCAAGCCTGGTATCACAGCACTGTGTCTACAGCAGCCCAGCCAGCCCTGGTTGCTCATTTGAAATATGTCTCCAATACTTGTCTTTTTTCTGTTTTCTCAGTGGATATTCCAAGATCGTTTAAAACACCTGTGTGAAATGATCTCCCATTCTATAGCTTGTGCAACAGGTCTGGACTTTGTTCTTGGTAAATGTTGTCTGATATCTTCTATCAGAAAGCTGGGGAATGTCTGTTTTCTTCCCAAGGTCGAGGCTGAGTGTTTTAGCTGTCTGACATAATTAGTAATAAGTTTACCTTGCTTTTTTGGATCTTCTTTTACTAAAATCATTTTTGAAGGTTATCATCACCTTTCATATTAAAACTCAAAACTCTTGGCTTTGCAGAGTAGCATTACCAGAAGAGAACTACTGTAATATACAGAGATATTTTTCTTGGTTGAATTTCCTAATATATTTTGAAACATTTCCTGCAGCTTTGGACAATTTAATATGTATATTAAATCTACTTTTGCTTTGAACATCACAGCTGTTGATATTAGCCTTTAATAGATGGTATCTGTATGCATAGATGGCAGCAATGTTAAAGCTGTCAATTCTGATTGCCTCCTACATGGTGTTTAAAAGCATCGTGTAAGCTCAGCCTAATTTAGTCTGTTGGCTCCAGCTGAACACAGCTCTCTCCCTTCTAAGTGGATGCTTAGTCAATCATTCCTCTGTCCTGCTTGGAGCTACTTCCCTTACAGTGATCCTTTCGCTATGGTCCACTGCACCAGATCGGTAACACTTGATGCATCTGCTGTAAGAGTTCTGAGCTCATCTTCAGTGTATCCATTTCTTTCCCATTACAAAAAAAAACCCCCGTGCTAAATCAATTTTCTGTTTGATGCATATTGGATGGCATTTTATAACCGAGAGTCACAGGTTCGAATCATCTTTATGTGAAATTTGAAGCTACAAATCTTATTTTCAAGAGGCACAGAGGCTTTCAGCTCTAAGAGGCTCAAACGCTTTCAGTTCTCTCATGGACTGTTTATTGGATGCCACTCCTTGAGACCTGTCACCTTGTTGTCATCTTCACCACAGGCTCCAGGGGAACCTCTGCTCTGCTGCCTAGAGCACCTCCTCCTCCTCTTCCTCCTCCTCTTCCTCCTCCACTGATTTGGTGACTGCAGGGCTGTTTCTCTTGCATATTCTCACTCCTCTCTCTGGCTGCAATTGCTTCTGTGCAGCAACATTTCTCCCTTCTTAACTGTGTTGTTATTCCAGAGGTGCTGCCTCCATTGCTGATGGGCCTGGCTTTGGCCAGCAGCATGTCCGTCTTGGAGCCAGCTGGCTTTGTCTCCACTGGACATGGGGGAAGCTTCTGGCAGCTTCTCACAGATGACACCCTGCTACCAAGACTTTGCCACGCAAACCCAATACCTGCCCCTCTGTTGCCTTGCCTGCCTCTCCAGACAGCCCTGAAGGCTCATAGGTGCAATCTGCACCTGCTTGCCCTGTTGTGGAAGGCAGGTTTTAGTTAAATAGGTTGGGAATGCTGTTTCCCCCTCAGCAGTCCAAGGCCCACTCCGGCACACGCACTCGCTGGCTGTAACCTAAGCAGGTCTACGCTGACACAGTTTATCACTGACGTATGTCAAACCCAGATTTTCCCAGCTGTCTGCTGCCATCTGCCAAGTGCGGCTGGGGGCATGCAGAGTGCAGTTTGCTATGCAGGCCTGATGGCAGCTGTAAAATCGAGCAGTTTTGCCTGCTTAAGCACCAGCTTTTTTCCAAAATAAGCATTAGCTCTCGCATGGCAGCGAGGCTCCTGATCCTGAGAGCTCAGGTCGTGGTGGGGAAGCGGTGCCGGCTCTGCTCCACAGCCGAGGCCACCTGCCAGCCCAGAAGCTGTGAAAAATCATTGCAGCAGTTCCAGAGCTGCAGAAAAGCCAACCCCGCTGCTCCATATGGCCTCCATGTGCTGGGCACTGTGGAGAAAGGCTTCTCCAGGCCCCCAGGGCACTGGCCTGCTCTTTAGATGGCACCTTGCAAGAGCCATGAAGTCAAACAGAGTTCCTCCCTAGTTAGAAGTGGCACCAGATCTGCAGATGTGTCTGCTGGAGAGCTAAAGCTGAGCTCACTGCTGGCTAATCACAGCACCAGACAGGAGTTCTTCCAAAAACTGCAAAGGCAGCTGCCCGTACCAAAGGAGCTTGGGTTTCATTTGCTCTTAGAAATGGAAGGTGGCCCTCATATCTGGTTGCAAGCATTAAGATATAAAGTTAGGTTGTTAGTGAGTAGTTAATGTTGCTCAAGTAGCTGAGAAACTATCAATAGCTTTTGAATATTTTGATTTTTCACTGATAATACTTTTTATTACAGTAAGTTGTTGAACTTGCCTTACTTTAGCAGCTGACTGAGTCTAAGCACAGAAATCCTTTGATAGCATCAATTCAAGTTCTCTGCATCCCAGAGAGAGGTAAAAATGAACCACTGCGTTACAGACCACTTGACTGCAACACAGGTAATTGATATAACTTAGCCAAAAGAAACTGGTAAACCAGGATTAGGAACCAGTAGTCTGCAGAGCAGGTAAATGTATAAAAACTGACCTTCAAAACATGATGGAACCGAGTGAATGCTAAAAAAAAAAAGACAATTTTCCTTCAGTATCAAACACTGGTGGTGTTTGCTTCTTCATCACAGTAAGTAAAAATGGACATGTCATATTTAAAGTGAGTTATGGCCAAGATAGCCCATCACAGCATCCACAGCAGCACCACCCAATTAGAAAAACTACTCTAATCCAACCTGATGCTACTGTCATTTTTTAAAATGAGCCCTTGTTCAATCATAAAGTACTCGGACCATAACATTGCTTTCTATGCCATATGTCCTTATTTAGAGGGGGAAAAAAAATGATTGCACCCTTAATTCAAAGGAAACGTTTCCCTCTGAGCCAGAACTCAATAAAATGTATCAAAAAAAATTGTGGAAAAGGGCAAGCAAAGAAAATCAAATTGCAGCGTGTGAAACGATTTAAGGAGGGACCTGGGGAATACATAATCTCCAAACTGCCAAGTTAGAGCAAGTATAAAATATACAAACAAGCCTGATATTTTTCCCAGTTGATCTCATTATGAGGTATGCTTGGGATAGATAAATTTTGTTAGAATGCATTAAGGCTGGATTTTCAAGGAAACAAATCAGAAGTAATGTGTTTAGCTGATTCCACCTTGTTTTGATACGTGGGTCTTTTCAGGTTTAAAAAAGTATGGTTTTAAAGCCAGATGGGTTTGTTTTGTTTCAAGCATTAAAACCAGAGACAACAGGGTGACTTCCCCCCCACCTTCTGGAAAACAGACATTTATAATTTCGGCGTGGTCTTCAATCCTTAGGGTAGAGCTCTGTGCACTATGTTTCACTGCCACTTATTGTTGCCTGCCTGAAATACACTGAGCTGGCCTTGAGTGCAATCCCTTAACAGACTGTTTCATCCACAAATAGTACTTTTTCCAAGTCTCCAATATATTTTAATTAAATTGTCCATTTGTATTTATTAAGGCAGTTTACTGTCTCCTGCTGCAGAAAGCTGCTACCGCTGATAGTCTACCAGAGAAACATGAGCTTATCTGGGACTTGATAATAAAATGCAAGCATGTGTTAGCAAAAAAGTCTCCCAAAATATTGTTTAAGCATCCTTTTCATGTTTATTGGGAAGGAGATAGGCCATACAATTATTTTTGATAAGTTTTTGGAACAGTTGGTGTTATCAATTCTTGTAACTGTGGGAAATGATGATCTTTGTTAGAATGAAATGTTACCTGCAGGAAATTTTTCTTCCTTAGATTAACCCTGTAGAAAGAGTTGAAAAAGGGTCCTTTGGCAGAGCTGATGATAAAGTCATTACCTGCTGATGAGATGCAAAGTGGTGTTCAGCAGTATTCGTTTAGATAGATGAACATGATAAGGTTGATTCATCCCTGTCTCTGGTGGTCTGAAAGCTTGGACCTAAACTCTGGGACTTGGACGCCTCTCAGCTCTACGCACTTATCTCCAAGTGGCTTCTGCCAAACCAGATTTGCCGTGAAGTCAGTAACATGGAAATCTGAAGGTTATGTTTGGTCTGTCCTCTCTCTCAAGATAAATAAAAGTGGATCTTCCAGAGCTTTAAAAAGGAATTAAACTTAGTTCTCGAAGTTAACGTGTTCCTGAAAGGAGGTAACTTGGCTCGGTGCTGTGTGGAGCTCTGCTCTTCTGATCTGGAAGGACAGCTTTGTTTTCATGGACTATTCCTGGCTCCAGAGTGCAGCGCAATGTAGGTGGGTGCCATTCCTGCTGGTGCCTGTCCACTGGCAGAGGTGACAGGATTAGTGAATTAATAGACCCATCTGAGCCACCAGAACAGGCATCTCTGAGATGAATATTTTAATTATGTCTCTCCCTGAGGCTTTTGCTTTCTGTCTTTCCTTCAGAACTGCGCAGAGAGAGGTTGCTGGGAATTTCTTTTCCCACCCTGTGTGTATGCAAGACCCATTTTGTACAAAACACATGCAAACCCAAGCAACAGCAAGGGCTTTAAAATGAGACTGCTGTGGCTTTAAGAGCGAGAAAAAAACCTGTTAAGGAAGGAAAATAAAAATCCCACAGCCTGTTGTAGCAGCTGTAGCTTCAGATCGTGTGGAAAATGAAGGCAGATGATTCAATTTGGCCTGTGCCCCGAGTACATTTCCAAATGCTTCTGTGTGTGCGCAAGATAATGAACAAATATATTGAGATGGCACAAGATCAGTCCGAGTTTGCCGCTGCACAGGCCGTGGAGCTCCCAGTAGGAGCGCACTAGCTGTGCTGGGTTAATGGGGGTGAGGGTCGGGGAGCCCAGCACCTTTCAGAACAACTTAAGAAAAGAATTTGTCTCCTTTTGCCCCAGGCTCCCCGTGGCACTCAAATGGAGCTTGTGATAAATCGAAGTGTATTTATTAATAATGAGCAGGGGCAGCGTGCCCATGATGTGAAAATAGGTGTGCCAAATAAAAACGTGCTTTCCTCTGACATCGGAAAAGCTTAAGTAAATGGAGAGCAGGCTGATCTATTATGATTAAAAAGCAGGGGCTGAGAGCCAACATAGTGGTAATGAAAAAGCCCTTTTAGGGAAACAAGACCCATTCTGCCCATTCATATATTCCTCCACCCCCACCCCACAGGAAGAAGTAGGGAGGGGGAAGCTGGATGGGAGAGACAGAAAGGCAACAGCATTCCAGGATAGCAGAGCTGGAGTTATTACCGGGATGAGTTATGATATTTAATCATGCTACATGATGTCCAACAGCGCAAGGTTCATAATTCTTGGCTCCGAACATGGCTTGGGACTGTCTGTGAGCACCTGCAGAATGCAAATTGATCATGGCCTTACAAACCCTCTGTGCCTACCCCCGGTCCTTCCCTGCCAAGCCAGCCCCGTCTGCAGCCTTGGCCTGCTCCTACCGAGCTGGAAACGGTCTCTTCCATGTTCTCAAACACAAATCTGTCGTTCCTGGTGAAAGCTGGACTGCAGCTACTGCAGAGAGCCAGGATTGCCTGCCACCAGCTTTGCTCTGCGGTGTGTGGTGGGTCTGGGGTGTTATTTATCTTGCAGGAGACTGCTTTGGTCTGGTTTTTAAGCAGCTTTGGGTTTAATTAATGGTTTTGGAGAATTCCCTTAACTTCAGCGATGAAACAGGCACTGCTGGAGTAAAACTTCAGCACCTATTTCAGTTCGTATGTATGGACATTAATGTCTTGCTGTCTTAGGGTTTGGAAGAGATAAATTACCAAATAGCTTCAGTTGTCCCCTTAAGCCTTTTTATTTTGTTCCAGCTTTGCTCTCCTGAAGTGACACAGTAGTCAGCCTGTGTCTAAGACAAGATTCCCTCCCACCTCCAGCCCTCAGGAGACAAGGCTGAGAGGCACCTTTCCAAGCCCCTCTCTGCAGAGCTTTGGGCATCAGGGTTATTTTGAGGCATTTTGTTTGTCAGATGGCTCCCAAAACACTTTGAGCAGACCTAAGGGCAACTTGATCAAACACATTCGGGTTTGGCCCACACACTCCTTCCTGCTGTTCCCCAGTCTCTGTTTTGGCTTTGTTACACTGGCTGGAACCCTCCAGTTCCAGTCTGGAAGGCAGTTTGGGTTAGTCCTGCCTCAAACAGGGCAAACCCATCCACAGGACTGGTTTTGCTCAAGGAGCTGGGTGCTCTCAGTGGGTAATGCAGAGGGAAGGGGAGACACAATGTGTGTCTCAAAAGGGTTTGATTTTGGGTGAGAACAGCCTGTAAGGTTCAATTGCATATGTAATTCTGGCTGCTGAAGGACATTGCCACTGTGTGGAAATACTCTGGACCATCAATATGGGCTGCTCAAGTTTTAGGTGGGATATTTGGTTCATCTACCTGAGGTGTTTAATCCTGGTGGCTGGTGTTGCACTAATGCCTCTGGAAGTCCCTGGCAATGTGTTGTATGAGAGGGCATAGTGTGTTTTGCCTGTGAATTTGGGGAGTTGGTTGTTTGGATCTGTGCTGAGGTGGAGATGACATCTGGGAGTGGGGCCAGGAGCCCACCTGGCCTCTGGCCCACCCCAACTTTGCGGACTCTGGAACAGTAATGTCTTCTTCCAAGGGAGAGGAATACTGGTTTTTATAGTAAAATTCAGTCAGGGAACGTGGTCAGGAAGAATTTCTGGAACTCAAGCAAAAACACCCAGAGAAAATCGCTAGAAATCAAGCAGCTTGAGCCAGTGGCAACTTTAGGTAAGAAGCTTTAGACCAGTTTGCTAATACCCAGGTCTGCCGAGAGTGCCCGTGAAACCAATGCATCCATTTAGCAGAACAACTTGTCCTCCTCGTTGGGTCCTGCATGCAGCTCATTAGGGTAATTACTGATGAATTAAGGCAGCTTGGCTGAGCACTGGGGCTGCGGGTGTGCGGGCTCCCCTGCTGGCAGGCAGCAGGTGTAAATGAACAAGATCTGTCAAAAAGGCTGATGACCCTCTTAATTCACAGCAGCAAACTGGGGACAGAGGTAGTGCAGCAAGTTTAATAATTGATATTTACTTGGAAAGGTTAATGGCAGCAGTGATGCTTCTAATTTGCTTGCCCGTGCAAGACCTTGTCAGGTCAAATTGTCTCAATTTGTTACTGTGTGTGTAGGTGTAGTTTTCCTTTAATGAAATTTGGAGAAAAGAAACAGGTGGTGTTTGGAGCTGACTGTAACTCAAGAAAAGCAGCAAAAGGTTCCAGTCTGGTAACAGGTTGGGTGAGTCTGTGCTAACTTTAAACAGCTGGCAGTTTAGTCCTTTTGAATTAATTCTAGCAACCATTTGCACTTGGGAAGGTGAAAGGATTTGGAATGGCATAATTTATTTTTACTTTAATTTGCAGCTGTCTAGGAGTTGTTTAGGTCAGAAGCGTAATAATTTTGACAGGCTTTGATGTGTTCCTAGGTGGGAGGGGGAAGGTTATGGATCAGAAATCAGAAAGCTGCAGAATTCAATGGGCATTTCTGTACTGTGTTAGGGAAATTGTAATTCTGCCCTGTAATGGTTAAGTGGTTCCTATTTCAAGGAGAAACAAAGCACCTGCTGTGTCTGGAAGGATTGAAATTGGCAGGTCAGATACTTTACATCCGAGAGTTTCAGAAGAACTGGCTGATGACTAGAAACCAGTGGAGTTGGGTTTTGAGTAAGTGTAGAAAGACACAGCTGACAGAAAAAAGCTGGCATGCCAGTGTTATGAAAGGCTGTAATTAATGGGATATTACCATTTGTCTTATTGGCTTGGCATCAATCC
The DNA here is from genome assembly GCF_000738735.6 of Corvus cornix cornix. NCBI lineage: Eukaryota > Metazoa > Chordata > Aves > Passeriformes > Corvidae > Corvus > Corvus cornix. The sequence continues at coordinate 6,738,396 of NC_046345.1, forward strand.
TAGGCAAGATAATCGGATAGCTGAAGTAATAATTGCTTAATAAAGACCTAAAAAAGAATAAAATAGTGAATGACAATCATTTAATGTATTTAGGAAAAAAACTCTTACCAAATTTAATTAAAAATTTGATGGTTTATGGCCAGTATTGTAGTATAGTTAGATTTCTGGTTTTGATGTTGTTGACCCATTTATTAAGGCAACAGACAATATGGATTGAACATCATGAACTTCAAGTGGATGATTTCTTGCCTTGATACGTGGTGCTGGTAGTTGCAAATGCAAGCTCACTGTTGTTGGAAATGCTTCTAGCAGATCCCAGCAGGGATTGCTTCTCGTTGCTGTGCTGTGCTTTCGAACATTTTGACATAGGAGCAAATATGAAATACTGGTCTTGGTAGAAGTTTGCAGGTGGGCAACGTATTGGAAAGGTGTTGCGGTGTGCAAGGAGTGAGACAGGGCACTGTACTGAGAGTGGTGGTTGTGTGATAAGGTGGCCACGAAAAAATTTTCATTTCTATCTCTTAGATGTGTCTGCAAGTCTTATCCTGCAGAAGAAAGTGTATTGGTGATGTGTAAGGTGGCAGAAAGGCATGCAGAGCAAGGACATAAATCAGAAATTTACTGAGCATGTTACTTTTCCTGTCTTCTGCTACCCAAGCCCCCACAGGGCTGTGTACTCTGGATGAGAACTAGAGCTCATTGTCCATACAGTACCCTGAAAATTGCATTAAAATATTAATAGACTGTGGGGCACTTAGCTGGCAGCACTCTCCAATGTCCATGGAGTGCAGTGATCAGTGCTCTCAGTGCTCAGGCTGCCATGCCCAATGCCACAGGGGCAGGGCTGCAGGGGTTACATCAGCACCACAAGCAAACCCTGCTGGCTGCCAGCACTGCCGTGTAACAGGACAGCAAGAAACAAAGGGATTTTATTGCCATTAAAAATACCAATTTGTACAAGCCGACATTTTAAATAGTGTAATTTAAATGGAACCAAACTGATATGAATAGAACCTATTAATAAATTAAACACTTCTTTCCACCTAATATTTTATGAGGGAATTAGCAGAATAATTTGTTAGTAAATGAGCCCAGGAATGAAGCTGTGAATGACATCTATCCTACCCCTCTCCTCCCCCTGTAACACTCTTTGCAGATGTAAGAGGAAGGTTACTGTGATTTCAAACATTGGCTCTCTCACTTCTATGCAAACACAAGCACAACTTCAGGTGAAGGGAGTGGGATGATTTAGCTGTTAAAGCACCAGCCTTGGCTGTAGGAGTTAAACCTGCTCTACTTCAACTTTTGTGTGGTGTCTCAAGCAAGTTGTTTCAGGCCAGTGGCCCTCAGTGGCCATCATCACCTCAGTGCAGACACTGGGGTGGCCCCAGGGCACGTCTCTGGCTGGTGGGTCAGGCAGCAACAGCAGTGTCACAGCTGAGGTGTGCTGGGAGCAGAGTGAAGGAGGTTTGTCTGTCCGCTTCCCCCTCATGTCAGGCCTGAGGACTTTGGCACAGCCTTGCCTGCTTCCAGGAGTGCCAAAAGCACCTTCCCTCTCATGTTAATGAAAAGGAGCGTGGACACACGTGGTCAAGCACAACTGCAGAGAAGCCCCAATGCATTCCAGCCTTTCCATGGTGGCGTGGGTGTAGGAGTGAAACGTTGACTAAACTGCTGTCGGCAACCTCGGGAACAGGTGGCAGAGCAGTGCTTGAAAATCTCCTTTTTCCCCCTCCTTCTTCTCCCTCTAGATGAAGGTCCCTACAAGCAGAAGTGGCAGAAATAGCGAGGAAGACAGCATCAGGGAGGCCACAAGCTCTCAGCGGAGCAGCTCAAGGGACCGTCTCAGTGATGTAAGTACCATTCAGGAGAAAGCATCGCTTCATTGCAGCAATTCCCGCTGCTGACATGGCTTTTCATAAATCTTGCTGAACAAATGTTGGCATCCAGAGGTCACTGTGTAATAACTTTTTTTTATGTCATGATTGAGTGTTACGGCATAAGTGGTTGAGCTGCCTTGCAAACACTATAATCATGGTGCAAATAATATGATAAGCGAAAGATCAGAGATGGGAAAACAAAATGGAATTGTTATTCCTTGGGGAAAAATGGCTTGATGTTTTGTTTTTTCAAAGAAGTTGTGTTAAAAAGCTTTTTACAGCATCTTTGGGTTTAGCTGCTGCACGTAATCACATAGTTTGGGTGCAAAGTTAGTTCATCTAATTTTACGCTTCCTGCTGCCAAGATGTGAGAGGGTTTTGGGGGAAAGCTGTCTTTCTCTCAGGAAATTCGATGGTACGTTGAGTGAAATGTTATGATAAAACAAAAGCAAACGGTGCCTTAGTGTGTAAACACACAAATGGGCTTTTGAGTCACCAAGAAATCAATGGCAGTGCTGGGATAATTTTATATGAAGGCTTTTTGTGTTAGCAATTAGCATTTCGCCTTCATTAAAACATGATTTTTTACTAATTAGGACCTTTCCCGTTAGGAGAGATTTAAATGAAGAACAATAATCAAACGCTGGCACGAGCATGTCTGAAATATTAAATTTGCCATTTCAATGGCAAGCCACAGAAATCCCAGAGCGAGCGGTTTTCATGTTGAGTTCTATTAATGTAAAATATGCTTCATAACTAAAACCTGTCACAGAAAACGGCTCACACCAGCTAAATTCAATTGGACAGTTAATTTAGCTTTAAAATTGAAAACACTACCTCCGCTTCAGGATGCAAAAGGAAGAGGGGGGGAAAGCCTTTGATAAGTGTAATGTATTTGCTATTAAGGCTTTCAGAGCCCATTCTACAGGAGGAAAAGGGAGAAAAAGGGGAAAAAATGGCTCCCACAAATGTGTTTAAAAGCTGAAAGTATTTATTAAAAATGTCAGCAGAAAAGTGCTTTTGGCAGATTAAAGCGGGATTCAGCTTGACAGCTCTGACAGGAAAATGTGACGAGGGAAAATTCTCTCTACATGTTTGGAGTGTGAATGGGGCGCTGTAAACAGCCGACGCAGTGGGAGGAAGAGAAAAATAACGTGTCCTGTGATCTGCTTCCAGGATTGCGAGCCCACGCGCCGCAGTGGGGCCAGGCAGCCGGGGGGGGGCCGGGACAAATCCCCTTGCTGTGGGCCGTCTTTGGCTGTGTTATTAGTCAATAATGATGGTAATTTTATATACACATACATCGATGCGATTCTCCGCCTCCCCTCCCCTTGGCCACTCCTGACAGGTGCATGAGCAGGAGTGCCTGGGAGCAGCACTGTAATGTGGGGCTGCAGGAAAGGAATAACATATTCCAGTTTAGCCATTAGCTTAGGTCAAAGCGTTAAGTGGTCTTGGAGACTTTTCTTGTTAAGCTGATGCACTTCCAGTATTTCTCCTCCTTTCCCTTTGCCCCCAAAGTTGCAGGCTGAGCCTGTAGGAATTGACTCTTAGTGCCTAATTCCTGCAAAAATCTTCAAAGCCTGTTCAGCAGCCAGTGAAATTCAGTGGGAAATAGGCACTCTGTTCTCTTTTAGTCAGCGGAGATGCTTGGGCAGTGCCTGGAGGCCGGGGCACACTTCAGAGCTTTGCTGAAGCTGCTCTCGTGACCTGGCGACCCATTGCAAATGAGAATTTTCCAAATTAGTAATTAAACAGTTTGAAAAGTAAGGTTCATGAATCACGGAATGCTCTTCGTTCATTATTTGATGAGTGCAATTTAGCTTTAATTACATATAACGCTGCCTCGCGTACTGGTACATGTTCTGTAGCCTATTTAGCGACTGTCTGAAAGTCTTAGGAAGTCCCGTGGGTGCAATCAGATGGTTTTCCCCGTTTCTGTGCAAAGGGATAAGGAGGCAGACTGGCTCTCTTACTTTGAGAGGGAGCAGGGAAAGGGAGAGGAGACAACAACATGCTACTGAGTGTCGATTCCTGCAGGATTTTCTGTCCCGCCATGCCTGGTCCCTTTTGGCTCTGGAGCTGTATGTCCCAGCACGCTGTTTAAATAGCTGGTGTGCCGCTGGATTGGCACGACTCCTTGCATGTCCTCAGGATCAGGACCACAGGGCAGTCAGTGTGTCCAGGGAAGGCAGGGACTGTGTTTCCTGGAGGTTGGTGCTTACAAACCAAGGCTCTAGCACCCGGCGGTGCCCTAGCAGATGGATGCTCTGCAGCAGGAGGCACCTGGGCTGTTTCTCACTCTCCTGCTGTTCCTCGGTGCATTTGGCCTTCAGGACTGCTTTTTGTGCTGCCTTTCCCTCCTACGCCTTTCCACATTAACTGGGGTGAACAATGGAGTAAATGAGGCAGGAGGTGACAGGTCTGGCTGCTGTAGGGCAGCACACAGCAGGTGTGGTGGGAAATGTGTGCATCGAAGTGTCGGCTGTAGCGGTGCCACCTTAGGAGCGCTGAGTCCTTCCTCCAGCTTCATTGTGGATCCCCATTTCAGAGGTGCTGTTCTGAACAGCTCAGCCCCTCTGTGCCATTTGTTTCTTGAGGTGACTTGTTCAATGGGATGCCAGCAAGTTGTTCTTTATTTACATTAATGCATGTCATTAGTCTCTAATGGACCGTGAAGTCAAGAGGTGGCCTGGTCTGTCGTGAAATAATTGCACTCTAAAGAAAACTGAGGCAAATGATTGATTATGTTGTGCACACACACACACACACAAACAGCCATTGGTTCATCCATAACAAAACCCAGAGCATCTTGCTCCTTCCTTGCCACGAATGAAAATTCTGTGGGGAGAGAATGATACAATTTCATAGTGAGACAGTAATTGTCTGGCTTGTATAGTAAGTCTTTCCAGACATTACACCAAGTGCCATTTATTATGGGTCATTGGGGGGAAAAAATGCTTATTATGATCTAGTGAAATCATCTCTGGCTGCAGAGGTTTGATTTGTTGAGGCTGGGCTCTTCTTTGGGATGATGAAACTTCAGAGCAGAAAACCAGTGATATTTTAGCCCAGGCTTTGTGGTGCGAAGAGGGAATGGGAATCTGCCACATTTTATGTTCCCAGTGTTGATGTAAAATTCCCTTAAAAACTACTGCAAAGCTGATATGCCTCTTACACATGTACTCTTAAGTCTTCTACAACCAAAACAGAGTCAACAGCCTTTTTCCAAAATGGGATTTTCCTCTGCTGTCTTTCAGAGTGAGGTAATTGGAAGTTGCCAGAGAGTTAAGAGCCAGATAAGCCATACTGCTATTTTGTTGTGTTGACCCAAGTAAAAGTGGAAAGCTTGGGCATTTTGTTTTGGTTTTCCCCATGTTCCATAATTGTCCTAATCTTTTCTGATGTCCTGAACAGTCCAAAAATCCACACAGAGCCTTGTATAATGGCTTGAAAAAAGGGTTTTTATCTTTTTCTTGACCCATCAGCTTAAAAACTGCCTGCTTTTTAATGGATTTTCTCCCTCACTAAATTGAATGGATCGTCCCTCATTATCATTTAAATAGAAGCCTCACTCCCTGTGAACATGGAAAATTTGAATGTGGTAGTAGAGCTGTGATAATTTGAAATATTCGGAAGGTGGGGGCAAGGAGGGGGAACAGGCGGCAGAGTGCAGAATTGCTGAATGTAATTGTCATGGATTCTCAATTTTGTTGCCACAAGATGGGAAAATAGACTAATAATTGTCTTCCAACCCTAGTAGAATAGTTGCCCTAGTTAGCTGAAGCTAACACTCTAATTGTCATGGGGGCACAGAGATGAATGAGGATGTATGCAGGGCACAGCCAGGGCTAAATTGAGTGATATACTAAGGCAAAGAGCAAATTGGCAATTATTGGCCCAGCTGAAAAGGTTGGCAGGTGTGCTGCTTTCTCAGGAGCCCTTAGGGGGAAATTGGAAATATAAAATATCGACCATAAATACCTGCTGATTAGGAAATATGTTGCAAGAGGTGCTGACCACTTAAGAGTCAAAACTCTCCTTTTCAAGGGATTGGCTTCAGCTGTGCATAGAACCAGCAAGGGCTGCTACTCAGTTGTTGAGAGCCTTTTCCTCTCATCCCCCAGGCTATCTTTTCTAATTTTTCATCGTCCTATCCTCACATGTTTGTTTGCTTTTCTTTAAACATAATAAACGAAAAGCAGTCTTTTAGGAAATGCAAAGAGTTTCATCTCTCTAAATGTTCTTTGATAAGTGTTTAGCATATTGTATAGGCTAGATATAAAATTCTCTCTGGTAGATGAATACAAAATAACTTCTGTGATTTCTAATTCAGGCAGTTCACTGTGATCTGCTTTTCTTTGTGTGCCATCACAGGCACTGTCTCCCCCTCCCCTCCTACTTTCTGTACCATGCTTCCCCTGCTGGGGCACAGGGATTAGAGCAGCAGCAGGGTACAAAGCTGGAGGTCCCTCACGTGTGCCTCAGGCTGAAGTGATGCCAGAAGCACAATCAGATGAGCCTCTGAAATGAGAATTGGACCACATTCACACCACAGCTCTGTATTTATCCACACTGTAAACTTTGATGCACGTGGGATGCCTGGTCTTGGCTCCAGCAGGGTGGCAGTACCATGGTCAGGGGTGTTACAGAGCACATTGAAGGAGTTTTTGGAAGGCCTGGGGTAGTAACATGTGGGCTGCAAACTCTTTGTGGCATGTGCTGTCCATTGTTCCCCATGTGTGACACACTGGCATCTGATCTGCAGTTTGAAGAGCGGAATAAGACCATCCTAGGGAAATAGAGTAGCAATAGGATAGTTTTAAGACCCCTTCCACAAACCACGAGTCTTGGGAAACTGGCTTGAATATACATGCAAGGATATGAAACCTTGTAAGTCCCATTCTTCTGGAGGCAAAAATTCCCATCCCTTCAGCATGCTGTCTGCTTTTATCTGTGTCCCACAAAACGCCAAATGCTTGCATGACAACGGCTTCACAGAAATTAAGTTCTAATGACTGGCACAAAGTTTCAGGTAGTGAGGCATAGTTGGGAAGAAGAAAAGTCTGGAGAAGTTTTATGAAGCTGGCAGATGGTGATGCTTTGAACAGGAGCAGCACTCATGTAGGTTCTGTGCATTTCAGAAGTGTGAGGTGGTCTCCTGTTGTTCCTGGCTAACTGCACTCAGTTTGTTCATTCCTGATCAGTGGCTGTCTTTCCCTCTGCTGTCTGCAGCCATCAGCTGTAGGAATAAAAGTGTCTTGGGTGGAAGCTGTTTTGTAGCTTATCAAGCCAGTTACGGATGTTCAGACCTTGTGTAGTTTGATATCTTACCAGACTGGTTTTGCAGTGTTTCTGAGCATAACACTCTCTGTTTATCCAACAGAATAAAGTAAGTGAATTCAAGAAGGAACACATTCAAGCGTTGCACGACGTCCAAATCATTCATCATGTGTTGTGGTTATCTTGTCAGGTCCGGGTTTCTAATCTTAGTGAACATCAGATGCACTGGGTGACCTTTGCCACGTCAATTGAACTCATTGTATCAGCAGACAGGAGTGTGGCTATGGAAATCAATTGCATTAAGAGACTCTGTGTTAAGGTCTGGGATATCTCCTGCCCTTGGCTCTTTTTGCCCTCCTCCCCACTTACCCTTCTCATTCCAAGATATTTGAGTTTCATAAAGGACTTGCTTGGGAAGGAAATATGAGACTTCTCCAGGTATTAAAGCTGAACCCATGTTCTGTTGTTGAATGCTCTATAAATGACCAAGGAGAGGGTTAACACGTGCAATTCCTGGTGCCTCTGACCTCTCTGACTCTGGGAATGGGAAAGAGTGGAAGATGGGTACAGCTGAGGTGAATTTCATCCGGAACAGGTGCTATAAAACAGAATTCAAAATCAGATTTCTCTGTACATACTATTGATTAACTCTGCTGAGTGCTAACCAAGCAAATCAGCCTTGCAGCACTGGGCTGTATGGTAAGTTTGGGCCTGTGATTTAGCAAGGCAAGATTTGGCACTAAGTAGGAGCTGGGAATTCTGCCTCAGTTCCCTCCTCTGCTGGGGACTCCTCAGGTGCCACGGGGCACATCTGAGCCTTTCTCTGCCTCAGTTTCACACTAACACAAGGGTGGCATTAACAGCAGGGTTGGAGGCTGGTTTTGGGGACTGTCCTGTGCCACACAGGAATTGCTACTGCCTGAAAACAGCCATTTCAACAGCTGATTTGGAGGTACTTGATACACTCTTGATTTCAGCCAACAAAAGTGGCACATGTCAGAAAAGCAGGAATGAACTCTTGACATTTCTGGAATATGTTAATTCGTGTCCTTTAGCCAAAGAGGAGGGAAGGGAGCCCTACAAACGAGCTAGTTTTGTGGTTGTGCTGCCATCACCTGCTTTTAACTAATCCCCTTATAGTTAGGTTTTATATCAAGGATACAAAAGATCCAAGTGGAAACCTGCCTGTCCCATTGAGAGTGGGGAATTGGCTTGAGGTGCCCTATTACCTTGATTATTACTGGATTTTAAAGCCCTTCCTGCTCTCCATCGAGTTCAATAAGTAACCCAATAGCTTTAAGAAACTGAACAGAGAGTGTCTTAATTTCTTTTGCATCATGAGAGCAGTGGAAGGCCATGCTTTTATTTATATAAGGGAAATAACTTTTCCTGTCAATTTAATAGACAATCTTGGAAAACCTGCTGCAGGTTATTGGTGAGATTTTCTCATTATTTTCTTTTCTAAATTGCAGTTGCCATTTTTATCACAAAGAAAGAAAGAAATCTTTTAAATACAGTTGCAGATAGCAGTGTAACTCAAGCTCTCAAGGACATCAGTGAGGGGATAGTAGAGTCTTTCAGCAGTAAGATTTTGCCTTTGCTGCCAGAAAGGTGTATTTTTTTATATCCAGTATAATTAACATGAGAGCTATCCCAGGGTAGAAATAATTCACTCTGTGACATAACTGAAATGTCTTGTCTGTACTGTCTGGTTTTGGTTTTAACCTTGGGCTTAGAAGGAACCAAAAATCTTTAGTTGTAAAAGAGCACATCATCTGCAAAATATTATAAGCCATTTATCTTTATGCACAAATGCCACCTTAGCAATGCAGCTCCACTTTTGCATCATTAAATGCACAGACCATGCTCATTTTGCCCCTAAGTAATAACAGTCTCCCCTAGGAACAGTGGGTGTTCCAAAGAGCACTGGAAGAGACAAAAGCTGGCACTCAGGCCAGGCAGAAGGGGCTGCTGCCCTCCCTGAAGGTTTGCTCAGGATTGCTGTCCAGCTGGAGCAGTGGCTGCGGGCTCAGCGTGGATGTGGAGGGCTCGGCCAGAGGGCTGGAATTCTGTGCCTGCCAGCCCTGCTCTGGGTGGGCAGTGCTTGGGCTGTGGGGCACATCCCTCCCCACGTCCCACTTGCCCTGCAATGCTGGGGTTTGCAAGTGCAAAGGTTTTTGGAAAGGAACAGCATAGAGCAGCTGATGTGTCTGGCCGCAGGGAGCTGGCTGGGTGGGGTCATGATCCTGGCTTTGAATTGTGTGTTTGTCAGCCCCTTTCCTGCCTGCCATGGTTTCTCCAGGCAGTGCTTGAGGGCCAGAGCTGGGGCTGTTTGGGTGCCTGTGTTGAAGCAGTAAGAGCTGCTTTGGGTTTCAGTCTCAGGTGAGCCGAAGGTCCCAGGCAGGTGCTGTGCTGGTGGGTGCAGCACCAACAGGAGTGTGGCTGGCTGGGTGCCATGGGCTCCATCGTACCCTGCTGCTTGAGGCCCTTCCAACAAGGAGAAAATGGACCAAAACAGCAAATAGACTCTTTGGAGAGTAAGAGTTTTCTGACAGCCCTCCATGTAAGTGCTCCTGTCCTTGTAGGTAAGAGCCTCGGTAAGTTGTTCCAGCTGAAGGCTTGCCCCAGTAATTACTCCTGCCAGACAAGCACTCATTCACTGTGAAAGGAGGTTTCTTCAGCTTTGGGTAGATGCCAAGTTAAACTTCCACTAACATTTCTTATATTTGCAGCCACAATTGATTACTTTTCTCATTATTTGATCTTGATATAGAGACATACGGATTGAGCCATGTTTGTATTAACCCCCAAAGATTTTTTTTTCTTTAGTAACATCTATCACAGTTGCACACAAACTGTTCTGCTCTGGCACTCATAGATGATATTAGCTGGGTTTTTTTCAGAATTGCTCCATGTGGCAATTGGTATGGATCTGCCTCAAGAGCCACAGTGTTCCCAGCTTTTCCAAGAAAGCAATAGTGGTTTGTTGTGCAGAAAAATGCATGCAAACAGCCCTGGAGAGTGTGGGGCATGGTTGTGCATAAACCTAATTGTTGGAAAAGGTTTTACAGGTTGACTCCAAAGTATTCACCACTTACTAACTTTATATATGCAATAAAAATTCTGAGGGAGGGGAAAAGCCCCACCCTTTTTGACCGCTGATTTTCAGGAAATTTGATGCTAAACCTTTTAAGAGAAAAGGGGTTCTTGGATGTGAAAAATGCTAGAGTAAATTGCCATTCAGTTTTAATTATTTATGATGTAACACTTTATTCAACAACTGATTTTATTGTTTTCTACTCAGTGGTTTTAAATCAGTGGTCTGCATATTCCTGGGGTTCTTGGACAGCTTGGGATGCCTGAAAGTTATCTTAAAAAAAACAGGTCTGTTAGTGTGTTTGAGCTTGTTGTCCAAGAGTCTGCTCCATCCCAGGAAAACATTTTGTGTGTGCACCAAGCTCAAAGATTGAAAATAACTGTGAGAGTGAAAATGCTCTGAGGCTGTTTCCCTAGAGAGAAGCTTCTAATGAAACCTCTTGTTTCTGTTTTTGGTTATTATTTCCAATTTGTTAGACCTTGTCATTCTTGGTTAAATCTCAGTTGATGGAGGGCTAGAGTGAGAACTTCCACCCTTTCTCCTTTCCTCCTCCTGCCTTTCCAAGCAGGTAATTTGCCTCCTCCTCATTTCTGTGTTTACTTTAGGTGAACTGCCTGATCAAGCTCTCCAAAGTGTTGGAACACATAATTGTGTTCAGCTGCTTGACATACTTATGTAGACAGCAGGATATTGTTAATAACCTTTTTCTATACAAGGCTGAATTCCATGAGTACTTTGGGGTATAGAGTACCTAGAGAGAGGGATAAGTTTGTCATAGTTTCTCAAAAATAGGGGTAAATGCTACCACCCTTCATTTTGCTGGTCTGTAGCTTTCTTTCTGGGCAGTATATATTAGAGAGATTTATAAATCCCTACTCTTTTTTTGTAGTGTTTGAAGGCAGTGGCCAAATCCGTGTGCCATATACAGAAGGTGGGAATTCAAATGCTGTTACCAGTGTTGTTGCTGCCTCAGGCTGCCCTGTGGAAGCTGTCCTTTTCCAGCAGCACCGAGGTCTCTGGAGCTACAGCAGGACAGAGGGGCAGGTGCAGCATCCCAGGGTGGGGACTGGCACCCTCGTTCTTGTGCCAGCTGGTGAGAGGGTTAACAGGGACCCCTCCTCCCACACCCACATAATTGTAGGGCTTTGCTCTTGTCTCTTCTTCACTTTGGGAACTTTCCTCCATGGGCACTTGGCTGGAGAATTGCCTGTCTGGTGTCAGAGGCAGGTGCAAGCCAGTGGCACAGAGCTTGCATGGGCAGGGCAACAAGACAATTGTGTCTTCCACTGAGAGCAGGAGGCTGGAAAAGCTTTCTGTGTATATCTAGGTATCCTCTGATCAAAAGGTTTTCTAACTGCTAGTACAAAGGGACTGTTATCTTGGTGAAAAATTGCAAGTATTTGTAATCAGTTTGCATCAATCTCTTTGGGGTGTTGGGCTGTGCTGATTTAGTAACATGGTAACTTCTGGCATTGCTGCAAAAAGACAAGACAATCCTCAAGATCAGCCTGCAACAATTCAGTATTTTTGGTACCCATTAGAACATCAGTCTTAGAAACAGGACTGCTAAGACTCCCTGGATCTTGTTTAATAAAATCATGTAGTAAGGGCATCATGATTATAAATCACACTTGGAAATTGGCCTGCAGAGTACTCACTGGGTTACGTGGTGTCGTGTGTTCCTGGCTCCTTTTTAATTTCCGAAAAGAAGGCTTATGGCAGCAGCTGGAGCTGGAGGTGGAATTCATTTAGCTGCTTCGAGAAAGCCACTGCCAGCAAAAACCCAGCAGCTCAACAGTCTCTGGTCGTAGAGAGGGGAAAGGGATCCAAGTGACTGGAGCTGGTGTAATGAGAAGGAAAAGAACCAAATGATTTGGCAGCATGTGAAAGAGGTAAGGATGTGGTAGAGAAAGGAGCAGGAGGAGCTGAAATGAAGAGCAGGAGTAAACAATGTAATTTAACTTATTCAAAAGGGACAGAATGCTTATTAAAGCTCTGAGAGATGATAAATTAGTGCTTTGCTGCTATTGTTATTTCAGATAGAGTTGTCATATGGTAACGCTGCAGCAATGAAGGCTGGAGGCTCACGGATTCGTAGAGGGGAATGGAAAGTGGGATATTTGGTTACATGATTGAGAGTTGGAGTTGATGAGGCAAAGTGCACAGCCGTGATTCTGGAGAGCATCCTTACATGTGCGTGCTGTTCCCAGGAAGGTGCCGTCACATCCTGAAGAGGGATGGTTCAAAGTGTGTGTCCCACTGCTATGAAGACATATCCCACGCTGAGAGCTTTTACCTTGGTCGGGAGGAGCTGTCGAAGCCCTGCTCTGCCTTACGAAACCCTGTCTGAAATAGCCCCAGAGCCCTCACCTGGAAGTGCTCTTTGGCTGTTACTCCTGTGGCAGCACACAGAATATCAGGAGATCATTTGAGGTTGTGGAGTTTTCCCCTAAGGAATACTGGGCTGGGGGAGGGAATCGCAAAATGATTCTTATCTTACATTACACAGAATCTCTTGCATTACTTACTGTGGCATATTGTTTCCTCCCACAGAGTTCTGCTCAATCGCTTTCAGGAAGAGGCTACTCCGTAAGTCATTTTACAGCTAATTCTTTCACTTCTGTTGATGTTGATTGCAGAGGTTTACACTACCTATTGCACAGCCACTGACATGGAAGAAATGCAGAACAGAAACAGGGTGAGAGCACAGGGCTGTCGTGCACCTGGCAGGGGACAGCCCTGACATGTGAGAGTGCATTAAGAGCCTGGGGGCTTCTTAATTTAATATTATACTTATAGGGAGGGGGTTTTTTGTCATTTTATGGTGTATTTCAGCTAGGTAGTCACCTCTGGAGAATTATAAGACCTGAGTGGGGAGAGTTTTCAACACCAGCAGGAGATGCTTCTCTCCTCTCCTCCCTCCCCATACAGGTTTTCATCTGTGTGTTAAATACAAGAATCAAACACACAATTACTCCCATTTTATGAAGAATTGTGCCCCTCACCATTGTGAACAAAAAAAAAGGTCAATATTCTCCTATTTACAAGCTCTGAGTTGTAAAACAAGCTCGCTTGTTTTCAGGGGAGGGTGTTGCTGGTGTTTCCTTGGCAGGAGTGCCACAATGTTCTAGGGTGGTGTTACAGGGTCAGGACATGTCTGCCTGTGTATGCAATGTACCAGACTTGTTTAATTGTCCGTTTCTGTTCATATGTACCTTATTTGTATGTGCAATAATGACATTTCTTCATGTAGAGGTGGATTAATTTGTTTATTTGGGGTACATTTTCTGCTCAGCTGTCCAAAAAGGCAGGCACAGACATCACTGAGTAATACAGAAACAGGAGAGGGTGTTAGAGGCTTAGCAGAGTCAACATGAAAATTCCTGGAATCACATTATATCTGACTCTCAAAACAAATGTATGGTGGGGAGACATGATACCCGGGTTGTTCAGCCAGTAAGTCATGTGTAGTGCAAAGGTTAGAGATGAAGGTATATGCAAATATGAACATAAATGTCTTAGTCCAGCAAACGATTCCTGCCTACGCTGATTGACAGTAATTGCTGCTTTCACAACCTCTGCCATGATAAAGTTTTGCCTTCTAGGTGAAATGGTCCCAAACTGTTTTATACCAAGAGCTAAAGCTGCTCATTCTCTGTAGGACCAGAACAAGGGTGGATTTTATGTACTTCAGGAAGTTGATGTGGAGGCCTGGAACACATTTCTTTTTACAATAATCACCAGAATTATTTTCTTTCAATAATTTATGTTGTAAGTTTAGGGTTGTGTGATGGAACTTGCTGAGCTTCTACCCAGTGCACAAAGAGAAAAAATTCCCAGGCAGTGCAGAATATATGGTCTGATTTCATAGCAACACGGTCACATGCTATCATGCATATGATCAGAAATTCGTAATACAAGATTAAGTATATTTTCATCACAAAACCATTACAAAACAGCACATGACTTGAAAAGTCTCACAGTTTTAATGAAATAATGTCACAAATTTTTAGACAGTAGTTACATGTCTACTAAGTATTCTCCTGTCTAAATCTTGCCAGTATCCCAGGTGAGTATCCTTGCTTAATTCATTGAGGGATGAGGAATGTTTGCTTTAGGACCCGCTGAGTGCTGCTTTCCATACATGGGGACAGTCATATTCACCTAAGCTTCTAAAGGCTGATGCTTTATCTTCTAGTTGTCTGTAAAATGCCATGCATGCCCATGGCACCACATAAATAATAATGAATCATCTTCACAGATTTTATGACTGAGGGCATGGTTTGGGAACTAAACAATTTCCCAGTGGCTATAACATAGGTTGCAAAATTGTAATGGAAAAAGCCCAAAGAATTCTTCTCAGAGTCTCAAGGCCAATAAATCATAGGGCTGTTTTCTTCCATTGCTGGCTATTCAGAAATTTGCTTTTGTTTCTCAGAGAAATGATTTTGAGAATATTACTAGCTCCTTCTCTGTGCATGTGTGGGGACAAGGGTCTCTTATTTCGCCGGCCCGTAACTTCTCAAGGGAGGTAAGAGCTTTCTGCATGCCAGGGCAGTATTTTGAGATCATGAGTAGTGTGAACTGGCATTGCTTTTCTTTATGGATTGTCATTTTCCCTGTTAAACTGCCTTCTGCCCCACCACATGCCAGCTCTTGAGGCTGTTTCCCCCAAGGCTCTGATGCTGCTCTAAATTGATTTAGCCTAAGTCAGAGATTCCCACTTCCAGCACTGCCAGACCTTGCTGGCCCAAACTTGCTTGGGAAGCTGATTCTCCCAGGTGGCACAGAAACGTTCAAACCACCAGATCCAGACAACTGGCCCCCCACCAGGAGCTGTCCATAATATCTATAACAGTTTTCATTTTCTCACGAAAGCAGCTGTATATGAAACATTAAGTCACTGTTTTGGCTCTGGCCCTGTTTACATCGAATGGGTTGTTTCCCAGACATGGGGAAAGCAGTGGTAGCAGGAGGCACGCTGGAGGTGCTGCTGTGTTGGGTGTTCCTCCTGATAGCTGTGCTGATGGCTTGTGTTGTGGAGGGCTTGTGGAACGATGATCTGTATCGTTATTCAGTGAAGTTCTTGTACTGGGTTCCATCGGCAGCTGTTTAAATACCACAAACTATTTTGTGCGTGCTCAGTTTTAATTACCTCGTTCTGAATCTGCACTCTTCACCATTCACTTGCGTCAGCTTTCCTTGCAGAGATGTTTGCTTTCAGAAACATTTGTAGAAAATGCACATTTTAAGGAAATGAGCATTTGCAAAGTGAGAACTTAAAACCTACATTAGGAATCTTGCATGAAAAATCTCAGTCCAAGGTTTGGCTCATCCAGCTGAGCCATCAAGGCCTGTCTGGGCACTCAGAGCAGGCTTATTCATTGGTGAAAAACCTCAGTGAATGCCTCATCCATAAAGTACAGACTGTGGAGTTAGAGTCAGGAAGAAAACTAAATACAAGTGTCTTAATGATTAACTCCTGAGTGCTGGATATTCCAGCAACTTCCTTGGCTTCAGGCTTCCCACGAAACATTAGGTGCCTAAGTAAGTAGCATGCTTGAAATAACTGTGAAATTTTGGTCTCATTGAAGTTACCACATAACCTGTGGTGAACTCCAGCTGCACCTAGATTTAATTTGAGCCTCAAAACCAGCGTTAACAGTGACCTAGCACATAGTTTCAGAGTCTCCTGTACATATCACGGACAAAATTTCATATAACCCTATTTCCCAAAATAAAGTTTCCAATGCATTTACTTTTAATTGGACAGGATGAGACATTTCTATGTCTGTACTGCTGCTGCAAGCTCCTTCTCTCATCAGTAGCATGTGTTTCATATCCTTATCTCATTAAATGTATACTTCCGCTGTGCTGAGGAATAGAACACGAATTTGTTTGTGGAGGTTAATATCTCGTTCTCTCTATGACTTGATGGTTGCATTTGTGTGATAAACTACTTCAGCCATTCGTCACATTTCCTGCATGCACGAATGAGATTAGTGATTTTAGTCAGAGAGGTCTGTCTGTCCTCTGAGCAGACAAAACAGATTCTCTTTTTGGTAACAGGATGAGAGGCCTGTCTACCTGAAAATGCACTGATTTGTTAACAAGTACACAGAGAATCAGAAATGAGAGTTAGAATTATTTGAGGTTTCTATGTATCACTGATACATATCCACCCTATGGATGTTTGTCAAATTTATTTCTAATAGTTAATTTAGAACCAAACATAGTTATAAAGTAGTTACAATGAATATCAGTACATACAGTTTGTTATTAGTGGCTAAAAAGTCACAGTTGTTTATAAGGTTGAGCACACTGTAGAGACAAACCCAAGCTGCAGTAGAACTTTACTCAGTTTCACAGAGAGGATGGAAAAGGATAGAACTGGGGAATATGTGGTAGCTTAAAAAAATAAACAAAAAACCTCTTCCAATAAATTATGTAGTTTATTTATAGAGCATCTGTGCAGCTGTTCGTCTTCTAAAATGGAAGGGGCTAAAATGTGGGAGTGAATAAAAGAAAAAACTTGAAAGCATATGGCAAATGGATAGCCAGTGAGCCAACCTGTCTGAGTGTGCCTTGGAACGAAAGCACAGGAGGATGAGACGTCTTTGTTTGGTTTTATTTGTTCTTGAAAGGGCTTTTTTTAAAAAATGAAAACAGTAACATACACTTGGCAACAGCAGCAGCTGATTTTTATTCTGAGCTTCTGTAAAATATCAAAGTCTTTGTAGCCTAGTCAAATCCCTGGCAGCTGATCAAATTCTGTTATTTTACATCTTCCTTGTTGAGCGCCGGAAACCAGTGTCTCAGATAACTCGGGCTGGAGCTCGTGGATAGAGAGAAATGGGCACAACACCATAAGGTTTGCAGAGACTCTTGGGTCATCCCGAGTCAGCTCAGTGCTATCTGCAACCTTCATTCCTCCTGCTTGGTGACGTAGCCTGAGAACAGTTATCTCAACCCCTGGGTGAAGTTGAACCTGAGGTGACTCAGGCAAGCACTGGGTAGGCTTTGAGCACCCTGAGCCCACTGACTGCCTGGACTGCAGTCTGCCCCTTCCTGCTCCTCTCAAATGATCTTGTTCATTTCTGGAACTGGCTTTTCAGTTGCTAGCAAAGATCTTTACAGCCATCCAGGACTCCTGTCATGTGCTGTGAGCTCAGTGTTGCTGTACAGTGGGGCTGTTGCTGCCCACAACCACCCTGCCCCTGTCAGATCTCTTTAGCTCGTGGCTGTGAGTGCACTTGCTGGGACAGCCAGTTCTGAGCTGCATTCCCCTCTTTGCAGCACAGAGATAGTGCCCAGTGCAGTGGCCTCAGTGGGAGGGAGGACAGGTACAAATGGCTGCAAAGTGCTGGGAAATCATCCACCGAGGAACTGTAGACTCTGCAGGTTTATATCCCCTGTAAAGCTCTTTTCATGGCCTCTTTCAGTTTTGTGCCAGCTCAGTGCAGTTCTGTGAGACCCTGAAGCAGATGGTCCCTGCTAAGGAGACTGTTCTCATGCCAGAAATCCTTGGTGTGAGCATGGGCAGGTTCACGGCTTCGGTGTAATGGTTACGGGGGCTCACTGACGATCACACCAGCAGCGTTCCCTGATCCACTCTGTGCTTCAAGGATGCTCTTGGGCTGTTAGGTTGGAACCAAATTATGACTTGGAAAAGGACCTTTAACAGCATCTCTTCTGTACAGACCTTGAGTCGGTACCACGTCCTACATGGACCCCAGGGATGACTGTATACCATGGTCTTTAAGATGGCCATGGAGAAACTGATGTCCTGAGAAGGATAAATTTCTACATGAAGATAATAAAATTATTGCAGTGAAGCATGTCACACTTCTGTTTGGGAATTCCTGGTGTGCTTCCCTCATGGTGTAGAAGCACGCTCGGTGACCAGAGGCACACTGGAATTGTAACTAACGGGGTTTCTCCACCTGCTGCTCTGTCACACGCTAATGAAAAATCTCTTCTGTAGGTAGGTAACATTTCTTAGCTAGGCTGGAAAATTCATTGTATTTTAGGACCTCTGAAAAATTAGCATTTTTCTGTGCCAAAAATCGATATTGGAAACAGGGCTCTTGTTATGAATCTAAAACTCCTTGAGCTGGAGCCAAAGGTAAATGATAAAACTGAATTTAATATGTATTTCCTACAATAGTGTGCCTGTGGGCTGGCAATGTGAGCAAGACTTTCTGGACAAGATTTATGAATAGGGAGGTAATAATTCCAAAATAAGTATCAATCTCCTTTTGCCATGATGCCAAGCATAAAAGAAGGACTCTAATTGTCTTCTTCTGGACAAGATAGGTCCCCTTCTGGTGGAACAATATTCTGTCTTCTTTGAAGACAGATAGAGAAAAGAAAAAGGGACTATAAAAAAAAAGTGATGTGTCCTGAAAGTGCAATGACAGCACAAAAGATTTAAAAATATAGAAAAATAATAATATGGAATAGAAGTGTAATGTATTTTGAAAGGAGTTTTCCCTGTAAAATAGGAGTTTTAGACAGTCAGGAATAAAATGGTGGGTGTCAGTCCAAAGCATTTAACTTCTGCTGGTTTTCTTTTCCCATGTTCCTAAATAGCCTCACTTCACAAAAGCTATCTCCATGCTTGAATTCACCTGGACAGGTGGAGTTCACTGAATAAATAAAGAGTTTGTTTGCTCTTAGTGCCATGTGGGATGGAGCCAGGTTGCTGTAAGCCAGCTGAGGAGCTGGCCCTTGGCTCCAGGGCCTGCCCCATAAGCCATGAGCTCAAATTGAGCTGAGTAATTAGTACACATATTATTCCAGATCTGTGGGAGCTCTTCTGAGGGTTTTTGAAATGTCCCATGAAAAGCTTAAGCAGAAGTACAAACATAAATAAACTACATACTTCAGCTTTACAAATACTGAAGTCCATGAACTTCCTTACAACGCATTTTCCTTTAGAAGTTCCCTTTTCTGAAAGTCTGTTTCTTCTTAGATGACCTCTGCTTTTAATTAGGATGAAAAGTCCCATGGATTTTCACTCATCTCTACAGCCGTAAGCAAGCACAAAGGGCCCTCTCTGCCTGAGTTTCCCCCTGCCTGAGCATGGCCTTGGCAGAGGGGCTGCCTCGGAGGCTCGGCAGTGGTGCCCCTTTGTCCCTGTGGCCAGAGTGGGACGGGATGATCCCGATTTCCATAAACCCCCCAGCGGCAGGGAGGCACAGCCAGCTGACACCGTGAGCCCTTGCGAGCCCCTCGAGGGACAGGACGTCTGACTTGTGTGTGATTTTTGCCCGTGTTTTTAATCTCCCTGCCACTGCCCTCCGCTCGGGGCAGTGGGGGGGAGCAGACCTCTAATCTGAGTAGAAAGACGCTATTGTTGAACAGACGCGTCCCCCGAAATTCCCAGTGCTCCTTGGCTTTCGGGCTGGGATAACCTCGCTGTCACTGGCCTTGCAGGCTAAAATGAAAAGTTGTCCTAAATCCATCTTGAATTCACCAGCCTGGAAAGGATTACATCCTGCTGAAGAGGAAAGGCAGAGGATTTTGAGAATATCTGGTCTTTATTTCTGGACCTTTTTGATTAAGACTGTCCCAAAGCAGTTGTCTCATATGTGTGCTGTAGCTTTCTTTGTGTAGCAGGGCAGGGTATTTGCTTGTCTGTCTCATCTGTTTTCATATTGTTGTTTGCTCTCATGACTCTCTTTCCTTAGAATTCATTGCCTTGTTTTAACTCTCTTTCCTTTCTGTTTACCAAAGCCAACAAAAAGATGATTAAAGCAGACAGCTGATTAGAATCAGGGCTCCTTACCTAGCTACCACAGTGAGCAGGGGTTAAGTGTGGGGCCTCTTGGGGGATTTGCTTTTGATTTTTCTTTAATTCTCTGATAGCCTTGTGCAGTGAGAATGGGCAGTGCTGGTGTTTTTATAACTACAGGGAGGGTTAAAATAGCCCATTTCTGAGGGCTGCCCATGCACTGGTGCTTGTTGTGCTAGGCTCCTCAGAGGAAACTCATGGGGGTGGGTGGAACAGGGGTTCACACTCTCTTGTTTTGTCTCATATTTCACTGTGCCCTTGCAGAAACTGCACCCAAAACCAGGGTGTGTAAGGGAAGCAGCAGAGGAAATAAGTGCCACTGCAGAATGCAGTTGTGGAAATAAAAGGTGAGCATGTTTTGTTGGCCTTGATAGTTGGTGAACAAGAGAGATCAAGGAAAAGGGATCGATTGCATCAACTTTGTGGGTGTTATTTGCATTAGAGAACACTGTCTGTCATCTTGAAGCATCATAAATATTTAATTGTGCAGCTCAGTGGAATACCCTGATTGCTTATCAGTCCCAAAATGGTTTTCCCTATGTTAAACTGTATTGAAATAAAGTCGTCTAGAGAGGGTAAGCTCTTTGGGTGATGGTCACTGCACATCCAGAGTGTAGGGAAGGGTTCCTGTAGGTTGGTGGTTTTTACTCAGTTTCATCACTTGTATTTCTTCCTTATCACCTTTTTTTAAAAAATGGGATGTGTTATTATAGGCAGGAGAGATCTTCAGTTTCTTCTTCCCTGTCCTAACAGAAGACAAGAATGCAACTTTAATTTAGCAAAACAACAGATGCAACCCTAAGTTGCTCTCACACCAAAGAAAACTTTTGGTAACATGCTGAAGGTGTGGGGGCTCTGCTGTGAAAGCTGCAAATGGGTGAAAATCTGCTGTAGGCTGAGGTTTCTCTCCTCGCTTCGTGTTTCAGCCTGGATTGCGATAGAGCTGGCTGCTAAAATGTGAATGTACTGGGCCGTGTGGTTCCTCTGCAGTGGGAAGGCAGCTCTCCTCCCTTGCCTATGGGGTGAGAGAACAGAGGGGCTCTGTGCTGGTGTCCCTGTGCAGGTGGTTCAGGGAGGAGCCTGGGGTTCTGGGCTGCCTTTCTAGGAACTGTTCAGCTCCTGCTGCAACAGTAAAAGAGTTGCTGGAGAGCAACTTTGTCATCTGCAGTGCTTGCACTGCTGGAAGAGGAGCATTCAGATGGAAACCGTGGTCAGCCATGTGAGATGTTTTCTACGCAGGGTCAGTGTTTTTGCTTCCTGCTGCCACAGCATTTCAGCATCACAGCTGCTCATGGTCAACACCAGCCCCAGTCACCATGACCTGCTGGTAACATTTTAGAAAGGTGTCCCTTCTCCTTTTTATAGCAAATAAATAAATGAAACTATAAGAGACTTCCTGTGTGGTGCAAAAGGACCAACTGCAGTTCTAGAAATCCGGAGAATGGAGGGCAAGAGCAGAAAGTAAATGAATCCATTGTAACTTGGGTGTGAGATAGGAATCATGCTGGGGTGGAAGATCTTTGCAATACCATTTGGCAAGTGGTAAGGCCGAATACTCTCTGCTTCTTCCTTGTCTCTGTTTTATTAAATACCTTTAGGGAGGCAATGGTACGGCATTGCTGTATCCAAAAGTTGTTTTAAACCCTTCAATCAATGTTACTTAATTTCATGGAGAAATTTTTAACTTCCAGTTCACAGAATACCCTGTGTTTCAGCATAGTTTTCAGGTGATTGTAGCTGTTCTCTCTTTTCTCAGCTCGTCACAGGTCAGAAACTCAAAGGCACTGAGGTTGAGTAAAACAATTGTTCATCACTCTGAGCTCTGCTTTGTTTTTGTGGGAATTGTCTGCTTCTGTAGAACCTTCAGTTTCATTACTTGTTATAAGGTTTTTTTTACTAACCTGCTCTTGGAACAGATACAACCACCAAAGCTGCTTTTTAATTAGCCATGTGGCCCATCCGGTGTGGATGTGCTGACGTCCTGGCTGTACAATGTACTTCCAATGAAAGGGAACAGTTTGCCATAGAGTCTTGTAACCTTGAGGTCAGTCTTGAGCTCAAAACTGCTTTTGATTATGGAGTTAGTGTGTGTCCCAAAAATATAATTTAAAAAATCCAGCAAGCACTAGCGGTCCTTACACAGTGCTGCTGAGTTACACACTCAAGTGGTATCACATCTAGATTTTAATGGAATTAACTGCTTTATTTGTAGATTCTTTCCAGATGCCGTGCTTCTGGTTGTGAATATTCAGAGGTTTGCAACTAGAATGATGGAAAACTGGCATACAGCTACATCACTGTGGATGTGGCTGCAGTGGTTTCTACAGGAATGTAGCCTGATTCATACCTTTACTGTCTGCATTTCATCTCTTGTGCTATATGATGGATAAGACTTAGTGTGCCTGAACACTTACAGCTTAGATCTGTAGTATCCTGAGGAATTTTCTTGTCTGATTAATTCACCACATGTGTTCACCAGAAAGCCTCAGGACCTGGCAGTTTTTGGGAAGATGTTAGATGTAGCTGCTAGGTGCTTACAAACCTCAGTTCAGTTTTTTTAGACTGGTGCATTGTTATCTGTAAACAATAAGAAATCTTTGGGTTGATTAAGAAGCTATCATGTGTGGTTCATGGGTTTTCTGGACATGGGGTTGAAATGGTTCATGCTGCCCTTGAAATCAGCTAATCAAAGCAGGGCAATTTTTGGACATCCTGTAGCAATTAGGGTGCTGTAGATGAGGGATGGTACAGACTGTGTATTGTGTGCTTTGAACTCATGCAGCAGCTTTCTCAGACCAGTTGGCAATCACCAAATGAAAAAATTGTTGCATTTGAGGTGGATAAAGCATATATGTGTTTTAGTGGATTGATGAAATTCTGCCATCACCTGCAAGGCAGCAGCAGCATTGAACAGCTGAGAAGCTAAACTTAGTGGGATACTTGTAATGAACCAAAGATCCAAAATTTGATCTCAAAAATCACATGTCTAAAGGGCTTTCTCTGCACACATTCCTCATAGCAAAATACAAACAGGTGTTGACACAAGCGTGGTTGTAAGGCTTGTGACCAAAGTTAGATCAAACCTCCCCTTCCAGTTCACAGAACACATTTTCCCCATGCATTCATGTCTCTTCCAAAGCTGCTTAATAGCATCTAATAGCATCCTGCTTTAAGAGAAAAAGAGCTCGAGTCATGAAGATTAGGCTGTCACAGTGGAGATGCCTGAGGCCACAGAGCACAGTGTATCTGGCAGCTGGAATGGGTGCAGGGTGCTGGAAGACTTTGCCTGAGCATCTTTCCTTTCCCCTAAAGACTCATTCTCTGAGGAGCCCTAATTCAGCTCATTTCTATAGAGCTGGAGAAGAGGGCAGGAGAGAATAATAAATGGTCCCTTGAAGACAAGAGACAGCAATAGACGCCACACAACGACCCAAACAGCCTATTTAACCGCAGCCAGTTTCCTGCTGAAGATTCATTTCGAAGAGATTGCGAGAGCACTTGAGCAGGAAGCTGCAGCTTCACCAAACGGTTTCAGTATCAGTGTGTTATCTGTGGTCATTCCCCTCCACAGCCTGCGGCTGGCTTCTGGTTAGCAGAGACAGACACTTTGAGCTGAGCTGGCATCAGTTCCCACCTACTTAATCAGTTAAGTTGTGAGCCCTGTGGTTAGCTCGAATCCCCTGGTCGTCTTGTGGATTGCCAGTGACAGGAAGGGGGAGATGCATTGAGTGGTTCCGACAGGAATAGCTTGGTTATCTGATGGTCACCCCAGAGACTGATAAAATTATGTGAGCTCTTTTCTGAGAAGACATCAAAAAAGCAGAAACTGTTGTCTCTAACCACCTGAAGAGTTTACAACGTCAAGGGAAATTTTGCTTATCTTGAAAGCCTCAAAACTGTTAACCCGCCTTCACCACTGCAGACCACAGCACTGCCTCAGACTCACGGTGCACAGAATGGAGTACAGACCGTCCTGTGCAAAGCTGTAAATTCTTACTGAGGAAACATTATCGTTCAGATCTTCCAAAATTACTTTGGCACTTCAGATTCAGAGGTGAACAACTTGAAACATATGAGAGGAACTGAGCTTTTCAGAGGAAGCATGCTCTGTATTTTTAGAAAACTTGGCCTCCTTGAGTTTGTCGTGTTGTCAGGAGTTTGGGCATACAAAGTGATGAATCACTTTTCAAAGTGTAGCCTGTTTGATGAGCCTGGATTGATCTGAAGCCAGAGTGATGGTGACTGTGACAAGGGCTTGCAAAGGTTAAACAGAGGAGGTGCTCATATCCTGGGTATGACTTGGGGCATTTGGTTTGGTTTTGGCATGTATTTGCTGAGCAGACTTCAGGATCAGAATGGACTTCAGAGAGAAACTTAAGCAAATGAGGCTTTAAATTAATGCATTCAAAGAGGCCTTGGGCAGGTTCCTATGAGCCTCAGTGCCTGAGTACCTCTGGCCTTAAAACAGGGTAGTGATACTTGGGTCTTTTCTTGAGATGTGTAGATGGGAGAGTGTTTTACCGAGTATTTACTAAAATAGGTGAGGTAGTTCTGAAGATCCACTTAATTTTTTTGTCTTGTGCCTAGCTCTGTGCTGCTCGTCCCATGTCCCTGTCTGACCATCCCTCTCCTCAAACCAAGCCCCTTGGCTTCTGTCCCAGGCCACACCTTGCAGCCCAGCTCCCCACGCTGCAGGTGCCTGTCCTGGCAGTGGCTGCACTCCTGCAGATGCTGCTGAGCAAGCGTGGGGAAGGCAGTGCTTCCCACTAGAGCAAGGGACTGGGATGTCACGTTCATGGTGAGAGGCTCTCATGGCTGATCCAGAGCCCTCACGCCCATCACACCAGCCCTGGGCACTCCAGCCTCTTCCTCACTGCTGGCCTTGGAATAAAAGCAAAGGTGGACTTGGCAGCTGGGCTCCAGCAGCACAGCCCCACCCTGTACCTGCGCATCTCAAAACTTCACACTGAATTCACACAAGGTGATGTGTGATTTGTAGCTGTAATGATCACCATGATGAAATCCTGCTCATCTGCTGCTTTTGTTCAGGTTTTGAAATCACGGCTGGGTGTTTGTAAGGGTGTGTGTCCGTACAGGAGGCATAAGAGATGCTTTAGTCTGCTGACGTCGTTTGGCTCAGCCTCTGCCAATGACAACCACAGCAATCAGTGTATTTTGGACTCAAAGCTATTTCCTTTCCTGATGCAGATTATGTCTGGTATGCATAACGTGTTAATTTAACAAAGCAGTTCTTTTGATACAGCTTTAATTTTTTAACAACAGCTCGAAGGCAATGATGTACAGATTATATAGTGTCAGTTTCCCAATTAAAGTTTTACAGGAAAATACTCTGGTTTTGCTTTAAGCCTGTTTTGAATTCTTCCTTCTGGCACTTGTGCAAATGGAAACTGTGCTATTGCAAGGCATCCATTTGAAACCTTGAAATATTTATTGAGGCTGCATTGAATACTGAAGCAGGAATCTTCCTGTAGGCTGTTGATGTCTGTCATACGCATTTATTTTGTAATTAAATGTCTGGAAGCTCGTGTGTGTGCCTGAGTGGTTGGTTTCTTGTGTTTTATTTTTTGCAGGTTTTGTCATTGTTACACTGGTTTTTCTGATAAATGTTTTTAACTCGTCACTTTTAAGAGTTCTATGAAAAATTATCCAAAGGCAGACCACATCTTTGATGTATAGCGATGAACCTCCTACTAACTGTTGTGCAGAACACTGAGGAGGTGGCTAAACCACTGCCCTTCCTAGAACACCAGACCTTGTGGAGCTCATTGATGCAGCAGAACATGCCTGTTTGAAGGTTGTGGGATGGAGAGCACCTGAAGGGAGTCGCTGAAAAGATTTCATTCTTGGAACACTACCCACAAAGTGAACTATTTTTTTCTTTCCCCATCTTTTCCCTTTGTCTTGGATAATATCAGGTCAGTGTCCTTTCCTGTTTATATAGGCTGGAAGCAACAGGGACTGACCATATCCAAAATTGCCCCCAGAGTGTGTTCCAAGGGATGTGGTGGTGTGGAGCATAAGCTGAATCTCAGAGGGCAAGACACTGGCATTAGACAGGACCAGGAGTCATCAGCTCTGGTGACAACAGACCATGCCTCTGTGAAGCTGCAGAACCAAGTGCCCCTTGGCATTGCCCTTGTGCCCTGGTGGCTCTCTCCAGGTACTCCCCACTGCTCATTCCGCCCTGAGGCGTATCCCTGCTCCAGGAGTCTCACTCACCTGGAGATTGTGTGATGGCTAGAGCTAGACTATCAGACTCCTAATTCAGATTAATTTGCAGCCTGCAGTGGCGTGAGTTATTGCCCAGATTTGCAAGGCAGCGGGGTAGTGTGAAGGTCTCTGTGGTCACATTCCAGTCCAGCTGCTTTTAAAGGATAGGGAGCATGATCCCTGAACCTGTGCCCACCCAATGGGCTGGGGCAGGCAGCTTCTCTGCCTTCGGAATGTGCTGAGAGTCTGAAGTATTCCCTGCTGCCAGAGTGCCAAGGAAGCCACCTGGCCCACTTTGAAACCAAATGCTGCGTCTCATGTGTTTATCACTTCCCTTGTTTTCGTTCTTTTTCAGTTTCCAACTAATCTCTTTGGATTAGTCCTACTGCTGAATAATTAGGACTTTCATATCTACATCTATTTCTCAAGCTTGGCTGCATTATTTTTGGGCAGCTATTTAAGACTTTGTTTATTTAAAAAAAAAAATTGTGTCCGTATTTGCATATTTGCATTTCAGAACTCACAAACAATGATACTTCTCACAGAATATCATTCTTGAAATAGTTTTCTCAACAAGTAGAACTTTTACAGGCATGCCAGAATCAGCTTCATTATATGAATCCTATTTATGGATCCTATTTAGAGCATTTGCAGGGAGGGACTTAAATGGGCTGTTCTCACAGATACATATATCTGGTCCCATGTGAGACAGGAGGGTAAGAATTGGTTGATATTTCAAGGAAATTACAGCAGTTACTGAGAAGAAAGGCCCTTCCTTTTTTTTCTTTTGTTCCTTTCCTTCCTTTTTTTTTTTCCTTCCTTCCTGGAAAAAAAGTACATATTTATGTGGGAAATAAAGGCCAAAGCCTTCATTACCAACACCAAAAGAAATTGATTCTGCAGCAGTGTTTTAGTTCAGTGACTTTATTTGTATAAAGGCCAATGAATGATGTAAAGATAATGGTTTTATCTGAAGGATGTTAGCACAAGCTGACACGTACCCTCTGCAGCACTGATGGGCTGCACCTGGCTGGTGCAAAGAGCACAAGTGTGGGCAGAGTGGCCTGTCAGGCCCCACTTCATCCCTCACCTCAGTGTGTTGTTTTAAATCATCTTGGGGAAGGGGGGAAGCAGCAACCAAACTCATGGATTTTGGAAAGTGTTTCTGTTGAGTTCCTCTGTTGAATGATGGCCAGTGAGCTGTTGGGTTGGCAGAATTGATGTGATAGTTGGCTTTTGGAACTGAATAATGAAATTTGAATAGTCTTGCAAATGTAAAGGAAATCAGTTCCTCAAAAGCTTCCAGTACTACTGCAGCATTGAATGAGGAAAATGATGGAAGTTGTTTTAGGCAATGCAGTTTAAATGAAGAGGATGTGTTCAAACATGCATGAAGAGCAATGCAAATGAACTGTAGATTAATCTGGTGTTTAGAAAGGAGGAGCTTGGCATGTTTTTGACTAAAGTGTCAGCAAGGTGCCCATCTTGTTGGCCCAAAGTGCTCTGACATGCTGCCTGAGTAACTTGTGCTTTAAAGTTTCTGTTCAGGTGGTTGGGTCACCCATCAAAGCAGGCTCACAGGGAGATCAAAGGGAAGGGCAGGTTCTCCAAAGAGAGAGAAAAATCAGAAGGGCAGTTTCTCATTAATTTTCTTCAATGCTATACTGGACAGCCGGGGAAAGTGAGCAGAAGATTGTTGTGTGGAGGGGTTGAGTAATGTGAAAACATGCAGAATCAAAGATGCTTTGGGGGCTGCCTGCCAGCTCTGAGGTGTGGAGCTGACAGGATGATCATTATCTGTGAGGTGTGTGAATGGTTCAGCCTCTGAACAGCACATTTGGCACTACCAACTGGTTTATCTAGAGGTTTGGGGGGGGAACAAGGAAAGGGATTTTAGAGTTTTTTGCTTTGTTTTACTTCAGGAATGGAGTTTGAAGAAAGATCCTCCATAGGACTAATTTCTGCTTCACATTACGGATGGTTTATGCCTGTTCTGACCAAAGCCTTATCTCTGATCTGTCTGTCTTGAGCAAACATCCTTGTGGGTATTGTGTTCAGGTAGCTCTTTACCTCACTGGCATTGGACAATGAGTGGGGGAACAGTAGGATTTTCATCTCTGTCAATGACAGCAGTAGAAAGTTGCAGGAATCCCAAGAAAACACAATCTGGAGAATGGAGTGGGACTTTGTCAGCTCAGCAGGACCACAGCATGGCTGTGACTTGTGGCTTTACTGAGAGTGGTGTTTTTCACTCACCAGTACCTTTTCAAGTTGATTGATTTTGTCAGAATTTGCTTTAAAATGAATGAATTCTAATCAGTGGTTGTGAAACCTAAGGCAAACATGTCATTGAAAATAAGCTTACAATGGTTTGATCAAGATCTCATGATTTGAGTTTTCAGACATTTAAATGTGTTCAATTGCTGTAAAGCTGGAAGCACAGGTAGGAAAGACTCGTAATTAAAGTTGCATTGTTAGGAGCCAGATTCAGAACTTCCTGGAGCCTTGCTGATGGCATTTTCTGATTCCAGAATTGTAGTAATGTGTTTTAATATTTATTTGGGTTTCAGTTTGGTCCGAGTCTGTTGCCATTTTACCCAAACCTCTTTTATAATGGTAGGTTTCTCTCATACCTCACTTGGAGTCTTGCTGGTGGTTTTCAACCTCTTCCAACTTGCAAACAACCTAAGAAAAACACCACTAAAGTTGCAGAGCCCTATATTTTGAATGCAAAGCCATCTTGACCACAGACTTGCTTTTCTTAGCTACCTTTTTACAGCTCATTTAAGAAGTACTCAGCAAAGCTGGCGGTCTGATGTCCCAGGGCTGAAAACCAGTAGCTTGATGCAGTGGGGCCCCGTTTCTGGTTCCTGGCTCTGCTGTAGCGTGAATACAGACCGTGCAAACCATGTTTATAGAAATTTTGTTCAATAAAAGTATGTCTTCAGCATCAGTGTAGACTCTGTCTACCGCAGTGGACTTTCTTCCCTCTCACTGCAGTTGGGGTTGGATTTGTTTGGATATTGTGGTGCTTTCTGACGCCTATTTAATTTTGCTGGTGTGGTATTTTTGTGACACCATGGTGCTGTGAGAGTTGTAAATTATTCTTTTACTCAAGTAGACTTTATAATTTGGTGGGAAAAATTGCTTTCCAGCAAAACTCAGCCTGAAAGTTAACATGTTCATTAGTCACTGCAGTGGCCTACAGTAGTATGACTTGTGGATTATTTTACAATATGTACTTTTCTGGTTGCTTGCACAAATGTAATACAAAAGTTGCTTTTATATTAATCTTTAAAGTTTCAGCCTTGAATGCTTATAATTTCTGCATCCTGAATATTAACCAACAAAGGAAGCGAGGTTTTGTGTTCAAAGCCAGAAGGAGGAGACAGGAGGTCTGTGCTGTATTCCCAAGGCTCCCGTAATCTTGCTCTGGGATCTGGGGCGTGCTGTTTGCTGTGCCTCAGTTTAGCTCATGCGTGGGGCAAGGAGACCTTCTGGGTGTGTTCACTGGCCCAGTTGTGTGAAAGCTTTAATTCTCTATGGGATTGCTGGTAGAAAAATGTAATATTGTGTTCAGAGCACAGGAATCCGTGGTTTAGAAGTTACCCCAACAGTTCCAAATGGCATTTCTTCCGCTTCTGGCTAGGGCTGGCATCTGCCATGAATGCCTCCATCTTCAGTACTGTTTCCCCCTCATATGTTTTCCCCACAGGGGCTCGAGGAGACTCTTAGAATCCGTACAACCGCAGATGATGGTTTATCCTTGAATTCTGTGTGTTGTTCTTCAGTATCCTGGTGTGTAAGGGTGCCTCTACCCGAAAAGTTCCTGGCACATTGTGTTACAGCTGGCCCCTTACTAACTCTGAATTTCCCTAGTTTCTTTGGCTTTCCAGGTTTGAGTTAGACGGCTTGATGTTACTTCAGAGCCGTCCTTTTGATGGCTGGAAACGATAATAGCCTGTGTCATCTGCCCTTTAGATGGAAGGGTTATGCCTCGTCCTTTATTCCTCGTCTCTCCTGACAAAACCCGTCCCACAATGCGCCCGAGCCGCTCGCAGGTGTTCCCGCCGCTCTGCCCTCTCACATGCACCGCAAATTAGTAACAGAAGCTAATGGCCCAGCATGCGGCCATCAAAGGGCTGACAATTCCAGCCTTTCCAAAGGGCTCTTTATGTCAGAGCCCCCCACGAGACCTGTCCGGCTGAAAAGGCCGTTTGTGTGTCCCTGTGTGCGGGCCGGTGCCGCGCCCCGCCGGCCGCGGGCCTCACGCTGCGCCCCGGCCCTGTTGCTGCTGGCAACAGATAAAAATCGCTGTTCGCCACAGCGGGGCCCGCAGCGCATCAATCATCCGCCCAGATAAAGGCCTCGGGCCTTTGGCCCCATCCCTCGCTTGTTCCTAAATAATTTCCACTGGCTGAGCATGCTATGGTGTAGGCTGGGTAATTCAGTCCAGAAAACTTCATTTCACTAAAAATGCTTTGATTCTTTTTTTTTTTTTTTTTTTTTTAAGACTGTTTTTGTTCAAATAGATGTTTGTTTCGAAAGGGGGAATTTAACTGATGAAAGGGATGCCGTGAAAGTTCAGAGTGAGAATAATAAATAGGACTGTGTGGTTAAATGTAAAGTACAACCAAGCGGCAGCAAAAAGAATTAGCATTTACCAGGAGTAACAAAGCACCTTCGCACTTTAGAAGATGCCTTTCAGCTTTGGCATCGTTCAGCCTCCTGAATTTATATATATTTAAATAGAGATTAATCTTTATATATGGATAACATCATTTCCACCACACCTTTATTAAAGAGATTTATAGCTGGGTATCAAATTACACTTTTAATACAGCCTAGTTGATTTTTTGGTAGCAGCAAATCATATTTGTAACTCCGAATAACTAAACAAATTTGACAGTAGCAAATTTTCTCCTTGACACGGCTAATTCTTCATCCTGTCCTAATGTTCTGCTGTAAAGCCATAAGAAATTGTGATGCTTAGAGCCTGACAGTCATAGGTTTTGTTCTTGCCACTTAGCAATCCTTCAAAGAAGAAAACATTGCAATTTAAATTGAGGGACATCACAGGCTCCATAGCAGGGAAACGCTCTTTGTAGATAAGCCCTGTTTTGTAATCTTGCTGGCTTGTGCTGTAAGGATAGGGTAGGTGGGATATAGAGGAATATTGAAGGTAAAAATCAAGTGTTAGGTCACAAAATTGCTGTGGAAACCCTAAAAATTAAATTTCAGCCAGCCTGCCCTCTGCACAAGCATCTTTGCATATTAATCGTGTGGGTCTTTGTATTATTGTAGATACTAATTACCAGTAGTTCTCAGTGGGAATTGGACACCTGATTCTCTAATGCTGCTTTTAACCTCCCAGCTCACAAGCCTCACATCTAAAGGCACCTCGATCCTGCTGCTGTCTTCCAAGTACAGGTTTGATCCAGTACACAGGCACTGCTTCTGCTTCGCTGATGGAGAATCCTGCCAAATTTTGCAGTGTAGGCATCATCTCTGGGTTGGATGTGATGATGGGCTTCAACAACAGCTGGAAAGCCTGGGTGAACAGGGATTCCTCTCTGAGTCTGCTGCAGTCACTTTGCTGGCGTTTCCTTTGCCTTACTGCTTGTATGGCAGTGTTTAAGCTAAAAGGGACAATTAAAAAGAATTAAATTCTCACCTGAATGGTATTCATGGGAGTTGAGCCTTTCCTTTCACCTGAACAGGACTTTATCCAGAACACCGTAACAAAGTGCTGAGCTTCTGAATGTGACTTGTTGCTTTGTGGAACCTGGTCTGCATTTCACTCTTCATTGGATGGATGTGATTTTTATGACGAATTTGAGAAGTTTTCTGTAGAAACAGGAGAGACATTGGCCTGACAAAGTATACTTGTGCATTGTGTCCTTCAGTATCTTCTCTGAAAACAAAACAGATTTTAAGATTGATCCTGTTGGATTTTGAAATAGGTAACAGTAAAATACTTTCCACCCAGCAAGGTCACTGTAAATGCTGGCATCAGATCTGAATGATGTGCCACTACCCTGTTTCCACTTCTGCTTCTTTTTTTTAAACTCCTATATAATGCTGCCTAAGAAATATTGCAGGGAATGACAGAGAAGGGTAGGCTTAAATAACCCTGAGGGTGCTTATCTTCCTTGGCATTAACTTCATATCCACATTCATTACATGAATGGGCCAGGGAAACTGTTTCTGTGACAAATTGGAGTACAGGGTAGGTTGAACAGACTCAGTTCAATTTTGGGTAATGGTATACAATCATCTCTATGGCGATGCGTAATGCATGGTGTAGTTCCTCATTTAGAGAAGTTTGAATGCATAAAGTCCTATAAGAAACACTGAGATAACTCAGTTTCCTATTTTCAGAAGGAGTTGCAGTGTGCACAATTAGCTCCTCCATTCCCTCCCCTTCCTCTTAATAACACCAGAGAGGAGCTTCTCTCCATCTCTAATACTGCCTTGTCAGGGTTGAGCTTCCACCGCGGCTGCAGTTGCGAGGAAGATGGGGAGCACGTGCGAGATGCTCAGGCAGGAGATGGACAGGCACATTGACACAGCCATTATTATTCCATGGCAGCCAGGATGGGTTACTCTTCCATCGCTCCGCTGCGTGCATACATCAGACAGAAGACAGCTTCAATTTGAATGGGAAGATGAGTGGAGTCGGTGCTTGGGGAGAGCAACCTCCAGAATCTTAACGAACACGTCTGAGCCTTGCTGTACAACATGGCTGGGAGTTTGCTGAAAGGTTGCTTGTGGAAAATGTAACAGCACTTGTTGATAAATGTTCTTCGTGCTAATTGACCGCTGTGTTTGCAGACAGATGCGCTGACCTAGAGCTTCCCACGTGCTCGTGCAGATCCCTAAGATGGGCTAATTAACTTCTCCATCTTCATTTCCTTGGCAAAATCCACTAAACAGTTATGCAAAGCAAGTGAAAGAAAACATTGGGCTGTAAGGAGGAGGAGACCCGGGCTGCATATAATTTGTGAGTTAAGAGACGGCCAGCACTGGGTATCTGCAGGGGGAAGACACAAAATTTTCTCTTTTATGGGTATAAGTGAGACTAAGGAATGATCAAGAAGTCAAGAAATTGTTCTTCCTACCAGCTTTCAGATTTGGATGTCATTTTGTCAGCAAAACCTAGAACCCTCATCCTGCTTTTTAAGGCCTGTCTGATAGGTACCCTATGGAATGATTAATCACAGTGGCCACTGCTAGGCAGGGGGTGGCTTACTTTAGTTTTTTTAATTAGATACGGATCCACTGGCAACATTTTCTTCCATTTGTGTTAGATTGATGCCTGACTTGACCTAAATGGTTCACAACTGTCACAACTTCCCAGTATTACTGCCGCAGTTTACTGGTGTGCACTGGTTATTGGACGCTGTGCATTACCCTGCTGATGGCACCTGCTCAGCGTTTCTGGTTACACAAGAGGATGAGGCAGTGTTGTTGTGTCTGGAATCTTTGCAATATGGGTGTGCTAATGTTGCAGCCTGCCTTGCCATTTCTTTCAACATGGTGTGGATCCCACCACCTCGTGTGTTTAAATTATTGCTAAATTGCAGTGTTTTGAAGCCACAGGAATATTGCTTAAAGAACTCTTCTCATAAAACAGCTCATTAATATGTGTGATATTCAGGGTTTGCCAAAAGTTTTGTGGTCTGTCTTGCCTCCTCCACTCTTCGCTCCTCTCTGCCCTCAAAATGTCTGCAGGAAAGCGTGGGCAAAATTCATTCCCCTGTGGCTGTTTCAAACTACACAGTTCGGGCTCATCCTTTGATCCCTCCTCATGACTTTATTTCATTATCCCTTAAGTATAAGGAGGAAAGTTAATGACATCATAAAAACTAGAACTCTATAAAAGATGTTTCTGCTGATTTACTGCCAATGTACTAGCAGCATGTCATATAACTGCCCATTAAAGATGGTGAGTTGCTCTCCTGCCTGCAGCTTTCCTTATCACCAGCCTTTTTATTTATGACCCGATTATAGGGACTGGGTGTACACAGTAAAACATAAAACTTATTTTTATCATGCATATAATTAACCCTTTAATTATGGAATTAAGTTGCTTCCATCCTTCTTTTTGATTTAAAAAGATATTATTAAATGTTCCTGTTTTTCTTCAAAGAGCTTAATGTGTTGCTGAGAGAATGCAGTTCATGGTTTCTGGTTGTATCTGTCTTTCCCTGTCCAAGCGTTACCTAAACAATTATGATCAGTGAAGAGCATGGGAGGGATAGTAAAAGCTTTATTACTTAGATAAACAAAATCAGTATTTTCCTGTTCAAGGAAGTTGAATTTGGTCTACGGAAACCCTGATCTTCTTGCTTGCCTGCTTCTTAAACTTTAGTTCCTGAAGCATCCCTCCTCCTGCCCCTTAGGATACACAGCTTGGTAAGCAGTTATTTGCCATCACAGAATCCTTCACCACTCTCACTGTAATGGGAGATCTGTCTGGTGGTGCAGCTTCAGGCTCCTGCTTTGAGCTGTATAACGTGAGTGTTTCTGTGGTACCCTTCCCATTGGGCCCAGTACCTGCTGTTTGCAAAGAAAGCTCCTTGTTTTGGCTACCAGGAACAATTCCAGATTCCAAACACTCCATCCCTCCCACCTACAACTCTAGATACTTCAAGGTAAGCTTCCTACTCTGAAATTAGGGTTTTTCCTAAAGCATCTCGAGTTGTAGACAGGAGTGAGGAAAAGGTTGGGTGTTCTGACATACTCATTGCTCCTGAGAACCTTGGCCAGTAAACTTACTTGTTTAAAATTGTCATGTTCCTTGTGCATCAGGCATCTTCTATTAATGCAACCATGGTGGTTTGTTTGCTGGATACCAGGCGTTGGATCTCGGTCTTGGGAATGCACGGTGATCGACTTTCTACATTATTAAAAGCTGTTTGTCTTTTTGTCTTTTACCCAGTTAGTTGTTCTGATTTGGTTTTGCTGATCATGAATTGCTGACAAAGAACAGGCATTCCTCGAGTGAAAAGCCAGAACAAAGCTTTGCATTCATACCATCTCTATTACCCAAGCTTTTTATTAATATTGACATAATTCTTGAAAATGTCTAAGAACAAATGCTCTCTAATAGCTGTTTTGCTGGGTTTTTCCCTGGCTGTAGTAGGAGTTTAGGATTCCCACGTGCAGAGCTGATAGGCTGTTGTAGGGCAATGATAATGAGAGGGACACTGTGCTGGCTACACGTTTGCCACTTGTCTCAACTGGGAAAATCTCTCTGATGGTCTCAGTTGTTTTGAGACGGTTTCCTCCCCCTCCTTCCAGGAAAGAGAGAGAAATGTGATGTATGATTGCATAAGATTGTTTTTATTCATGTGAGTGATGAAATAGGAGAAGTTCCAAATGAGGAAGTCATAAAGAAAAATAATAAAGGAAGGAAGCAATGAATTCAACTCTCAGTGCTTTGTTGTACGGCTGTGATTTATAAAGAGGTATTTATTTATTTCTTACATCTCTGCATAGAGTAAGACAAATTATAATAATGTTTAAAAATAAAGTATTTCTGTGTCCATACTGGCTCCTGTGATCTGCTCACATTCATTTTGTTTAGGATACAGTAGGTACCTCTAAGCTGACAATAGCACTGATGCTCAAAGTCTAGGCAATAGAAAATAGTTCTGGTTTTTTTAATATCCCCATTTCATGAGTAGTAAAGAATAGCAAGTACCACACTGTTCTGAGGGAAAGGTATTGAGCGTGACCCATTCTTAATTACAAAACTGCTTTAGTTGATCTGATGGCTTTAAATGATGCAGAACAACGGTATTGCCTTTGAGGCAAACCTTGGTAATTGTAGAAGTCTGTAATAGGTGGGTGTTCAAATTGAGTGGAGACTCCCAGGTCCCTGGGTGTCTAGGCCTGAGACTCAGAGCCTGTCAAACAGGAAAGGGAAGCCTTTTGCATGAACCTCTCTTTACATGCTGGTTTTAAGGGTATCTCAGTTCATTGGCCTGATGTGAAGAGTCCTAAATCATAAAGGTCAGATATTCCATGTGTGCGTTGGACCAGGTATTCTACAAGCTCCCCTCCCCCTCATCTGGGCTTCCAAAGATCCTGTGCTCGTTGAAAGCTTAATTAATTAATAAGTAATCAGTTTTCAGCTCTAGGGTATCAATTTGAAGGAAAAATTGATTTTCAAACCCAAATGTCATAGACTATATTCTGAAACTACTGTGCATGTCAAAGTCCTATTTAGAAAAGTGTCCAACTCCACTCAAGGGCAGGGAGCCTGAGGAAGAAATTAATTTTTACCCATCAGTGAATGAGTGTTACAGAGAAGCTTTGAATATCAGTGTGCTGGTGAGAAGGAACCTTATGATTCTCTCACCTGAATCAAAATTGGCCAAGTATTTAAAATGCACATTTCATTGCTGCCAGACATTTACCTAGGATGAACATTAATAGGATGAGAGGGGAAAAAATTAGAGGTTCAACAATAATTTGAAGTTCTCTGTTTATAATGTGAGAAATCATCAATTAATTCCATACCTGGAATAAAACATGCCCTAAGGCCTACCATCTGCCCACATTTAAACTTGAAGATAATAGATTTGGAAGAGAAGTTTGTAATTATTTGCTAGGTGGTTCTGATTAATTTACAAGGAAAATTGCTAATACCGATAGTGTGTTACCCTGGGGCCAAGTGGAAATCACAATATTGCAGAAAGGGATAACAGGTAAATGATGGCTTGTGTGTTATCTGTTAGCCTGATTGGACAGTCTGATTATTTTTCTTAAGCCACTAATGGATGCATATAAGATTAGAGTGTGCTTTGGACAACATGACTATAATTCTCACCTAACAGGCTGTAGAAAACAGGAAATAAATATACCCCAGTGGCATTCTTAGAAATTAAAAATGCTAAAGGCTAGATTGTGGAATTATAATAGATTTACAGCAGCATGACTCAGATCAGAATCTTGCCTTGTAGCACTGAAAAATACATTTATGGGGTGACCCATACTAGAAAGAAATTACTACACAGGGATTCCATGGGAGCAGACGACTCTGGCAAGTACCCGCGTGCTTTCAAGATGTGCTAAAAAAGC
Source organism: Corvus cornix cornix (assembly GCF_000738735.6). NCBI lineage: Eukaryota > Metazoa > Chordata > Aves > Passeriformes > Corvidae > Corvus > Corvus cornix. Next base: position 6,775,774 of record NC_046345.1, read on the forward strand.
CACTGCAGAGTCTTGTACTAAATTGAAGTTGAAAAAGACTTTACTGGACTGTAGCCCAGTGAGTATGGAAGAAAATAATTTATTTTGAACTCTGAAATATTTAGTTTTGGCTGCTATTTACTCTCATTGGAGAACACTGTGGACCTTCTGTGCACCACTACAGTTACAGCTGCGCAGCTGCACGATTAGAGCCTGACCTTTAAAAAGGGTGTGAATTCTGTGTTGCCAAGGTACAACTGGTGGAGCACAAGGCATGTGTGATGTAGAGAGTCCTGCAATAACAGCAGAAAATGGTAAGGTGAGACAGAGAACCCCTGTCTCCCTGGCTGCTGGCCAGAGCCACTGCCATCAGCTTCACTGCTTCTCCGGTTCTCTTCTGCTCCTGTGTGGTTTGTTTTACTCAGTGGTAGCAAAAGCTGAATGGAGAAGGACTCCTAAAATGTTTTGGGTGGGTCTTTATATTAGGGTGAAACGGTCTCATTCATTTAAAACAGGAACAAGCTCCCAAACAGTACCTACTTCCCTGTGGCAGAGTCCTCTCAGTAGCTGGGATCAAGCAGGGAAGCAGAGCTGTTGGTCCTCAGCAGCTTGTGTGCACATACCCTGGTATCTGGTGACTTACACAGATCTCCCTCAATTCCATCAGACCCAGTAAGTTACGAGTCTCTGACAGCCTGCCACATTCTTAGAAGGAAGATCTATCAGTCATAACAGAGGAAAAAAACAGACTGGAATAGGTTTTTATTTTCCTTTTCTGTTTCCCCATCTTGTGTTTTCTATCTCATTGTAGAACCTCCCCTTACCTCCTCCCTTCTGCTGGGAGCTCTCCTGGCTGCCACTCATCTCTAAATAGTTGCGATAACTCGCAACATCGGGTTTGTGCCGGTGGATTGTTGCCATACGCCACTGTAAGTTGTCAGTGAGCGTCTGAGGCTGTGAGCTGAGCCACTCTTTCCAAGTCGTGCTGCTGTGTGAGCCTGAAAGCCACCCCAGATGCCTCTGCCTTCCCCCAGGACACGGCTTTGCCCAGGCTCAGTGTGCTGCTGGGATGCAGCCCGTGGGCAGGGATAACTGTGCTGCTATCAGACCTGGCAGGGAGCTGGGCAGGGATTTATTTCCATGGTCAAGTGCCTAAGTTAGAGGAAAGCTGGGGGACCAGCAAGAAGAGAGGCCATGGCAGGTTGCAGAGACAGGCTCCATGGCAGGGGATTGTCCCCGTGCTGTGGGTCAGTCCATCATCTCTCCCTGCTCTGCTCTCTGCCCTGGCTCTGGTGCAGGGGAATTGCATCCACCACGCAAAATGCTCAGGAGGGGAGTGCTGGGAGAGGCTGAGTGCCTGTCTCATTCTGCTTAAACTTTGGCAGAGGGTTTGGTCATGATTGCCCCTGATTTAATTGCTCAGACACCCATCTATTTACCACCAGTCTGTTCAGAGCTTTCGTTCAAGCTAAACAGACAAATGTTCTTTGTCGCTGTCACGGTGTCAGCAAAGTTGCAGGCACTGCATTTCCAGCACTTCCTTTTATTGTCCAAAGACTATCCTGGAGAAGCTGGAAGGGGCTACTTGCCAGTTGCATTATCTTGCCTGGATCTTCTTAGTTACACTTCAGCCCTTCGTATTCAGGGAGTTTTATCTGAGCATAATGTAATTTTTTTCTTTCTCTGGTTACTTTTTAATATCCTGTAACTGTTTCAGACTTGGGAGGAAAGTGTTTTTGGATTTCTCTTTTATCAGGTAACTTTAATTATTCACACCATTGACTTCATTAAGTTAAAACTCCTTAATATTATGTGTGAAATGATGATCTTTGGAACCAGACAAAAATTATTCCTGATTTTTTGGAAGCAAAATGGCTAAAGTGCCACCAAAGCCACATGTCCCTGCAGTGAACAGACAGATGCTCCATTACTCATACTCTGCTGTGTCCCAGTGGGTGCTGCCTGCAGTCCCTCCTCCTCTGCACTGACCCCTGGGGTTAAATACAAATTGACATTAAATTAGTTCCTGCTTTTGTTGGTAGTTTTTAATTTCTGTTCCATAGCTTTGAGACTAAATCCAGGAGTTGATAGGCATGAGAGGGGACATTGGAATCCAGTGTGGTGAGTTTGCTGTGTGATTGTTGTTCTTCATCCCGTGCCATCCTGAAATGCTGGTCATTAAAAGATCTTTGCTTTAGGAAAGGACTTCCAGCTTTCAAACTCAGGCATTTTAATGTGGAAAGCGTGATTATGTCTCACGGCATCAAAAATTAAAGTCTCCTAACTGGTAAGATCACAGCCTGTTCTTGTGAAATTCACATTGCTGGCAATATTGCAAATGAAAACAGGAAAATACGGGATGAAGGAGCATTGTTCCAGCAACTTCAGTGCTCCCTCAGTTGTATTTATTTAGACGTTGCCTGTGGATTTGGTTATTTTTATGTTCCTGTTGTTTTTAGTAATCGTGTTGATTGTGGCAGTGTGGAAGGATCGCACTTGCACGAACTGCTGTGTCCTGTGTTATTCAGGACTGCATTGTCCTCTTCAGTTCTGCTGAACTTCAGCCACTGGTCATCCTGTCATTTCTCAAACTGGCTGCCAAAGTCATTAGAATCTTTTAATAATTGTTTGCATAGGTGCTTATTGTTATGGAAGTATCAGCATCTGCTTTTCTTGTGCCAGAGCAGATGAAGCACAGATGAGAAGTTAAAATTAGTGTCATCCAGGAGCCCAATAACCTCCACTGCACACCAAATCCAGTTCAGAAATGATGATCCAGGGCAGTTCCTAAAGCCCTCACAGGTGGACATACACCCATGAGTGGCCAGCTCCATGTGTGCTAGCAGAGGAAGAGCTGCAGCTGAGGATGGTGTTCCTGGCCTGCTGTGGGTGAGGTGTGTGCTGGTTGCAGGGCTCTCCTGCTCCTAAAGGCATGGACTCACAGCTGGGAACGCACAGGGTCACAGCCCTGCATCTGCCAGGCAAACCCTGCTCCCTTTGTCATGCAGGGGCCCTCTCTGAGCCATGTGCTCCCCTTCAGAAAAAAACAGTTTAAGTGCACCACTGTATCAGTACATAATTATCCTGTAGCACAGTTATATACTCTCACAGTTACCTGTTCTGACTAAGTATATTTATTAAAATGTGATGGCGGGAGCTGTCTTTTAAAGGAAAATCAAACTGAGAGCTGCAGGCTGCCCTTTAGTCACATAACAGGTCTAAAGTGCCACGGGGTCCTGTGCCCTGAAATCCCTTCTCAACCAGGGTAAGCAAATTAGACTTGCACTAATTTGACATTTAAATGTATATATATAAAAACAGGCAAGTAAGTTGGTCCAAATCAATCCTTGAAAAGTGTGTTTTGAACTACAGAACATTTCTATCCTTGCAGAATGACAGTTAAAACATTGCTGTTAAAGCAGCAAACAGAAATTTCAGTTGCTTGTCAAAACAAGCAGCACTTTCCTTCTGCAGAGCCTAAGATGCCGAACAATAGGCAGCACCTTGCAAAACAGTATCTTCATTATGCAGGCAGGTTTCTAATTCATCCAGGAACAGTGTATTAGTTCTCCATAACACTTTATAATAAGTGGACATTAAATTAATGCTACATGACAATGGAATTCCTGCAGAGTTATGTACTACCCTGAGGCAAGTGCCAAAGGGATTTGGTGCGATTAAAAGGAGACAGTGGAAGTGGGAGGAGGAGGGAACTGATGGCTTATGGCAGGCGCCTCAGCTCAGCTGAGGATAACAGGACTGTTCGAGGGTTTCAGGCCTGAGGGAGGGCTAAAAAAGCCCACAAGCCCAAACCTGAACTCAAACCATAAATGTTAGATTTTCTGGCTCAGGTTCTTGGGAAAATGATTAACATCCTTTGCTACGTTCTCGCAACTTTAATCATTAAAATCCCTTTGTCTTAAATGTGAGCAGGATGCATGTGTGAATTTGGCTCCATGGATCAGAGCCATGGGAAGCTGTAGCTGAGGGGGGAGAGTTTCACACACTTTGAACTGAAAAGGACGGGAGAGGATCACAGCTGTCTGATGTCCACAGGGAGATCGTGCCAGTTCCTTAGGAGATCTGTGATGGGGCTGTGCCATATGCATGAAACTTTCATTGGCAAGAGATTTTCTTTCCTCCCTCTCCTCCTATCCAGGGTACTGAGTTGCAGCATGCTGATTAAAAGTGTTTTTCAGAGGAAATAAGAACCAGGCATGAAAAAGAAAGAGCAGCAGCATTTGCTGTCTTCTTGAACATGATGGGGTCCCTTGGACTTGATGACTGAAGAGAACACAAGGTGAAACTTGCGTTCATCTCTTCCGTACAAAGCTGAATTGCAAGTAATGGGGAGTCCTGCATTTTTCCATTCCCATTGCCCATCGCAGTGTGCTGCCTCTGAAAATACCAATTTTAATCCAAGTGAGAACTCAAGAGCAGCATATTCATGGGAGAAAAAAAAAGAGTTGTTTTTCTCATGAGTATTTTTACTAGGCAGTGGCAGTCAATTGGCTTTTTCTGCGTGTGCCACAAAGGCGTAGCAGATAGTTAGAGAGCAGGCATGCAGGCATGCTGTATCATCATCCCTGCAGAGAACAGAAGTAGCAGGCAGCTTCCTTCCTTCATGGCAAAGAGCCTGTAAATGAAATCTTCTCTCTGAAGACATAGCAGAGGCCAGATGGGAGAGGAAACCTAACCTGGAGTGTAAAAGCGGCGTCCTGCTGCTGACTCCTTGGAGGACAACAAACAGTCGGAGGCAGCTTTTGACCGGATCAGCTGGTGGTAGGTGCTGATGAATAATTGGGCAGAAGGCAGCAAGTGCTGCTGTTTCATGTCACCAAGACATGTTTCAGTCTGAAGCTGGAGCCATTTTCTCATTGGTGCAGCAAGAGCTCTGTATTCCTTTTCTCTCCTGAGTCTGCAGCAGCACTGGCCCCAGGGGAAGCTGCAGGGTCCATTCTTTCCCCTAAAGAAAGCAAGAGTTGAACAGTTCAGTCCAGGGAACTGCAGCCTTGTTTGTCTAAAGGGATGGTGATTTCTGTTCCCAGATCTGATTTATCCCCAGTTTTTACAAGAAGAAACTGTCATTGTACGTCTGTGTAGCCTGAGCACACGCTGTGGTAGCAGGTGTATAATTGGTTCCCTGTTTCGCTGAGCCGTGACCTTCCAGAAGGAGTCCCTGCAGTTGTGCAGCACTTTATAATAGTTCTCAAACTCAATCCCAAAATCTCACTTTGGTTTGGAGTAATCATAAAAATGAGTTTCTGTAAAAATAAATAAATAAAGCTCATCCTTGTTAGCAAGTGCTACCTGAGGCTGTCAAATAGCCGCGCTGACAGGATGTTCTGTTTCCACAATGCTGTCTGTATTCACGAGGGTATAATGTGCAATTCACAGGCTTGACTGCTGCTTTCCAACTTTCCCTAAAAGATCTGCAGTCTCCTCGTGAGCAGATGTTACTAAATCCCAAGCCCTTTATAAAGTCTTTTCAGGTAACTCGTCCTTCTCTCTCCTGTTTGATGCTCTGAAATATATTTTTTTAAACACCCACATTCAGCCAAGAAATACGGCAAATAATTCAGATAGCACAGAGCTCTTTCTTCTTGGTGCCTTAAAGTTAACAATGCCTGCCAGTGGCGTGCTCATGGCAAATAAATATCAGAAATAGGATAGTCTAAAAGGATGTCTCAGAAAAGGAAATAGAGATAGGCAGAGATACAAAGATAAGTTGGAACAAAGAAATGTCACGAGCTAATTATTCTCAGCACATTATCAGAGATGAATGGCACATACGTCATGTGCAGTTACCTTCCTGTGAACCAGAAAGTATAGATTAGCAGCAGACGTATCTGGTAGGTCTTGATGGTCTGTTGGGCTGATCAATAGCATCAGCCCTATCTTCCTTTTCTCTAGATTAAAATAATAATACCTTGCAGTTGGGTGGGCACCCAAGCTGCTGTGAGAGCAGGGGCAGGGCTCTGGGCCAGTCTCCATGGGGCTTCTTAGACGCTTTCCATTACAAGTTTGCCTAAGTGCTGTAGGAAGGTATTACTGGACAAATAGTAACGACAAGAAACATAACAAACATTACTTGAAAGGGTTTGGATCAGCAGGGTTTTTGTTTTTAACTGCACAGGAGTAAATGCAACATATCGTGAAGGAGAAACTAGTGGTGTTTAATACACACCTACAAGTAGGTACTTGCTGTATAATCTCATAACAGGACAGTATGAATGTTTTCCTTGGGAATTGCCTTTACTTTTCGTGCTAAATTAGAATATTTTTGTTTCATGCTGAAGTCTGAGCTATGTCCATGGAATTTCCCAAGCCTTCTTCCCTCCTCTGCAGCTCAGCCCCAAGCCCAGGTTGGCAGTAGAGCCGCATGGAAACAAAGCCCAGATTGGTCTCTGAGCCGTGTCCTTGGCCTATCCCTTCTCTGTCCTCAGTCCCTCAGTGAAGAAGGTGCAGGTTGCAGCTTCACTGTCTTTCCCATCAAATGCAGGTGTCTCTCCTGCTGGTAGTTGATTTTCTTTCCCCATGCCCTCTCTTTCATTTTCTGGTATTCCCGTGTCCCGACTTCCATTGTTCTGACTGAGGATTTCTAGAAGGGTGCCTTTGTAACTTAAAATGAACTGAGTTTGATGGTGCAACTGGTGCAAGTGAAGTAAATGAAGAGCACAGTTTCTTCCCCATTGCCTTATTCTGGGCTGTGCTCTCTGGTGTGTGACTTGGAAAGTAAAGGTCAGGATGGTTCATTGCCTCTCTCAATCTTTTTCGCTTGTAAATTTATGCTTTCTTCCTCCAATTCTGCTTAAATTTCAAAAACCAATGGGCCAGACCTTTAACTGGAGTAAATTGCCATAGCTCCATTGATTTCAACGGAGTGCAGCAGCTTTCACCAGTGAAAAATTGGCCCTGTAAGCTGAAATTATTAACTTACAAAAACATTTGATTATCACATTTGTAGTTTTCTATTGTTTTAATGTACTGTGACAGGCTTTAGAAGGATGGTAGCTCATGATTGAATTGTCTTTTTGTCCTTTCAAAAAACTTAACTATTTTTTGTTCTCTTAAGGAGAGAGATGCCTGTGTTCAGAATATTTGTATTGTGGTGATGATGCTTTGCAGATGCTGATAAAATCCTAGTCCATGGGAGTTGAGCAGGAACTTCTCCTTTTTAGCTATTACTCTAAACCTCTGCCATAAATGATTGGGTTTTGGTTTGCACTGCACCTGTGCATTATCTGCAAGGAACACACAGTTGTATGGGAATTCTTGGGAGATCTCGGGCTCTGTAGAGTAGAGCAGGTCAGTGGCTGGGATAACTGAACTTTATTGTCTCTAGTTCACACCAGTTAAGAATCTGGATCAGCCTATGAAAATGGTTGTGGAACAATTTCGATGTAACAAAGTCCTACCTTTGTGTGAGAAGCACTTGGGCTGATTTGCTGGAGCCTGTGAGCACTGAATAATGGTAGTGAGCATGTTGTTAGAGAGGCTGTGTCTCCTATCCTCCTGTGCCATGTGCAGCTCCAGCCATTTCCCTCCAGAGCAGAGTCTGAGTCAGGAATGACAAAGAAATATCCAGCAATTTAATGCTTGGATTTCTTGTACACAAGAAAAAATAAAGTTTTGCCTGTGCTTAGTACTTGGAAGAATTAATTATTCTGATTTTCTGCAATACCTTTCCCCACACCGAGTGACACAGGGCATTTGTCATTTGCCGTTTGACCTGGTTTTTATAGAACATACTTAAATGCAGTTTAATTTCATCAAGATTTATGCACAGTAAATTTCCAATTATTACTCATGTCTTAACGGCTTCATCCAGAAAGCTTGAAGCTTTTCCCCAGCATATGATCAGATGTTCTTTAGCACTATAAAATTAGTTAGAAAGTAATTTTCTTAATTTGGTTTCTTGCAACCAAATAAATGAAAATCCGTCTCCAGCTGAAGCTGCGGGATTTAGGGTTTTCCTTTATTAAAGAGAAATTATAATCTATAAAGCAGGGATGTGGCTGGGGACGAATATTAACTACTAAAAGGCTTATCTGCCATAATATCTTAGAGATGCTTCAGCAACTAGTAATTCCCCACTGACATTTTCTGATGTATTTTGCTTGCAGCAGGAAATAGGACAACTCTTATGTATCCTAAGAAAAAAATATTGAAGATTTGGTTAAACACTATCTCTTCTTCGTGACTTGTGACATACTGGTATAAAAACAGCAAGAACCCTGATTTAATGTAAGTTTGACACCAATTCAGGGAAGCATTTAAGCATTTGCTTAAGTACATTCTTATTCAACAAAGCGCTTAAAACATTCTTGGCTCCAGGCACTTTCTTTAAGTCCTGTTAATTTTAATGAAATTTAAGCGTGCGCGTAACTTTAAATAGATGCTTAACAGCTCAGCTGAGTGGAGAGCTACATTTTAGATACATGACACTGATGTTCTTTTTCTGGTGAGAAGAGAAACAGTATTCCCCGGGGTTATGGTTACTAAAAGACATGGAGATGTGCCACGATTGACTGGAGGTAGAGGGAGGAGAATGGCGCACTGCAGGTGTTGCTGACAGGACTTGCAGTGAAATTAGATGCCACCTTTCAGTCTTCCTGTGCAGATTGTTTGCCATTTCCATCCTAAGGCAGATAAAATTGTGATAGGTAGATGCAATACTGAACATACACCCAGCAGAGAACTGTGCTGGAGCAGTTTATGAAAAACCAGTCAGTGGTCCATCCGTTGGTGGCTGGTCCAGGCCAAGACTTTGGGAAGCCTTTAGGCATGGCAGCAAACAGCCTAGGCTTCTAGACAAGAAACCAAAGAAACCTTGCGTTAGACCTGTGACTTGTGTATTTACTGGCGGGTGCTCGCTGATCTCTAGAATTACTGCAGCAACAGATGTGTGAGCTCATTGAGGCCACACATCTGAGATCCCAAGCTCCTCCAAAACCTTGGGTATCTCCAACCCTGCCTCATCAAGGCTCTATTTTGAACTCCCAGCCTCTCTCCCAATGTCAGTATTCACAGTGTAAATTCCTGTTCCTATGGAATAAAATCTTGTCACTTTCCTCCATTATCTGTCTGTCAATTTTTCCATATTTTGTTGATTGACAACATTATGTAAGCCGACCTCAAGCCATTTCCATAAGTACTGATGATAATCGGGGCACACAGCAGCCAACATTAACCATGCCAGCTCCCTGTCTTCTGCAAAGAAATACATAAAATGTGATAATGAGTAAATGAAGTGTGAAGGCTTTCCTTCCTCTGATTTATGTGCAGAAGTGTTTCTAATTTTCCTGATGTTATCTCCCTTTACAGGATATAATTACCTGATTTACTTGATTGCCTTCTGGGAATATTTTTTATAAATTGACTTAAAATTGTTTATACTGTTGCAAACTGATAATTTCATAAAGTGCCTGCTAATCTGCTTGAGTTGTTTGTTGTATTTTATTTTGTATTTTTCCTCTCTGCCCTTCGTTACTTCCATTTGTAGTTATTATGGGAAGTTGATATCATGCTTTGGACTAAGCTGGAAGGAGAACAGCTTGTCAAGACTATTCATGTTGTTGCCTCAATATGTTGCTAAGAATAGAGCCCCTTACTTCACTTTATCAAACAAAACCGGGGCTTTAACTTTTAATATACATGACAGCACCTCAGGAGGTCTTGGGAAAAGGTCTTCATGTGAAACGTGGCGCATAAGATTCCTTTTATTCAAACAGATGTTGGCGAGAAGCCCTCTCACTTCACTTGTCTGAAATTCCTAAAATCTAAAGCCTTGGACTGAGCAAGAAAACATGTTTCCATGTTTCCATTGTCCTTCAAAGACACTGAGGAAGGGAACTTCTGGAGGAACTCTAGGGCTTCCTCAAAGTTTATGACAAGACAATAATGGGCTGTTTTGTTTCCAGTCGTTACATGGACACAGGGTAGCTTGTTTATCCTTTGAAATATGTAAAGCTGTATTTGGGAACAGAGGAATGAGCATGTTGAAAACCTCGAGTATTGGGTTTGTATTTTACATTTCTAAATGGCTTGTAGATGTTATCCCTGTGGATGCCTCAAGGATCTTTGTATTTTAAGAGAGGAAAGCAATTTCGGGAGATACTTCATGTGCACTTTATTCTGCCGCCAAGAACGCTGTGTTCCTCCTCAGTGGTAGTGATGCTCCCTGGTACCTTGGCAAATTGGTCATTTGGCCCAGTATTTCCTTGTGGCCTGGCTGGCAGTTCTGAGCCATTTCAGCTGTCACCTCTCAGCTACATCTCTGGCTCTCATGTTCATATCCCATCCTACTGCGCTGTGCCCATTACCACGGTGTGAAGGCACCTGTGCCAAGGAGGTGCCAGGAGCAGAGATGCTTTCACCTGTCTCAGGGCCAAGCTTAGGCAAAGATCCCCACAGATCGTGGTGATGTTTCAGTGGCTTTTAGTGCCCTTCTTTTGGGTTTTTAGCTTCAGATGTGTTATGTTTAGAGAAGAGCTGACAACTGCTTGGTGCTGTTAAAGAGAGGGATAATTATGATTTTATTTAATAGCTTCTCTAACATGCTGCTCTATCTTATTACCATAAACTGAGCACTAAGTGAAGTGAAGAAGCCTCTCCGTCATTGCACTCGCTGTGTTTATTGTTATTGTGCCATGTCCCCCCTCCGGAGCCGCCTTGGGTTGATGGCTTGCATTTGTTCAATGATACTTTACCTCCAGCTCTCCCAAAATGGCATCTGTTGCCCGGAGGCCACATGCTCCTCCCGTATAGGCAATTGTGTGATCTGTAAATAGCTATTAGACTGGCATGGCCTAAATTAACTGCAAATTGACAACTCAATTGTAAAACAAAAAATGACCTAGTAATTAACAGGATATTTCCATAAAGGCGTAATTACCATTTAGCAGGCCGCTAGTTGTACTTCCCTTTATTCTAATAAAGCCTCTTTTTACTTCATCCTTCTGCCACAAAAAATATTATTGTTCCAATTTTAATCGATTTTTCAAGATGATTTTAGGAAAATAAATGAGGATGAGTGAGTAGTCTGTCTCTGTTCTCCCCTTCCACCTCCTGTGGGGAAGAGTCAAGTTTGTTTGTACTAAACAACCTTCCCATAGTGGGGGTTTGGTTTCTTTGTTTTAACTTGGTGATAGCATCTTAACTCTGCTTCTCAAAGTTAAAGGCCTTCCTCCTTTTGTCACTTACAATCAATGGTATGTTGGGCTCTCCCGGCAGCTCTTCCCCACCCCCTCGTCCCTTCTCCTCCTCCAGCCCAGGGAAATAATGGCACTGATGAGCTCTTATCTTTTTGTCACACTCCTGCCAGCAGAGGAGACAAATTGATTTATGTATGTGGCATCCTACTCCTGATAGTGCCATAATTTACCACTAAATATTGCTTTGACACAATAGTTTTGTAACAAATACATAATGCATATTGCTCTACTTTCCCTCCACCTCAATCGGTTTTTGAATTAATGGAGTGAGACTCCCTCAATTCAGAGGAATCTCTTGTCCAACGCCTGTGTGGAGCCTCACGGAATACCAATCTGCTGCCTCTCCTCCTTCTCTGCTTAGTGTCACCTTGAAATGAAGCTGGCTCCCCCATTAGGTTTTTTCCCCTTCCTTGCACTGTCAAATGAGGCGGTTCTTCACTCCTTCACAAGGAGTGATGCTTTACTCAAAAAGGCCTGACTTGATTTATTAGATAAAGAAATAAATTGTGTAAAAGGCTGGAAGGCTTTGCATGTCCTTGCACAGAGCTGAAGTGCTACATGGGAGCTTGCAGCCGCTGGTTTCATTACACCAGAGCAACGCACTTGGAAATGCAAAATCCTTTTTGAATAAAAAAGGACAGACACTTTCTGTCTGACTTGATTGATAGACTGTCTCTGCCTCCCGTCCTCACCACCACAGAGAACAGATCCCACAAAGGGGATTCTTCATCCTCAGTAATTATTCAGGCAAGTGAACAGTTCAGTGCTTTTTTTTTAACAATACCATCCATAATGATTCTCTCACTGAAATCATTCTTGTGTTTCCTCGTCACTTGGTTTAGGAACAAACCAAGAGAAGCAAAGGTGAAATTGGGAAGTGGAGGTGTTGGGGGCCTTTCCGAATACGTGGTATAAAACACAGGCTTAATCTGGAAATGACATAAACGGGGCCTGGTTAACAGCAGGAGGAGTGTGATGACTTTCTCCCCCTTCTTTTTTTTACTCCTTTTGAGGGCGGACATCAGCTTGAAGTACAGCTTTCCTCAGTTAACCTGATGGGTACTTTAAAAAGCAAAAAGAGGAAAGAGAAAGAATTTTTTCCAGTCTTATTCTGTAAGTATTTTGAAGAGCAAGGGAGACTGTGCCCCCATGACAACTTGAAATTACTCTGCATTTGTGTGACGAGCAACCTGCTGAGGCTGATTGAAACCACATTCCTTGCCCTCCAGAGCAGTCTGTGAGATGCCATGATTCCCAAAGTCTGCGTACTCAATGAAAGCCCTGGCATTTTTATGTTTGCCTGTTTTCTCTGCTGCCCCTTTGCTCTCTTTTTGATTTCCCATTTCTTCTTTACCATTCGGGGCATAGAGAACCTGGAAGTGTGGAGGAGAAGCATGAGGAGCAGCTGCTTAGCAAATCCATCAGTGGCACAGGGCAAGCCTGGCAGGGGCTGAAATGTCGTATTTAAAGCCAGGCATTTTGTGCTGGTTCCTGAATTCAGGTGTCCTACCCCACCTCCCTCATCCCCTCTTGCAGTTCGCAGCAGCCATGCACCTGCTTTGTGGCAATTACCCTACACTTATGTGCTACTAATAATGGATGTTTGCTCCCTCCGGGTCTTGTACTAATTTTCAGACAAGCTCTATTGAAAGAGAGGAACTTCTGAAATGATTATGGGTTGTAAACTCTATCTGGCAAATTACTACATATTTCTAGCACGGTTTCAGTTGTCAAAGATACTTCTCAGGCTGGATGCTTCCAAACAGTCCTATCAATTATGTTGCTTTTGACGTTTGAGTGGAGCTACTGTCAGCTCACTTTGCAGCAGTTTCTCTTTGCTTTTGCAGCTTTCTTGTGTAACCAAGTACACAAAGCCCAGGGGAGTCTGAATCCTAAAGCAGTCATAAATGAAAAGTTCTGTTTTCTATGATTTTTTATTTTCTGGCTAGGAGAGAGGTTATTTACAGGCAGGTCAGATTTGAATTTCAAATGGTGGTGGAAAATAGAGATGGAAAAGACAGTTTGTCTAAGTTTGTCCCATTGCAGGTGATCAGACTGTGCCCAGCTGTGCACATGCAGCCTGCCTGCTGGTGGCCAAAGCAGCAGCAGCCCTTCTGCATGTCCCTGGGAAGGTTGCTGAACTCCTGCAGTTGCTCTAAATTGTAGTTTATTTAATGAATCGTCTTATTTCTCCATTGCACGCAAGCCAGAATAACAGATTTAAAGTTTTCCCTCTTTAGGTGTCTATGTTTCAGTGTATTGTTAGTTGTAGTTTTTCTTAACGTGGTTTAATGACAACGTACTTCCCCTCAGGCATGGCATTTTTGCATGGCTATTGCTGTCAAAGCCTTCTTGTTCAATTCATTCTGCCATAAGTCATCAAGAGATTGCTTCAGTTCCCTAATTATTTTTGCTGTTTGATTCTCTCCAGTTGAGCAGGATCATTGTAATTCAGGAAGGTCTGTTGCTGACCGTGGTCTTTGAGCAGTGTCAGAGCTGTTAGACACAAAATGATGGATTCTCTCCTTCTCTGTCATGTAGTGCCTGGCCATACGTCACAGTGATACATCATTACTGTAAGTTTCTTCAATCAGTGTATTGAGTTGAAAATGTATGACCCAACCAGCTGGTCTTAGTTAAGACTGATGTTAATGCTCGGGATTTGGCAACAGAAGACAAAAATACTGCAGCACTACGTGTATGTGTCCAACTTACCTGTTCTGGATGAGCAAAGGAATAGAATTTTGTGAGGCTGCCACAGGTGTGTGCTGAAAATATGGGACTGAATATAAACTCTTTAACGTTTTAAGCGACTTTTACTGCTACCCATTTCCTGGTTTTATTGTCTCCCCTGTTTTGAGGAAAGGTCTCTTGCAGCATCTTTGGTTTTCTATCGTTTTATTGCTTGACCCCATGAATTGTCATGTTGTCAGATGCTCATGCATTTTGAGAGGGATGCTATTAGATATTATTTCTTCAACATACTCAAGAATTGGTGATCTGTAATTACATACAGCCAAGAAAATTTGTTACCTGAGCCCAGTAGCATTCATAGATGTGAGCTATTAGTATTTCTTTCAAATTCCACATTTATGAAATGCAGAAAGCCGTGCTGGTGAAAATTATGTGCAGTATTTAGCAAAGACAAGGCTGTCAAGTACTGGATTAGTGCAGTTTTCTTAAATCTCTTTCCTCCTTGAAAATCACAGCATCAATTTACTATAAACATTGCCTAAGTAACCAACACTGAGCCAACTCTTCCATTTCTCTTTTGTTTGAGAAATCCCTTCTTGAATTGCTCACTAAAATTATAGCATTTAGGAGAGGGAAATAGCTCACAGTCATCAACATTATCTCTTCAATCTTAAGAATACCAGTGTCTTATCACTCAGGCAGTTGTTGAGCAAGTCATTTCTCTGCCTCTATGCAAGAGGAAACAAAACAGCTGGGTGCCTATGAGAAACATTCATTATAATGCCAGAGTAATTAAGAGGTTCTCTTAAATGATAACTTTGCTGATCTTTTGGATGTTCCTAAAGTAGGATGCCTGCTAAGGCTGCAGTGTAAGGCTACATTGTTGGTCACAGTTGGTTAATTACTGTCCTACAAGTCATTAAAGTTTAAAAGAGGAGCAGTGCTAGTTGCCACTAGCTCTGTGTGTGTTTAGAAGTGCAACATCATGGAAGAGAGCACCAATGGAGGCACTGAGCATTTTGTACATTTGGGAGGTTTGATAGGATCTACACTACTCATAAAAAATTGAAAAAATGCTTCTTTTAAACCTTCTGTTTGTTTGTATCTCCTCACCCAGTTCCCTTTCATGTGTTTCATGTCCAGAGACTATGATTGAGATTTGATCTTGCCACAAGGAAAGGAGGCAAAGTTGGAAACTGTTGTTTATGAAGTGTGGTTGTAACTCACAAGTTTACTGTGTGTGACCACAGGTAATCCCCAGTGAAGCTTTTAGTTGATCTTGTCAGCTACATCCTTAGTTGTCCCCAGAAGACTGATATGGGTGACATTTACCTTTGTCTCATATTCTAGTCTCTCTGCTTTCTCCAGTCTTCCCTTTCACATCTTGCTGCTGAAGGAAAGTTTAGATGTTTTTCTGCCCACATGGTTGTGCTAATTTTGTGTAAAACTGTAATCCAGATCACAAGAATCTGAATTCTAATCAGCACCTTTTAAAATTAACAGCTTTCTGAAAGCAGCCTTTCCCATTTCTCACAGTAAAGGTCTCCCTCCTTTGGTATGGGTAAGGTAAATCAGCTTGTTCTTCACAAAATCCTCCAGAATTTGGCACATGTCAGGAAACTACCAAACCTTCAAAGTATGGACAGACAACAAGGTATTTGTGCTGTGGTTCATGGCCACCTTAATATTTCCAATCAGGGGTAGTGACAGTTCAAGTACAATGCAGCCAAGTGCACTGTCTAATAAGGTTGTATAATTTTGATGTAACAGCCTAGCTCTGTTGTACTATTAAAGCTTTAAAATATTAATGCTCGTTAATGGTGTCACTCAGCCATTTTATATGATTAGTTTTAAGTCTCTCTTGGGTAGGCAAGAAGAGGAATTTTTAATGAAATGTTCCCTGCTCATCTGACCTGCTGTATTACTGCATGAATGCCATTTTTATGAGGCAGGTTTATGACGTTCATTACTCTGCTCCTTGAGCCACTTCATGGCTGCTGTAATTTTTAAAGAAGAGATAAAAATAAGTCAGTTCTTTCTTTGCAGTCAAGAAGCTCTGCATTCTAGCTTTGACCTTTAAGCTGTCATGCATGGATTAATCACATTTCAGCTGGAGATTGTTTTAGACTTAATACTAGCAGTGGACTGATTAGCTTACTTGCCTTACTGGCAACTTCTTAAGGAGGTTTGTCAATGATTTAGACAAAAAGGACAAATTCCAAATAGCTTTGTTTCTAACCTGCCAGCTTTGCGTGTCTGTGTGTGTTCACATAGGTATGCTTGCACATGTCAAATCTACGTGGTAATGCATATATTTTGTATGTAGATAACCTTAGTGCTACAACCACAGGTTCTTAGCACAGAAAATTGTGATTTGAGCAGCGCTGGAACAGGAACCAAAATTCCAGACTCCTACTTCAGAGCTGTAACTAAAGGAGCTTTTTCTTTGGGAAAGAGAAAAAAGCTAAATGAAAAAAAAAAAAAAGTTACCCCAAAACATCAGCACTTGAACAGCTGTTTCCAGGTGAAGTGGTATCACATTGTTATCTACTGTAAATGGGATCAGAAGTTTAACTGCAGCCACCAGCTGCGTACAGAAATTTGACAGAACAATAGCACAGAGCTGCTGCTGTTATTAGCAGCAGTGTAAGGTTTATGACCTTTGATAAGCAAATCTGGTGGGAACACTACAGTGAAGTACTTAGGACTGGCAAAAATGGTATTTCATGATTCAGTGATCATTTAAAAAAAGTTCTTGAAGTAGGGAAAGAAACAAGTGCTGCCTCATTCAGAATCAAAGTGTGGGAGAGGGAACTCTGCTGTTGGAAGGTGCAAAGACATAAGGAAAGCCTGGATGGAACATGCCAAGTGAGAAATTTAAAAATCTGAGGAGTCCTTAACTTTTATAAGGGAATGGTTGTTTTTCCCTTTGGTGTCAGAACATTCCTGTAAGCACTGAAGAGTACACTTGCTTCCTAAACCAGATGTTTTGAGGATGTAGGTGAGAAAACACATTATAAAAATCTTCACTTACACAGTGAGAGCTGTGGCATTGCATAGTAAGGAGAGTTTTAGCCAATGTGTAAGGTTTGAATGTGTTTTCTTGTTAAAAAGACCCAGCACCTCAGTGCAATGCAGCTCTTCATTCGCCAGCTGGCTAAAGACTATGACTGAAGTCATCTGTTGGGGAAAGGGTGAGGACCCTCCTGCTTCCACTGTGCCGAGCATCAAAGAGCAGTTAGCAGGACCATGGCAAGTGTTCACATGCAGAAATGCAGAAATGAGAATGGCAAAAGAGACTAGAGAGTCACAAAGCTCAGTCTGGGTCTCCTGGACAGAGGAACAACACAACATCCTTGTGCTGTGCTGTAGTGTGAAATAAACGGAGCCCGTAGCTTGTCAAACAGCAGATAAAAGGTTCCCTTTTATGGGGGGTTTTGGGGTGATAAAATAAATCATGACAGCAGAGGCAAAGCAGTTTGTGCATTCAGCTAGAAGAACCTTGTGATAAAAATAAAGCTGCATAGTACATATTATGTAGATGTACTTCACTGTTTGATACTTGTATGTCAGTGAAAGGTGAAGATGTTTTATTCCAGCTTCAAAATTTGTGTTTTCAAATGTCTGGAAGTTCTTTCTCAGTGGTGCCATTGCATTCATGTGACCTTTAGTAAGCTCCTTTCTCTCCCCCAGTGCCTTGCTGCCTCCCTCATATTGCAGTGATCTGGGGTGGGGGACTGAAGAAATGCTACTGCAATATAGTAGCCAATTTTTTTTTCACTATTTAAGAGCTCTAGTTTCATTTGTGACAGCAGTTTGAGAAATGTTACAGTGTATTATCACAGTACATGGTATTACTTAGTGAAATGTAAGGCTCTAAAATACACTATTTTAGAGTCCTGGTTAAGAAACAAATGTATTATGCATGCCTACATCTGCTTTTACTAAAGTGACAGGTACTAACTGTGCTGCTCTCCTCTTCCATTCACCTTTTTAATATGATTATCTGACTGTTTCAACAGAGCATAATTTGAAGAATGGATTATATACTGAGCATTCTTAATAAGACATGATAAAAGAGCAATTCATTTACTCCTCCCTTAAGTTTCACATGAGCTGAGTGAAATTTCTGCCGGTGCTTCTTTTGTGGGAAAACCAAAAAGCGTTGGTGCTGGGAGCTGCTCTCAATCATCCTTGTTTCTTACTTACCTTTATAGGTAATGAGACAAAACATGCTGCAAATATTATCACATCAATTAGATTCAAAGGAGGGATGATAAGAGTAATCCCATTTTATGGACAAATTGAGTTGTTATCACACGCAGCTCATTATTATGAAAAATAGAGTTAAAATAAGGAAGATGTTCAGTGTAACAGGGATGGCCTTGGTGCAGCTGAGGATGAGGTCAGGGGTATGATACCTCATTCAGAGGACAGACTTGTCACCATCTCTTGATGATAATGTTTAACCACATCAGCTCTTGGATTTGAAGCCCTGCTAGCTTAATCCTGACCTTTTTTTTTTCCCCCCCTAAAATTGATTGTGCAATTATTTCCTTTAAAAGTCAGTAGCTGTAGCTTTATCCTTTTCTCACTTGGCCTACCACTGAGATGTCAGTAAAAAGCTTTCTCAGGAAAGGTTATGGAAGAGGTGAGGTACCTAGACAATCTTTTATTGGACAGACTGCTGTAGCTGGAGAAAACAGACAAGCCCTTCTTTAGGTCTGGAGCAGAAGTGTCAAACTTCCTGCTGAGTGCAGCTTAGGAAATGGGTAAATGGGAAGAGCTTATTGTGTTCTTCAGGCACCTCCAGTCTTATTGAAAAAAAAATATGGAGAAGCAAAAGCAAATCCAGCTTAGTTCATCATGTGGGGCGCACGACATGGCATGTTTTTCCCTTGCTGGTGGTTATATGTTCTCAGAAGGCATTAGATATTTCACACAAACACCAGGCAGAACGTGGGCCACGTGGTTCAAAGCTCTCTCAACTTGGCCTCAATCTGTGAGGGATCAGCTCTTCATGAAAACAGAATAATTATCCTAGCATGGACAGGGAAGTGGCTTACTGTTAAGTGACACAGAAAGTACCTGCTTTGCATGCTGAAATACCTGTTTTCAAAAAATATGCCTTTCAACCACATTCCTCCCTGGCCATGATAGCTTCTTCCTCCCCTTCTTGCTGGTGTGGGATCTGTACTGGAGCACTAAACCTGATGCAGGTAGCACTCCATTATAATGTACTTAAAGTTGTATAGCTAGATACATAAAGGAATATAAATTTAATTTAATGGAATTATGAAAATCAATAAAGTAAAGTTGAACATACAAACTTATCAAACACCCAGTCTTGCATACACAGTCTTTATCTTGATGTTCACTTCTGTGTTTCCCCAGCTGCAAACACTGTAAAATCTTCCCAGTGTGACCTCAGACAAGGTACTCACCATCTGTGCCTCCTTACCTCCTATGCACATGCTTACAGTATTTGCAAAGCGCTTTTGGGGCGGGGGGTGGAGTTTTAAGGGCAACTTTCTAGCAATTAATTATTTTATGTGACCCACATGCTTTTCTTTGTACATTGTGCTGTTATGGTCTGAAGATTCCTAAATGCTTTGCAGCATGTCATGTTCCCTCTGCAGGCACCAGAAAAGGAACATGTCTGTGCTGTGTTGTGTCTGACCCTCCCCAGGGAGTTTGGCAGTGCAGGTCTTTACTGTATCATGGACAACACAAGAAAAGGGGGGATAATCCTGCAGCAGGAAACTGTGGTTTTAGAAAGACAACTGCTGCATTGCATTCCCTCTCTTGTCACACTCTCCGAGGGACTCTCCCTGCACAGAGGAGTTGCCTGTATGTGCACCTTATCCTTGCATAGGCTCATAAAATGATTCCAAAGACAGACTTTGTTCTCTGTTACTTCCCACTTTCTAAACAGTGCCTATCACCCCCTTCCTCCAATAAAATAATCCTGGAAGCTGGGCTAATTGTGGTGGCCTTCCCGTTGAACTGTATATCATGCAGCTGTCTCTGAGACAGCTATAAATTCCAGCATTTATGTACCCTGAGCTTCCAAGTATCTTTAACTTTTATTGAAAAAGACAACATTGAATTACAGAGTTGGAGTAGCTCTCCTCCTCTCCTCCCATCTGGCAAGAGCCTGCCCTGCCTTTCCAAGTGGGCAAAGCTTGCACGGACCTTTGATAAATTCACTGTTGGCCTGCTGAGGTCGTGTTTTCTTCCACGATGTTGAGCATTTATCAATGTGTGGGACCTTTGTTTCCATCTCCCCTGCTGTGGCCCTCACAAGTACCCCGTATCAGTGCCCCTCTTTGAAGGGCTGGTCAGGAGCACAGTGCTCTGTGCCGTCCGTGAGCTCTCACGAAGCACAGAATGCAGGAGGGTTGTCTTTGTGGTGCCGGCACCTATCAGCACACTGCTAATTACCTCGACGTTATTTATACCTCACTTCTTGAAGTCTGGAACACAACCCTTCCATTTTAATTTGAAGCCTTATCTTGAAGCTGAAAGATAAAACCAAAACATTACATTTGCATGTAGATATCTGTTAGGAAACAATTTGGGCAACAATTAAGATACAGTCAGAGGGGGGGAAATTCCTCATGCAGTGGGTCTTTAAGGAAGCACCAGAAGATAATTTTTTTTTTCAAACTTCCAGTGATTTTCTGGGTACTCTGAAACAGCAGAGAGTTGCAGCAAGCAGTTAGGGCTCATTTCATCAGTGTTTTACTGAAGTCTGTACAGACATTAATGTGCCCTGTAGGACTGTGCATTGTCCAGCTCAAGGGCTTGCCCTCTGCCTTTTGCCTGCACATAGCAGATGTGGCATTTGGCTTGACCAGTCCTGGGCTGGTGATAGTTTTTCTGCCTGTGGTGGTTTTTCCTTAGCTGGAGTCTGCAGTGGGTGTGCTGCTTTCCATCCCTGCCTGCAGAGCCTTGGCTGTGCTCATTCTGCAGCAGTCCATGCTGTTGGCTGCAAAGGTTTCTGCTTTCATTCCTGGTATATTGGCAGAAAGGGCTGCAGAGCATTCCCACACCAGACTTTGAATCAAAGTGGAGGTGGGGGTCAGTCCTGCCTGGGGGTCTAGGCTGGTGGAACGACTTCTCCCTTCCACAGCCAAGGGCTCTCAGTATTTCAGGAACTCTCTGCCAGAGCCACTTTCTTCCCACAATGTTAAATTGCTCTGCATTTCAGTTGTATTGCTAAATCATGTAAACCTTAATAATTAGAGTCTCTCTTGAGCAAGATATTTGTAGGTCAACTGCACGTATTAGTAGAGAGTTCCCATCATAAACATGTCTAATTCTGTGATGTGCAACTCTGCACTTAGCATGCAAGTAAAGAATTCACTGTAGCTGCTTTTTAGTAATTATCATCACTTTATAGCCTGTGTTCTCTCTGTTACATTGTTGCTTCATAAATATATTTCCTTAGAAAAGTGGATGGGCAGAGGAGTGAGAAAATCCTCCTTACCTTCTTTCCCAAATTATATTTTAAAACTAAAAATCAGGATCTAAACTGCATCTTTGCCTTATGCTATTCTTTTCCTATCATGCATGGTGAAGGGGGAATCTTTTATATGAAGGGTTTATAGACAGGTTAATTGACTTCTGACTTAGTAAAAATGCATGTTTCCTTTAGAAGTCCTGGATTCTAAAACTGATTCAATTGTCCTGAATTTGAAGAAAATTGTGCTCTGTTTTCCCTTTAGAGCTCTCCCATATGCTAATTCTTATTTTATATCATAAATATGCAGCGACAGCACTCGTGGGTTTTCTCTTTTTTCACACCATACATTATGTTACATGTTTGAGAGCAGAATTCATCATTTACACTCTGACTGGAAGGATGCTCAGTGCTGTGCACAAGTTGTTTGGGTGTCCCTGTCAGATACTGGAGGCAAAGACTGGCTGTGCAGCTCTTGGGAGGACCTACTTTATTTCTAGTTTTTGTGTTCTGGCTAGATTTTAAATGTACTTCAATGATTATATATTTTCCATTAAAAAAAGGAGGTGGGGGAACAATACAATGGCAAAACAATAAACCCAGCAGCATGAAATGAGAACTTGGTCTAGGAAGTCACATTAGGAAGCAGGGAGAAGTGGGAATGACCAATCCGAGCAGTTTGCTGTAGCTTCCCTTTTATTTCCAGTACAACAAGCTGTAGGTCTTCCTTGCAAAGCACTTGTTTAATTACAGCTTCAGGAACATAAAGCCTGTTATTATTTTAACAGAAGGAGCTGAGACTGAAATAAAGCTGAGCTGGGCCCATGTCTTTTCCTGGCAACTTGTAATTTCATGGATGGAAAAAACACCTGTTCAGTGGGGAATCCTTATCATTATGTTTTAGATTTCCCCATTAATTTATTTTACAATCTTTAAGCATATATACAGATGGAAAGCAATCACGTTTAAGGCCTCTCATCACTCTCTCCCTAGGAATTACGGTGAGGATGTCACTTCTTCATTAATTTAGCACAGCAGGCTCGGGCTTCATCTGTGCAGGGAGTGCTGGCTGGGGAGCAGTGGGACAGGGGGACGTGCTCTGGAGGGCACCAGGCACAGGTCAGCCCCATCCCTGGGAGGAGGTCACCTGCAGCTCAGCAGTTGTATTGCCCTGGGGCTCTACACCCTTGTCAAGATGAAAATCTTTACCTTCAGCTATCACCACATAGCCAGGAGTTAT